>NC_026000.2:105241144-105400347 GCF_000442705.2 Elaeis guineensis | reverse complement strand
CAATTATGTCTACTTCATTATCTTTATCGATGATATGTCTAGTACGGTATGTGTTTCTAATGAAACACAAGTCTGAAGCCTTTAAAAGGTTCAAAGAATTCAAACATGAAGTAGAAAGACAAATAGAAAGCCCATTAAGGTTCTTCGATCAGATCAAGGAGGTGAATACCTTAGTCGGGAGTTCCTAGACTATCTTAAGGACAATGGCATAGTCTCTCAATGAACCTCCACCTGAAATGCCACAACTCAACGGGATTTCAGAATGGAGAAATCGGATCCTATTAGATATGGTCTGTTCCATGATGAGCTTCACGGACCTCCCTGAGTTTCTTTGGGGATATTATCTCATGATAGTAATATATGATTGAATAGGGTTCCCTTTAAAACTGTTTCTACCACACCGTATGAAGATATGGCATGGTAAGAAGCCAAGTCTGAATCATCTCAAAATTTGGGGTTGTCCAGCTCATGCAAGAGACAACAGGCGGACAAGTTAGAGTTCAGGTCTTTTAGAGCTCGATTCATAGGATATCCTAAAGAAGTCATTAGAATACTATTTATGTTCTGGAAGACCACAATGTGATTGTGAGTCAAAATACTATTTTTCTTGAAAAATAGTTTATTCAAGAAAGTGGCATAAGAAGAATAATTAAGCTCAAAGAGAATGTCTCCTAAGAGCAACGAGCTAAAAACCTGAGGAACTCAATCAATCAGAACCAGTCTTAACACAACCTCTTCCACCTCGTAGATCGACTAGGGTTTTCCATCCTCCTGAAAGGTACTTAGGTACCATACAAGAGGATGTAGAGAAAATATTTCTCACAAAAAATAGGGTTCATAGTGATGATCCAAGACCTATGACGCGGGCGATATCAGATATCGACTCTGAAAAATGGTTAGAGACAATGAGATCAGAAATTGACTCGATGCACTCAACCAAGTCTGAACCTTGGTTGATCACCTGAAGGTATTGTACCTATTGGTGTAAATGGATCTTCAAGAGAAAGATAGGTGCAGATGGAAATGTGGAGACATTCAAGGCTAGGCTCATAGCGAAAGGTTATAGTCAGCACGAAGGCATTGACTATCAGGATACTTCTTCTCGCCGTAGCCATGCTAAAATCCATCCGCACATTGCTTGCTGTTGCAGCGCTATTTCGATTATGAAATATGAGATGATATGAAAATGGTATTCTTAAATGGATATCTTGAGGAAGATATTTATATGGAACAGCCACTTGGTTTCACATCCTGTGATGATGATCACAGGTCTGCAAGCTGCAAAGGTCCATTTATGGACTTAAGCAAGCATCTCGGAGCTGGAATACTCGTTTCAATGATGTGATCAAAATGTTTGGTTTCATCAAGAACGAGGAGGAACCATGTGTATTCGAAAATGTCAGTGGGAGAGCGGTTGTCTTCCTTGTATTGTATGTAGATGACATCCTCCTAATTGGGAATGACATTCTCATGTGACCTCAGTCAAAGTATGGTTATCTAAGGAGTTCTCTATGAAGATCTAGGAGAGGCATCCTTTATACTGGGTATTAAGGTCTATAGAGATAGACCAAATAGGATGCTTGGACTTTCACAGAAGATGTACATAGAGGAAGTGCTAAAAAAGTTTAGTATAGAGAACTCCAAAAGAGTTTAGTACCTTTTAGATATGGCATTCATCTCTCCAAGAGGATGTGCCCTAGCACACCTGAGGAGATTGAACACATGAGCAAGATCCTTATGCTTCGGCAATAGGAAGCCTCATGTATGTCATGCTCTGTACATGACCTAATATAGCCTATGCTGTGAGTGTCACAAGTAAATATTAATCAAATCCAGGTGAAGAGCATTGGACTTCTGTGAAATGTATCCTTAAGTACTTGAGAAGGACTAAGGATATGTTTCTAGTCTTTGGGAATGGAGAACTCCAGATTCAGGGATATACAGACTCAGACTTTATGCTTGATATAGATAATCGAAAGTCGACATCTGGGAGTCTGTTCATTTGCAATGAATGGTGCAGTCAGCTGGAAGAGTTCCAAGCAGACAGTGAATGCTGATTCCACCATGGAGGCAGAGTACATTGCTGCATCGAAAGCTGCGAAGGAGATATTCTAGTATAAGAAGTTTGCCGCGAAGCTTGAAGTGATGTCATCGGATGCCATCTCTCTTTACTACGACAATAATAGCGCCATAGCCCTAGCTAAGAAGCCAAGATCTCATCAGAAGTTCAAGCACATCGAGCGTGATTCCATCTGATCCGTGATTACTCGTAAAAGATTATGTCAAGGTCATGAGAGTTGACTCACAGACAATGTGGCAGACTCACTGACAAAGCCATTGGGCAGCAAAAGATCAAAGCCCACCTTAAGAGATGGGACTTAGATATGTAGCCAATTGGCATTAGTCAAGTGGGAGTTTGTTAGATGTGTGCCCTAGATGTCAGATTGGGCTGACACATTCCTGTACAAATCTAAGGAAAATTTATAATTTTGACTATAATCAATAAATGGATTATTTTTCTATCACATTATGTACATTGTGTCTGTAATACATCTTTGAGTTAGTAAGAATGTCAATTCATATTTTCAAGAGTTAAAAATTTAAGGCATGAATTTACATAACTAACTCATAAACAGCTCCTGACCATAAAATCATCACAAGGATGGTGATCGATCCGAAATATTGGTGTACGATCATTTCTTAGGGTAGATGTATCTTGAGTCTACGGTGTGAAGACATCAAAGTAAGAGTATAGGTATTCATTGAGAATGAGAGTACTGAGCGTGACCCCTCGAGTAGTCATAAGAAAGTCCCCTTCTCGTCGATGACTAGCTCAATGCTGTAGTTGTGTGTCTAGTTTTTAACTTGAGATGCATCGACAGTTCACTTGAGTGTGTTATAGTTTGACTGCACCAAACTCAATCTTCTAGCCATTCGAAACCCTGAGGTGTATGTTGGCTGTAGCATATTCATTGTAGGAACAGATCGCACAAGATGGGATCTATCAACCTCGGTAGATGAGAGGAGTAGTCCTATGATGATTGAAAAATCGAGTCTTTAAGCCCATGGCCATGGAGAGTGGAATAATGAAAAAGAGTTTTTCGTTGGAGTTTCACATCAGACTCGGATCGATCGATTGATTCATATGACTGATGTTGGGTTTGACGAGTTCACCTTAACCCTAATTCAGTTAGGACTCATGATAGAGGAACTCAATCACACAGGTACCTAAACTGAGAGGTTCATCTTCAGTTCTGATGGATTGCCACCATATACTGCTAGGTGTCATTGATAGATTTTGAGAGCGGATTAGAATGATCTTGATGATCGATCATTCTAATTGTCTGAATCAGAAGAGTTCTGATCCATCGAAAAGAGTTTCGATGATGTCGATGATGAGATCACGACATATCTCATTACCATACAAAATTGAACCTAACTGGATCACACTAACAAGGGTTAGGAATTAGATGTTCATCAATTGGGCTAGCCCAATTGATTTGGATTAGATCCAATTAGGTTCAAGAAAATCATGCTAGCACATGATTGAGCCTAACTTTCTCCTCGTGTAATTTTTTTCTGTCTCTAAAGAGCCAAATATGATTTGACTCATCTAGAGAACCTTGGAAAGATTTCTCTCAGTCTAAATGAAGCTTGTCCAGCTCAAAAAAGTCTTGTCTTAATTTATTAGATGAATTTAAGACAAGCACCTGCTAATTCCTGTCACCTGCCAATTTCATTTTAGGACATTTATCAAAAGTTGACATATGAGTCTTAAACTGAAGAGAGCTCATTGGAGAATTTTTGTGGGGTGTCCACATGCCAAATCCACATTGAATTGGGTACCATAATCAGAATTATGGTATGAGCCCAATTGGATTAAAGTGGGCACCCCAAGTGGATAAGGATGGAAGAGTCTTGATCAACATGGACTCTTGGGTGCCATCTCCCTTGTGCTTATCCATTGTTTGTGCCAACATAGGAGAGATGGTGGGGGTTCTTATCTGATGTGATCAGATGACATCACTCCACCAATCAAAATTTTTCTAAATTAAATAAAATTTTTTGATTGGTCGAATGATGTGGCACTGCACAGCATACAGGGTCTATAAAAACCCTGTCTGCGCCTAGGGTTTTAAGTTTCTATGAAAAACCATCAAAGCTGCTACCCCCTTCCTCTTCTCCATGTCCCATCTAAAGTTCTCCCTCCCCTCTTCACATCCAAGGAGTTGGATGTCCATCTGGCAAAGGTCCAAGGCATGGTGATTTCTTGAATAGGAAGGCTGCAGGACTTCTTCGACAGGCTGCTGCTCCAACTTCAGAAAGACTTTTGAAGATCTTCCTAATCAGATTTAATTTTGATTTTTTGGAGTAAAATTTGCGAGGAGAAGATGATCTAGATCTTGCCCGAGTGGATACTAGTAGAGGCCAGACAATTGCATGGCTAAATCAGAACCTCGGGATTGCTGCGATCATCTACAGGATAATCAGATTATCCTTGAGGTATTACATGTTTCTTCATCCCTTTTAGATTTATTTTAGACTTAATATCAGATATGAAGATTAGATCTAGAGACTAAGATCTAAAATAAATATAGGATATATTATGAATTTCAGTGCAGGGGTAAAATGATAATTTTAAAACTTTTTTAAAATTATAATTTTATAGTGAAAATTATTAATTAATCTAATTAATTAATATGTATTAACCCTACACAAGGATCTAAATATGATATATATAGCATGCATTTAAATTTGAAATTTTAAATTCTACAGTAAATATTTTACTGTTATGTGTTCAAAACACATTGCCTTCGTGCAGGTAGTCGATCGCCGTAGTCTGATCACCATCAGGATGGTTTGATTATCGTAATACAGCCACACAGTATGTCTAGCCTCTGCGAATCATCCACACGAAGCTCCCGATCTGATCGGCTCCTCACGAATGCTAGTTCATTGTAAACCCTTTCGATGGCTGATGCTGATCGAACTCCTTCGATCGATATCTGCTGACTCTTTGGATGCTCTGAATCATCAGAAAAGGTGCTTGAGAGGTTGATGAAGTTTTTGCTAAAGTTTGGTGGGCTCACGACACTCGTAGCTCACCTTCTCACTTCCCGAACCCTAGGCAGTAACCCTAGGGTACACACAGAAAATCTGTGCCCTTTCTTTTCTTTTCTTTTCTCTTCTTTTCTTTTCTTTTCTCATGCACAAGGCTTTTCTCACACCACCCTTCTCTCACAGATCAGATGTGCGCATGCCCCACCTTCTCATTCCTTTTAAAAATGGTGCAAGACCGCATTTTTACCGTGTTTTTATCGCATGAGAGGATAAAGCTAGGTGGCTGCTCACTTGAATTCAAATCAAATTTGAATTCAAATACCAACCAACCTATCCTTATCCACTTAAGCATGAGAAGGGAGGGGCATGGGCTTTTTTGTGCATGGAGAGTATACACAAGAAACTTTTTCTCATGTAGAATATGTGGTGCACAAGTGGATAAGGTGGCGCATGAGATTAGTTGCCCATTCAAATTCAAACTTCATTTGAATTTGAATGGCCAACCAACCATCTTTATCCACTCAAAATGGCACACAAAGGAGGGGCATGGGAAGGCTTCTGCCTGGGAGAGAATTCACGAGAACTTGTTTCTCGTGAATTCAAATAGGCACAGGTGAGGTGAGGTGGCGCAGGGAGATGAGTCAAGGTGGTTTCAAATCTAATTGAACCAACCTTATTAAATAGGTTAGGCACAATTAGATTAAATTAAACCCAACATAATTAGGCTTAATTAGGCTCAATAAAATCTTAATCAAATCAAAAATTGACTAAGTCCAGCCCCTGATCAAATTAGGGACCAAACCACCTCGGTGATTAGGTCTACTCTTAACCTAATCGGGTCAAACCCAACTGAATCCAATTCAATTGGATTTGATCCAAAATAATTACTCCATCAAATTAAGTTAATTAGTGATCAAATCACTAATTAAACCTCTCATAAATATTGAGTCTAAATCCGATGGGCAATCGGGCATCAAAGTCCATCGATATGAAACCTTGATCGAAGAGTCCCAAATCAGTGAGACTCTTGACCCCGATACCCAAAATATGTGAAACTCATGATCAGAGAATCCTGATTCTTGATCATAGAGTCCCAGACACATAGGACTCAGAGTCCCTGAGCATTAGGACTCTTGGTTGAAGAGTCCCAGTCCAGTGAGATTCTTCACCAACCATCATATCAAATAGGAACCTCTAATGTGTGTGACCCCGCAGGTTCGAACCTAAGCCGGTAGCACAAGAATCAATTTCTGTACTAATCGAAGTGACCATCTAGCAATGGTACCTGACATTCAGATAGGTCAAATAGTCACAATCGCAACATTCAGAACTTACGTGAATATAGTTACTGTATAATTCATCCCTTTTGACCCCTGTGTATAGGATGACTCAGGGTTAAACTGTCAACCCTGATCAGATCATCCGAATCATGCTCAACTCAAACAATCCTGTGACTCCTCACTAGGACTACCCTAGCCAAGGTTTTGCTAAATTGACATACAACTGTACACAGCTCCTGAACTGGAGTGGTCAATCCCATCTTGACACACGCACCGACAAGTCAAGTACTTGACTACACCCAGCAGCCTTCCATCACTGAATTAAAAATTCAGGTAGTCCAGTGCCTAAGTGCGGTGAGTTGCATGCAAGTCACCGTGACGGTCTCGGATCGGAGGGACAGTTATATCCATATCCCATCGGAGCAAAATTTGACAGCAGAAAAAGCTTTGGAGTCGGTCACATTCAGTGCAGATGTACCCTTACATCTCACCTGTATGCCGTACCAGTGTCTCCACACTCCTTGATTAAGAGGACAACCAACCCATATGGCACACAACGATCTATGCTTGATAAACATTGTTGTCCTTGGTAACAACGTATCATGTGATCGCGAACAGGTTTAAGGACTAAACGACAAATCCTCCTTTGTCGAGTCTAAATAGTCCTAAGGACTTCACCACAACACAGGAGTTCATTAGAAGATGAAATAATTTATGATGAAAAATACCAAATAATTTTTATTTAATTTATAATTCATATACTAATACAAAAAAGAGCACAACCGTCAACAGACTGACGATTGGCTTTAGGACACTATTCCCAACAATCTCCCACTTGGCCTAAAGCCAATCGGTGCAGTATCTAATACCCATCTTCGACTTGAAGTCGTCGAACTCTTTCACTGCAATGGCTTTAGTGAATGGGTCGTCCAGGTTCTCCTTTCCGTCGATCTTCTGAAGATCGACGTCACCTCGATCCATCATTTCTCAGATGAGATGGTAGCGGCGCAGAATATGCTTTATCCGCTGGTGTGCCTTCGGTTCCTTCGCCTGAGCAATGGCTCCAGAGCTATCACAATAGAGCAAAACTGGACCAAACAAAGGAGGGTGGTTTCCTCAGCCACACCGCTTCTTTGACAGCATCTGATGCAGCGACATATTCTGCTTCGCAAACTGAATCAGCCACAGTGTGCTGCTTGGAACTCTTCTAGCAGACAGCCCCACCATTAAGGGTAAAAACAAATCCCGACACACTCTTGCTATCATCATGATCAGACTGGAAACTGGAGTCTGTAAACCCCATAAGTCTCAAGTTCGATTCACCATAAACAAGCCACTGGTCCTTAGTATTTCTTAAATACTTCAGGATAGTTTTAACAACCATCCAGTGATTCTCCCCTGGATCAGATTGGTATCTACTCACTACCCCTAGTGAGTATGCCACATTTGGTCATGTACATGTCATGGTGTACATGATAGATCCCACTGCCGAAGCATATGAAATTCTACCCATACGCTCTCTCTCTTGAGGTGTTGTCGGACAATTCCTCTTCGAGAGAGAAATTCCATGGCCTATCGGTAAATAGCCTTTCTTGGAATTTTCCATGTTGAATCTCTTCAGCGTAGTATCAATGTACATGGACTGGGATAAGCCAAGCAACCATTTAGATCTATCTCTATAGATCCTCATCCCTAGGATGTAGGAAGCTTCTCCCAGATCCTTCATGGAGATCTGTGACGACAGCCAAATCTTTATTCCTTGTAATGCAGGGACATCATTTCTGATTAAGAGAATATCATCCACATACAATACAAGAAATATCACTACTGGACCATTAGCCCACTTATAAATGCAGGGCTCTTCTCCGTTCTTAACGAAGCCATACGTCTTGATCATCCTATCAAAATATATGTTCTAACTCTGGGATGCCTGCTTAAGTCCATAAATGGATCTCTGTAGCCTACACACCTTAGACTCATCTGTGGATGTGAATCCTTCAGGTTGTATCACATACACCTCTTCGTCCAGCTCACCATTTAAGAAAGCTGTCTTCACATCCATCTGCTAGATTTCATAGTCTAGATGGGCAGCTATCGCAAGCATAATCCGAATGGATTTGAGCATGGCCACAGGAGAAAATGTCTCGTCATAGTCTATACCATAACGTTGACGATATCCCTTGGCAACCAGACAGGCTTTATAGATTTCCACCTTTCCGTCTGCGTCCCTCTTTCTTTTGAAGACCCACTTACACCCTATGGGTTTTACTCCTTCAGGTGGGTCAACCAATGTCCACATATCGTTAACCTTCATGGACTCTATTTTGGATTTCATGGCCTCTAGCCATTTCTTAGAGTCAGGTCTCTGCATTGCATCCATGTAGGTGATCGAATCCTCATCGTTTTCATCAAGTTCGACAGGATTGCCGTCCCAGACCAAGAAACCATAGTATCTGTCCAGTTGACATGGTACTCTACCAGACCGCCTTAAGGGTGCAGGAACAATGGGCTCCGGATCTGATCTAACCAAATTCGGTTTAGGTTCAGCAACTTGTGTCGATTTTTTCACCTACCGAACTTCCTCAAGTTCGACCTTAGAGGCAACAGTCCCTTCACCAAGGAACTCCTTTTCCAAAAAGATTGCCTTAAGGCTGACAAACACCTTATGCTCATCAGCTAGGTAGAAATAATATCCTTTGGTCTCTTTTGGGTACCCTATGAAATAACACTTGTCAGACCTAGGTCCAAGCTTGTCCGTAATTAAATGTTTAACATAAGTCGGAGACCTCCAAATCCTAAGATGCGAGAGTACTGGCTTACGTCCTATCCATATCTCATAAGGCATTTTGGTTACAGACTTACTCGGAACCCTATTTAGAAGATAACAACCCGATTCGAGTACATATCCCCAGAGGGAGATCGGCAGACCAGCAAACCCCATCATGGATCGAACCATGTCCAACAAGATCCGATTCTTTTTTCAGACACACCATTATGCTGTGGTGTTCCAGGAGGAGTCCACTGAGAGAGAATCCCATTCTCCCCAAGATATGTTAGAAATTTATTGGAAAGGTATTCACCTCCTCGATCAGATTGAAGAGTTTTAATATACTTTTCAGTTTATTTTTCTACCTCATTTCGGAATAGTTTGAACATTTCAAATGACTCCGACTTATGCTTCATTAAGTAGACATACCCATACCTCGATAGGTCATCTGTGAAGGTTATGAAGTAGAAATATCCACCTCTTGCAATTAAGCTCATGGGTCCACATACATCAGAATGTATCAGACCCAAGAGTTCACTGGCTTGCTCATCTTTTCCAGTAAAAGGTGATTTGGTCATCTTCCCAAGAAGACAAGACTCACAGGTTGGAACTGATTCACAATCACCAACTTCAAGAATTTCTTCTTGAGCCAACCTGTTTATCCTGTTCTTATTGATATGACCTAGTCTACAGTGCCAAAGGTAGACTTCTGACATATTATCCATTCTAGGATGTTTATCAAAGATTTGAACCATATTAATAGGCTATGATAGTAAGTAAATTCTATTATTTAGTTATCCAATAAATATTATAACACCATTCAAAATGATATTGCAAACGTTTCTTTTTATTAAAAATTCATAACTGTACATGGCCAAAAGGCCTACATAAATAATATTTAATAAAAAACTTAGACAATAGTGACATTTACTCAGAATTACATTACGAGAGTTGATTACAAGGTTCATGATTCCTAAAGCTAGAACTGAAATTTTGCTTCCATCTTCAACATTCAGGAACCTCTCGCCTTCATCAAATCTCTTACTGACCTGCAGACCCTGCATCGAATTACAGATATGATAAGGGCTTCCGGTATCTAATACCTAGGCAGTAGTATCACAAATAAAAAAGTTGCAAAGTGTTATCATATAATTACCTTGCTTCTTCTTCAGCCTGTTCGGGTCCAGGGAGGCAATGTATAGAGGACAGTTTCTCTTCCAGTGCCCCTACTTCTTGCAAAAAAAGCACTCCGCCTGGCTCTGGTCAAGCTTGTGCTTCTTGGTCTGACCCTGTGTAGATGTCCCTGCATGCGGCTGCACCTTCTTATTCTTCTTCTTCTTGTTGTTCTTCTTCCCTTTCTTAAAGGGTCGACGACCAGAAGAAGACCCTCCCACAACATTCACCGACTCCTTATGGAGCTGGTGGTCCTTCTTAAAGTTCTACAGCAACCCCAACAAGCTGTGGTAGTTCACTGCAGGTTTGTCATCCGAAAATGAGTAAGGAAGGGGAGGAAGGACTTGGACAAAGAATTAAGGATCGCATCCTTACTGAGCTGCTCATGCAAGGGAAAGCCCAGTTTACTTAGGTGCTCAATCATTTCGATCATGTATAGAACATGATCAGTGACTGAGGCCCCATCCCTCATCTGAGCATTGAAAATAGCACAACTAGTTTTGTGCCTTTCAACGTCGTCAGGCGTGCCAAAGGAGTCGTTTAACATTTGAAGCATCTCCTGCGGCTGGGCATTCTTGAACCTATGACTGAACTCATCATTCATTGCCACCAGCATTATGCACCGAATGGTGGTGCGATCGTTGAGCCACTTCTGATAAGTATCTCGGACCGTCCCTCTAGCGTTCGGGGCTGGCTCCTCAGGTGCTAGATCCGTTACTACATAAAGGATCCGTTCATGCTCAAGGATGATTTTTAATTTTTGATACTAGCTATCGAAATTAGGTCCCATGAGCTTATCATTATCTAATAATGACGGAGGGACAGGGTAGTGGCCATAGCTACATAAAAAAAAATTAGACCTTTATTAGTACATAAATTATTAATACTAAAGACTTGGACTTTAGTCTAAAGTTTCTCCCAATATTTTTATGAACTAGTAGCCTCAACCTTCAATTCGAGGAATTACTTTAATTTCTTAGTGGGTACTAGAATCCACACAGACCACACACGAGCCCAACTTTGGTTGGTCAACCCATGTGCATCTATGGGTAGGTTCATAACTAGTTGTTTCTCTAAATAACTTCTAGTAATTAATTTTGCCCCAGAACCTAATCAGTAGGCTTTGGCCTCCACTGAAAAGATCTGATTAGGTCCAACCATTAACATGACTTGATTTGGTGAATCGGACCAATAAATGATCAGGCCCAACTTTGGCCGGCCAACCTGACCACCATCAGAAAGACTCAACCAAATTATCATATTATGAATGATAATTCTATTAGTCAATAAGCACCAAGCCTTTGGGCCTCCAGTGATTATTAAACTAATGGACTCATTATCACTCACTTAATGGGAGGCTATGACTTAGTTATCACAATAACTTAATCATTTTTGGGGACATAATAATTTTTGAGGATTTTATTAAAGGATAGAAGAGAAGAAATTGACTAACCAATTTCAATCCTCCCACTGACTTCACCAAGTCAAATTAAAAAGGATTTAATTAAAGCCAGCATTAGGAGGACCTAAATCAGTCACATTGATTTACCTAATGACATGGATGAGCCCTAATCACCAAGTAATCTAATCAAAACCTAACTCACCAGGTTGGCCAGATAAGTGAGACCAGTGGTGGGGATATGCCATTAACTCGTCAGAGATCGAATCAATGCGAGTAGCTCCCACTTAAAAACCACTGGTCAGACTGCCGAACTTACCTTAGACACCAATCGGTTCATTAGTTTTAATTTGATCAACTTAGTAAATAGGGTTCCACCGCGTAGTCATGAATTAAGTCCATCTTGGTCTAGTTAAAGACATGGACCCATTCAACTACAACTATTGGAGTTGAGTCTAGAGTGTCCTTGACCTAACCTAATTCAACTTTTGATTAGATTTGATCAATTACTCTAATTTAGTCCATTTCTTTAAGCTAACCTTAGGTCTAACCCAATTATGGACCCAATTCATCTAATCCATTGACCCACAAGTTTATGCAATTATCTTAGGTCTTAATTCATAATTCTAGACCAACTAGACAACACTTAATTCTTTTAATTAAGTATTAGGGCTGATGGGTCAGGATTTGACATTTCGAAAATAATTTTCAAATTTGAAAGGTTTTATTTTCTGTTCATCAAATGTGTTGACTCATTTCACAAACGGATCAGCACATTTCATAGACAGCAATTCTATTGCTAATTACATAATAGAAAATAACTCAATCAAAATAAATCATGAATATTCCTTTAGATCTAATCTAACACATTCATGATAAATTTTATAATTAAATCTTTACAATTAAGTCCTTTCGCTGCTTCATCTGCATGGGATATAATCGCATTGGCACCCCTACTACCATAGGAGAATCCCATCGAATGGGAGGAGAGGGCCTTTAAACCCTACTTTTCTCCTATGACCGGATGATCATGGCAACCAACCCAATTAGACTACTTGCTACTTGGATCAAGTATATCTAAATATACTAATTTTAAATTTTAAATTTCAAATTTTAAATTTTAAATAAATTTTAAATTTTAAATTTTAAATTTTTGAATTTCAAATTTTGAATTTTAAATTTTAAATTTTATTTTTGAAATTTTAAATAAATTTTAAATTTTGAATTTCAAATTTTTGAATTTTGAATTTTAAATTTTAAATTTCAAAATTCAAAATTCAAATTTTGAATTTCAAATTTCAAATTTAAATTTTAAATTTTTAGATTACTACTTAATCTATGCATGCAAATGTATATCATATTTTAGAACTCGCACTGATACCATTTGTTGTGAATTTCAGTACAGGGGTAAAACGATAATTTTAAAACTTTTTCAAAATTATAATTTTACAGTAAAAATTATTAATTAATCTAATTAATTAATATGTATTAACCTTATATAAAGATCTAAATATGATATATATAGCATGCATTTAAATTTAAAATTTTAAATTCTACAGTAAATATTTTACTGTTATGTGTTCAAAACACATTACCTTCGTGCAGGTAGTCGATCGCCGTAGTCTGATCACCGTCAGGATGGTCTGATCATCACAATACAGCCACACAGTATGTCTGACCTCTACGGATCATCCACACGAAGCTCTCGATCTGATCGGCTCCTCACGAATGCTAGTTCATTGCAGAATCCTTTCGACGGCTGATGCTGATCGAACTCCTTCGATCGGTATTTGCTGACTTCTCAGATACTTTGGATAATCAGAAAAGGTGCTTGAGAGGTTGATGAAGCTCTCTCTAAAGTTTGGTGGGCTCACGACACTCGTAGCTCACCTTCTCACTTTCCAAACCCTAGGCAGTAACCCTAGGGTACACACAGAAAAACTTGCACCCTTTCTTTTTCTTTTCTTTTCTCTTCTTTTCTTTTCTTTTCTCATGCACAAGGCTTTTCTCATGCCACCCTTCTCTCACATATCAGATGTGCGCATGCCCCACCTTCTCATTTCTTTTAAAAATGATGCAAGACCGTGTTTTTACCGTGTGAGAGGATAAAGCTAGGTGGTTGCTCACTTGAATTCAAATCGAATTTGAATTCAAATGCCAACCAACCTATCCTTATCCACTTTAAGTATGAGAAGGGAGGGGCATGGGCTTCTTTGTGCATGGAGAGTATACACGAGAAACTTTTTCTCGTGTAGAATAAGTGGCGCACAAGTGGATAAGGTGGCGCATGAGATTAGTTGCCCATTCAAATTCAAACTTCATTTGAATTTGAATGACCAACCAACCATCTTTATCTACTCAAAATGGTGCATGAAGGAGGGGCATGGGAAGGCTTCTGCATGGGAGAAAATTCATGAGAACTTGTTTCTCATAAATTCAAATAGGCGCAGGTGAGGTGAGGTGGCGCAGGGAGATGAGTCAAGGTGGTTTCAAATCTAATTGAACCAACCTTATTAAAATAGGTTAGGAACAATTAGACTAAATTAAATCTAACACAATTAGGCTTAATTAGGCTCAATAAAATCTTAATCAAATCAGGAATTGACTAAGTCCAACCCCTGATCAAATCAGGGACCAAACCACCTCGGTGATTAAGTCAACTCTTAACCTAATCGGGTCAAACCCAACTGAATCCAATTCAATTGGACTTGATCCAAAAATAATTACTCAATCAAATTGAGTTAATTAGTGATCAAATTATTAATTAAATATCTTATAAATATTGAGTCCAAATTCGATGGGCAATCGGGCATCAAAGTCCATCGATATGAAACCTTGATCGAAGAGTCCCAAATCAGTGGGACTCTTGACCCCGGTATCCAAAATATGTGGAACTCATGATCAGAGAATCTTGATTCTTGATCATAGAGTTCTAGACACGTAGGACTCAGAGTCTCTGAGCATTAGAACTCTTGGTCGAAGAGTCCCAGTCCAGTGGGACTCTTCACCAGCCATCAGATCAAATAGGAACCTCTAATGTGTGTGACCCCGCAGGTTCGAACCTAAGTCGGTAGTACAGAAACTAATTTTTGTACTAATCGAAGTGACCATCTAGCAATGGTACCCAATATTCGGATAGATCGAATAGTCACAATTGCAACATTCAGAACCTACGCAAATATGGTTACTGTATAACTTTTCTCTTTTGACCCCTGTGTATTGGACGACTCAGGGTTAAACTGTCAACTCTGATCAGATCATCCAAATCATGCTCAACTCAAACAGTCCTGTGACTCCTCACTAGGAGTACCCTGGCCAAGGTTTTACTAGATTGAAACACGACTGTACACAGCTCCTGAACTGGAGTGGTCAATCCCATCTTGACACGCACCGACAAGTCAAGTACTTGACTACACCCAGTAGCCTTCCGTTACTGAATTAGAAATTCAGGTAGTCCAGTGCCTAAGTGCAGTGAGTTGCTTGCAAGTCACTATGGTGGTCTCAGATCGGAGGGATAGTTATACCCATATCCCATCGGAGCAAAACTTGACAGCAGAAAAAGCTTCAGAGTCGGTCACATTCAGTGTAGATATACCCTTACATCTCACCTGTATGCCATACCAGTATCTCCACACTCCTTGGTTAAGAGAACAACCAACCCATATGGCACACAATGACCTATACTTGATAAATATTGTTGTCCTTGGTAACAACGTATCATTTGATCACGAACAGGTTTAAGGACTAAACAACAAATCCTTCTTTGTCGAGTCTAAATAGTCCTAAGGACTTCACTACAACACAGAAGTTCATTAGAAGATGAAATAATTTATGATGAAAAATGTCAAAATAATTTTTATTTAATTTATAATTCATATACTAATACAAGAAAGAGTACAACCGTCAACAGACTGACGATTGGCTTTGGGACACTATTCTTAATAGGATAAAATTTTTAAAAAATTATTCTGCCCAAATTTGATGAAATCTGGAAGATCCTACAAGGAAAAAGGTAGTTTTTCCTTCATTTGGATCAAGGGTAGCTATATAAGCAGGATAATTTCTTTTTTAATGACTCAGCTTCTTGTAGAAGAAGCACTCTACTTGGCTCTTGTCAATTTTTGATGGTTGCTCTGCTTAAGATCGACGGCACAGAATTTCTGCACCTTTTTCTTCTTTTCTCTCCTAAAGGATCGATGCCCTGTAGATGAACCTCTCACTAAATTTTCTAGCTCCTTCTGGAGCTAGTGATCCTTTTCAAAAGTCTATAGTAATCCTAGCAAACCATAATAGTTTACAGCAAGCTTTGTTATTCTATAATGACTGAGAAAGGATAGATAAGATTTCGATAGCGAATTAAGGATAGCATTCTTGCCTAACTGTTCATGCAATGGAAAGCCAAATTTGCAAAGATGTTCAATCAGCTCAATCATATACAACATATGATAGGTGACTGAAGCCCCCTCTCGCATATGGGCATTGAACACTGTGCAGGAGTTTTTGTGTCTCTCCACATCCACAGGGGTGCTGAAGGACTCATTCAATATTTGAATGATTTTCTCTGGCTCTGCATCCTTGAACTTATGACTAAGTTCATCATTCATAGCTGTCCTCATTATGCAATGCACAGTCATGTGGTCATTGAGCCACTTCATGTAAGTGTCTCTCACATTACTGAAGGAAAAACCGCCTTTTTCCTTATAGGATCTTCCAGATCCAATGAGATCTGGGGTGAAATATTTTATAAAATAAATTATCCTATGATATTTTAAATCTAAGATCTATTAGATCTAATTTTTATTATCTAATATTTAATCTAAAATTAAATCTAAAACTTGAGGATTAGAGAAATATCTCTAGGATAACTAGATTACCCTGTAGATGATCGCAGCAATGCCCGAGGTTCAAAAATAGCCACGCAGTCACCTGGCCTCTATCGGTATCTACTTGAGTAGGATCTAGATTATCTTTTCCTTGCAAATCTTTGCTCCAAAAATTAGATCTGGATCTGATCTGGAAGATCTTCAAAAGATCTTCTGAAGTTGGAGCAGCAGCTTCTCGATAAATCCCTGCAGCCTTCTGATCAGGGAGCCACCCGCCTTGGACAAGAACCAGATGGATGCCCAACTTCTTGGACATGAAGAGGGGAGAGAGAGGATTAGAGGGGGCATAGAGAAGTGGAGGGATATCAGGCTTTTGCTGGGGATTGAGCAGATTCTCTAAACCCTAGGCACAGACAGGGTTTAAATAAACCCTGCTACGCCATGCAGTGCCACATCATTCGACCAATCAAAAAATTTTAATTAATTCTGAAAAAATTTTGACTGGTGGAGTGATGTTATCTGATCATATCAGATAAGAACCCCACCAAACCCTCCAACTATTGGTGCCAACACTGGATAAACACAGTGAGATTGGCGCCCAATATTTTGAGTCGATCAAGGCATAGAGTCCTCATCACATGGGACTCTATCCTTATCCACTTGGGGCGCAAGCCCAATCTGATCTTGGCACCCACTTTGAGGCCTAATTTAGTAGGTGGATACTCTACAAAAACTCTTCAATGACCTCTTATCAAGTGACCTTCAGTTCAAGATCCATAACTCAATGTTTGACCGATGTCCTAAAACAAAAATAGTAGGTGACAGGAATTGGTAGGTGTTGTCTTAAATTCATCTCATGAATTAAGATAAGACTTTTTTGAGCTGAACTGGCTCTAGTCAGACTATGAGAAACCTTCTCAAGGGTCTCTGGGTGAGTCAAATCATATTTGGCTCAGTCGAGATAGAAAAGATTACACGAGGAGAAAGTTAGGCTCAATCATGTGCTAGCACGATTTCCTTAAACCGAATTGGATCTAATCCAAATCAATCGAACTGGGCTAGCTCGATTGATGACATTCAGACCCTAACTCTTATTTGTGTGACCCAGTTAGGTTCATTTCCATATGGTAATGAGACATGTTGTGATCTCATCATCAACATCATCGAAACTCCTTTCGATAGATCAGAACTCTTCCGATTCAGACAATTAGAATGATCGATCATCAAGATCATTCTAATTACTTCCTGTTGGGTATAAAATACCCCTCAGCCGAAGTTCATGATAGGAGTGGCCCTCCGGGGATTCTGCCGACTTCCGACCTGCGGCAACATCCCCCCAAACCTCTTTGGCAGCCGAGCCTCCGTAACACTCCCAAGTTTTGCCGACGGACGGACTCCACCCAAGCGTCCACAATGATCGACCACCTTCTAGAATTCATCCCCAACTTCTACAACAGGAAGACTGCATCCGGACTCCTACGGGAGCCGGACTTCATCATCGACTTCTACAGCAGGTAGACTTCATCCAGACTCCTACGGGAGCCAGATTTCGTCCCTAGCTTCAACTGAAGGAAGACTTCATCCGGACTCCTACGGGAGCTGGATTTCGTCCCCAACTTCGACTGCAGGTGGACTTCATCCAGACTCCTACGGGAGCCGGGCTTCGTCACTGACTTCTACAGCAGGTATACTTCATCCGGACTCCTACGGGAGCCAGATTTTGTCCCCATCTCCGACTGCAGGTGGACTTCATCCGGACTCCTACGGGAGCCGGACTTCGTCCCTAGCTTTAACTGAAGGAAGACTTCATCTGGACTCCTACGGGAGCTGGATTTCGTCCCCAACTCCGACTACAGGTGGACTTCATCCGGACTCCAACGGGAGACTTCGTCCCTAGCTTCAACTGAAGGAAGACTTCATCCAGACTCCTACGGGAGCCGGATTTCATCCCCAACTCTGACTGCAGGTGGACTTCATCCGGACTCCTACGGGAGTCCGACTTCGTCACCGACTTCTACAGCAAGTATAATTCATCCGGACTCCTACGGGAGCCAGACTTTGTCCCCGACTTCGACCGCAGGTGGACTTCATCCGGACTCCTAGAGAGCCAGACTTCGTCCCTGACTTCAACCACAGGTGGACTTCATCCGGACTCCTACGGGAGCCGGACTCCATCCTTAGCTTCAACTGAAGGAAGACTTCATTCAGACTTCTACGGGAGCCAGACTCCGAGCTCCTACCGCAAGCGATGATCAACTTCAAGTTTCTACCATGAATGGTCCGTGCTGGATTCCCACCGAAGGCCTTCATCCAAGCTTCCATTGCGGATGAACCTCCCCAGCATCATCCGACATCCATCGCCGGTCGGCCCTCTACCGAAGTCTGCGAGAAATCAGACTGCGCTTGCAGAAAGCCTCTAACCGAACTCCTACGACGTGTAATCCTCGCCTGCCACCTTAGCGCCCAAGACACCCAACGGGATTTGCAGCGTCCGAACTCCTTTCATATGGACAGCTACCTCTCTCCGCCCGGTATCTCAATCAAACTTCGACCGACAGGCCTGGACCCCTGGCAGGCCACAGTAACGGCCACGACTCTGCTCCACTTCCTGCGATGGATCCCGCACGGCTTCATTACTCCCTGGCAGGCCATGGTAATGGCCATGACTCTGCTCCACTTCCTGCGATGGATCCCACGTGGCTCCATTACTCCCTGGCAGGCCATGGTAACGGCCACTACTCTGCTCCACTTTCTGCGATAGATACCCGCGGCTTCCCCACCCTCTGACGAGTCGCGACAACGGACATCGCTTCACTCTCCGCAATAGACTCCATGTGGCAGATCACGGTAATGGCCACGATTTCACTCCACTACATTTTATAACAGATTCCTCCTGGCCCCGAACGACCCACTGCCAAATGGTTACAAATGTCGCCATCATCTATTGCACCCTCCGCCTATAAAAAGGGGACATCAGATACGTTATTCTCTAAGCTCAAAAACTCTATCTCAAAACTCTGCTAAAATTTCCGTTCGAGCACTCCATTCTTGTTGAGGCAGAGAACTGACTTGAGCGTCGGAGGGTCTTGTCGGAGCAACCGCAACTCCGATTTAGACTTCTTTTGTAGGTCCCGACGGCGACCGCGACTCCCTCGACTCCAGCTTCTCTAACGCAGGTGAATTTTTGCACCAACAGGATTGGCGCTAGAGGAAGGGGTTGTGTCTTCGCAGTACCCTTATTCTCAAAGGAACGCTCAACGGGACCGCCTCCAGTCATCTTTTTTGATGACCTTTCCTCTTTCCCCCACTAGATCTTCGCCCGATGCCTCCCCACAGAGCATCCACACGGTGATCCACGACCTCCGTGACCAGATCTCAGGCTCCAGCTTCACCTCCAGTTTTCCATCCTCCTCCTCCTCCAGCTACGATGGTTGGTGCGGAACAATTCGACTTGCTGGCCCAGCAAGTCAGAGGTCTCGCTGAAGTGGTGCAGGCCATGCAGCAGCAGCAACAGCCGCAGGCGTCAGTGCGGTTGGAGAAAATATCATCAAAACTCCAAAATCCGACAGTGGGATGGGCCACTTGGGCCAGTCGCCCCATCTTTCCCGAAAAGATGAATCCGAGGGTGGAGAGCCCTCAATCGGATCGCGATTCCACCCCTGAAAGATCTCTACCTCCATTATGCCAGAAGACCCTCGAGACCCATAGTCGAGAGGATTTCTTGGACCAGAGGCTCCAGGAGATGAACCGGTGGATCGAAGAGCTCCGCCACGCTCCCCCCGCTTATGGTGAGGACATTTGTACTGACCCTCTCTTTTCTCAAATGATCATGCAGGAACCGATCCTGCCAAACTTCAAGCTCCCTTAATTTGAAAGTTATGACGAGACTTCCGACCCGATTGATCACCTGGAGGCCTTCCGGACAATGATGCTGCTTCATGGCACGCCCGACACCATTCTATGCCGAACCTTCCCATCCACCTTGAAGGGAGCGGTGAGAAACTGGTACTCGATGTTGAAGTCGGGTACCATTTTTTCCTTTGATCAGATGAGCCACCAGTTTGTGGCTCATTTTGTTAGCAGCCGATGTCCCCAGAAGGGTTCGGAGTCCCTCATCAACATCAAGCAGAGGGAGGGGGAGTCCATTCGGGCCTACATCAACCATTTCAATGTCGCCACGCTAGAGGTTCGGAACTTGGACCAGTCGGTAGCGATGGCCGCTCTGAAGGGCAGCCTTTAGAAGAACGACCTTTTGTTCTCCCTGGAAAAGAAGTACCCCAGGGATTTTGCTGATCTACTGGCTCGGGCTGAAGGGTATGCTCGAGCAGAAGAAGCCTTCAAAATAAAGGATGAGGAGACCACGAGAGAGCGACAGGCGGGAGTCCCGAGCAAGCCCGCAGTTGAAAAAGGGCCGAGAGAAGCTTGGCCACATTCTCGAACTCCTCCCGGGCACAAGCACGCCCAGACTCCTCCCCGGGCATGCAGGCAGGGAAGCCCGGAGCGACGGGCTCGGTGGGGCTCTCCCCCAGGAAGATTCTGCAACTATGCCCCCCTCAACGCATCGAAAACACAGGTGCTAATGGAGGTCAGAGAGCAGCTCCCAAGACCGAAGAGGATGCGCACGCACCCCGAAAAGTATAATCCTAACAAGTTCTGCCTCTACCATCGTGACCACGGCCACGACACGGAGGAATGCATTCAGCTCTGAGATGAGATCGAGGAGCTCATCCGACGAGGTCAGCTCGACAGGTTCATTCGACGCCGGCCTGAGGGTAGGGAAGATCGGCCCAGGGCCCTGCCGCAGCCTGAGCTGCCAAGTAGGGAAGAGCAGCTCGGAGATCGGCCCCTAATTGGGATCATCAACTCTATCTCTGGAGGACCTTGACCGAAAGCAGACCTTCCACAGTCGTAGAGTTTGAAAACTTGTAAATGAATTGCGAACAATCCCGCTTTAAATCAAGATTTCTTTCATACTTGCGCATCTTTCCCTTTTTGGCATAGACTTGTAACGACAGGGGATGACCCCAACGGACAACAAAAATAAACCCCAATGTGGGCAAAGCCGAAGGCCCGATTATTTGTAGACCAGATGGGGGGAGAGGCCATACAGCACCCATATGTGCCCCCACAGCCATGTTAAGGACAGGAGGAAAACCTCGCCCTAACATGAGCAAGGTCGAAGGCCTGATTATTTGTAGACCGGATGGAGGGAGGAAAACCTCGCCCTAACTCAAGCCGATGTTGAACAAAAACTGCTCCTTCAGAAGGTTGGGAAGGGAAGGAGCCGAATAACCAAGAAGCCTTCGGGCGGTCTAAAGGTCATCCTCCCCCAGGTTAGGAGCCCGACGGACAGAGTCCCTCAGGGAGCCCCAAGGGGGCAGTCCCAGCCTCAAGGTTGGGTAGTGGATGAAAAGGTACTTCCCCTTTCAGTTATGGATTGAAGAGGGAGCGCCTTTCAGCAACCCCTTCTTGCCAAACTGGGGGCAGAAATACCACCAGTCCTTTGCCGAAGGATGATGCTTGAAGGTGTAAAAATACCTAAACAAAGAAAGAGATGGCTGAACTTCAACTACATGGCAAAGGGAGAGGAACCCTATCAAAAACCTAAAGGAATTCAGCGCAACTAAAGCTAAGGAAATATCTAAAAAATAAAAAAGGGCGACGATGAAGGATGGAAGCGGAAGTCAGAGTCTGGCACGGAAGGCTTCCTGATACAGACAGAAACGGCCAGGTGGGGGGGTGCTGGCCCGGTCGGAGGGACCAGAAAGCTCTAGATCATACTCCGAAAGAACTCTGTACTGAACCCTTATCAGTAGAAGTTCGTCCGGAGTCAGAGAACAAGGAATGGCACCCGGTGCAAAAATTGGGTGAGGCCCAGCCCTAGATGTGGGTTCGTCTACTGTATGGGGGTTCTGGGGGGCTGAGGCGGACGAACTCCTAGAACCGCTAAAGATGGAGGTGTCGGAAGACATTTCAAACAAAGGCCCTAAAAATCCTGGAGAAATCAGGCGGGGCAAGGGGTGAAAGGTTTGCGGTGGATCAAACTAGAGGAATGCGGTAGAAGGAAAATGGAGGAAGAAAGGCACCTAGATGGCAAGAGGAGAAACGAAGGTTCCAGGACTAACCTAGATCGCTCCAAAGGATGCAGAGGGGCGAGGACAGGGATGACTCGAAGAGCACTTAGGGCCAAGGTGGATGCCAAAGAGGGTCAGGGCTCTCGGAGAGAAGGCAGATACCGACAGAGCTCTCAGGCAGAATGAGACTCTTGAATGCGGAAAGGCAGGTTTAAATAGACCCTGGAGATCCGGCGCTATAATGATCGCGGATCTCCCCAGGCCGACCCGCGCTCGCCACGTGTCCCACTCGCCACAGCAGGTGGCTAAAAGCGGCTGACAGCTGACAGAGCTATTACTGCACCGTGCCTGGGCCAACGCACCAGCGAGAATTCTGAAAGGTCCCTTCAGATCGCCCCAATTTGAAAAGACTCCAGCACGCGCGCATTAAATGCCGAAATATCTGAGGGCTATCGTGCACAGGATTCGAGGGGACAACTTTGGCTATGGAAATTTCTCTGTACTTTCTTCATTCGAAACTCAAATTCGAAAGTAGGGGGACTGGTGTTGGATATAAAATACCCCCCAGCCGAAGTTCGTGATAGGAGTGGCCCTCCAGGGATTCTGCCGACTTTCGACCTGCGGCGACATCCCCCCGAACCTCTCTGGCAGCCGAGCCTCCGCAACACTCCCAAGTTTTGTCGACAGACGGACTCCACCCAAGCATCCACAATGATCGACCACCTTTTAGAATTCGTCCCCAACTTCTACAGCAGGAAGACTGCATCCGAACTCCTACGAGAGCTAGACTTCATCATCGACTTCTACAGTAGGTAGACTTCATCCGGACTCCTACGGGAGCCAGATTTCGTCCCTAGCTTCAACTGAAGGAAGACTTCATCTGGACTCCTACGGGAGCTGGATTTCGTCCCCAACTCCGACTGCAGGTGGACTTCATCCAGACTCCTACGAGAGCCAGGCTTCGTCACAGACTTCTACAACAGGTATACTTCATCCGGACTCCTACGGGAGTCGGATTTCGTCTCCAACTCCGACTACAGGTGGACTTCATCCGGACTCCTACGGGAGCCGGACTTCGTCCCTAGCTTTAACTAAAGGAAGACTTCATCTGGACTCCTATGGGAGCCGAATTTCGTCCCCAACTCCGACTGCAGGTGGACTTCATCCGAACTCCTACGGGAGCCGGACTTCGTCCCTAGCTTCAACTGAAGGAAGACTTCATCCGGACTCCTACGGGAGCCAGATTTCGTCCCCAACTCCGACTACAGGTGGACTTCATCCGGACTCCTACGGGAGTCGGACTTCATCACCGACTTCTACAGCAGGTATACTTCATCCAGACTCCTACGAGAGCCGGACTTCATCCCTGACTTCGACCGCAAGTGGACTTCATCCGGACTCCTATGAGAATCGGACTCCGTCCTTAGCTTCAACTGAAGGAAGACTTCATCCAGACTCCTACGGGAGTCAGACTTCGAGCTCCTACCGCAAGCGACGATCTACTTCAAGTTTCTACCATGAACGGTCCGTGCCGGATTCCCACCGAAGGCCTTCGTCCGAGCTTCTGTTGCGGACGAACCTCCCCAGCATCATCCCACATCCACCGCCGGTCGGCCCTTTGCCGAAGTCTGCGAGAAATCGAACTGCATTTGCAGAAAGCCTCTGACCGAACTCCTACGACGAGTAATCCTCGCCTGCCGCCTTAGCGCCCAAGACACCCAACGGGATTTGCAGTGTCCGAACTCCTTTCAGATGGACAGCTACCTCTCTCTATCCGATATCTCAACCGAACTTCGGCCGACAGGCCTGGACCCCTGGCAGGCCACAGTAACAGCCACGACTCTGCTCCACTTCCTGCGACGGATCCCATGTGGCTCCATTACTCCCTGGCAGGCCATGGTAACGGCCACGACTCTGCTCCACTTCCTGCGATGGATCCCGCGTGGCTCCATTACTCCCTGGCAGGCCATGGTAAAGGTCACTACTCTGCTCCACTTTCTGCGACAGATACCATGCGGCTTCCCCACCCTCTGGTGAGTCACGACAACGGACGTCGCTTCACTCTCCGCAATAGACTCCACATGGCAGATCGTGGTAATGGCCACGATTTCACTCCACTACGTTTCATAACAAATTCCTCCTGGCCCCGAACGGTCCACTGCCAAATGGTTACGAACGTCACCATCATCTATTGCACCCTCTGCCTATAAAAATGGGACACCAGATACGTTATTCTCTAAGCTCAAAAACTCTATCTCAAAACTCTGCTAAAATTTTCGTTCGAGCACTCCATTCTTGTTGAGGCAGAGAACTGACTTGAGCATCGGAGGGTCTTGTCGGAGTAACCCCAACTCTGATTTAGACTTCTTTTGTAGGTCCCGATGGCGATCGAGACTTCCTTGACTCTAACTTCTCCGATGCAGATGGATTTTTGCACCAACACTTTCAAAATCTACCAGTGACACCTAGCAGTATATGGTGGCAACCCATCAAAAATGAAGATGAACCTCTCGGTGCAGCTACCTGTGTGATTGAGTTCTTCTATCATGAGTTCCGACTGAATTAGGGTTAAGGTGAACTCGTCAAACCCAACATCAGTCATATGAATCAATCGATCGATCCAAGTCCGATGTGAAACCTTAATGAAAAACTCTTTTCCATTATTTCACTCTGCCATGGCCATGGGCTTAAGGACTCGATCTTTCGATTATCGTAGGACTACTCCTCTTTGTAGGAACCTTATCTAGGGTTTCAGGGTTAGATCTTGAAACTTTTTCAAGATCATACAGCGGAAGACTAAAATAAATCAAAATTTATTTTTTAAAATTAGAAAATTCCTAGATCTGAGATTCTATTATATGATTATTACATAGTATTAAATTAGAAATTAAAATATATAAATATAGCATGAACTACATGTTGATCATATCAACATGTTTCTATACTACATCTAATGTATGTATTAAACAATAGATCAGATCCATTACCTTACAAGTTAGATGTTCTAACCTTGTTGATCTGGACTTGAGAATGATGTTGCAAGCCGCACATGCATCTGGCCTCTAGGAGTCGTCCACACGAGCCCACGAATCTCGATCAGAACTCCTGCTTCAGGAAATCAGCACAGTATGCTAGTACTGCGCTGATCCTTCTTTGATGGTTGATCAGGTGCCTCCTTCTTCTTGATTTGGACTCTTCCAAAGATGAAAAGTAGAAGGAGGAGTTTCAAATCTGAGATGCTCTCAGAAAACTCAAGATGGAGGGAGGAAAGATATGAAAACAAAAACCCTAGAAGAAGACCCTCTTCTTCTTCACGTTTTTCTCTCTAGACACCCAAACTTGTGTCTTTTATATCTTCACGACCCAAAGGTATTTCTCTATTATTTTTAGATGGAACAAAGTTCTCTCAATTCCCTGACAACTCCTAAAATTTTATGAAGAAACTCATCTTATATAGAGAGATATGATAGAGTACTTGTCTAGGTCAAACACCTAGTCAAGGCTTATCCAAACATGGCAAGTTAAGGGACGCCCAACTCTTGAGCACCTCCTTCATATTTTCATGCATGGATCACTAGAAGAGGGTGCACAATGTATATCCTAAAAGCCACAAAAATTCCAAAAAAAATTTGGATAAATTCGGTGCAAAATTGAAAGAGTTTTGGATTTCTAAAACTCTATCTCATAGAATTCGAAATCCAAACTTATTCCATTTAGATTTTATCCAAACCACCTTCCATGTAAGAAAGAAGAGAGGAGACCTTTTGTGAACGTGGGAGAGATCTGGGAGAGGGCTTTTATCGCACAAAATAAGTGGAGATTGGCGTTGAATAAGAGAGAGGGTGGGGAGAAGGCTTATGTGGCGCAAGGTGGAATCCAAGTCTTACTAGGATTCTGTCTTATGACTTATTTTAATTTGGTTTCCCAAACCAAATCAAATCAAAATTAGTTCAACCTAATTAAAATAGATCTTAATCCAATTAAGAACCTAATTTAATCAGATTAAATTAGATTTAAATCTGATTTAATTTTTTAATCAAATTAGAAATTAGATTGACCCAAGTCCTAGTTGAACTAGGACTAGTTTTTTCCTTGCACTTGGCTTATCCAATAAACCAATTGGACTTGATCCAATCAAGTCCAAACCAAATCTAATTAAATTATATTTAATTAGACTTAATCTCAGCCCATTGGCTTAATCAAATTAAGCCAATCAGCAATCGAATTGCGAATAGATCCTCCTACAACACTTGCACTGGGTTAAATGTCAATCGTATTGATCATTTAACCCTAGAACGATTCTTAACCGTTGATCAACCATCTGATCAGATCATGAACTCTAATGTGTGTGACCTCATAGGTCCGAACCTAAGCCGGTAGCATAGGAACAAATTTTTGTACCAATCGAAGTGACCATCTAGCAATGGTACCCGACGACCGGATAGGTCGAATATGTAGAACAACATCCTTAGAACCCATGCGGATATAATTTTTATATAATTCATCCCCTTGACCAAAATGATCATAGGATACCCCAGAGTTCAACTGTCAACTCTGATCAGGTTGTCCACATTGTATTTCAAAATATCAAATCCATCTGATGGATTACCCTGGCCAAGGTTTTGTTAAATTGAAATACAGCGACTCATTCTTCTCCAACTCTTGGAGTGGTCAATCCCATCTCGATCACAGTCTGACTTCTCAAGTACTTGACTGTGCCCAGAAGCCTTCCGTCCCTGAATTAGAAATTCAGTTAGTCCAGTACCAAAGCACAGTGAGTTGCTTGCAAGTCACTGAGGCGATCTCAGGTCTAAGGGACACTTATACCTATATCCCATCAGAGACATTCTCGACAGTAGAATACTCTGGAGTTGGTCATGTTCAATAACGATGTACCCTTACATCTCACCTGTATGCCATACCAGTATCTCTACACTCCTTGGTTAAGAGGACAACCAACCCATATGGCCTACAACGACCTATGCTCGATAGAAGCTGTTGTCCTTATTAACAGCCTATCATTTGGTCATGAACAGTTTTAAGGACTAATCGATAAATCCTCTCTTTATCGAACTTAAATAGTCCTAAGGACTTCATCATAACAATGGAGTTCATTAGAAGATGAAAGCTTATGATGAAGATGCTAAATATATTTTATTTATTAACAAATCAATTACAATACTTGGTTGCTCAACCGTCAACAGCTTGACGATTGGCTTTTTGGGATACATTTCCCAACAACTCCCACTTGTCCTAAAGCCACTCGGCACAGTATTGATTTTATGGCTTCAAGCCATTTCTCGGAATCAGGTCTCTGCATTGCATCCATATAGGTGATCAGATCCTCATTATTCTCATCAAGTTCGATGGGATCACCGTCCTGGACCAAGAAACCATAGTATCTGTTCGGTTGATGCGGTACTCTACCAGATCGCCTTAATGATGCAGGTACATTGGGCTTCGGATATGATCTAATCATATCAGACTCAGGTTCAGCTATTGGTGTCGGTCCTTCTACCTGTTGAACTTCATCAAGTTCAATCTTAGAGGCAACGGTTCCTTCACCAAGGAATTCCTTTTCTAAAAAGATTGCCTTAAGGCTGACGAACACCTTTTGTTCATCAGCATGGTAGAAAAAATATCCTTTTGTTTCTTTGGGGTACCCTATGAATGAGTATTTGTCAGACCTAGGTCCAAGTTTGTTTGTGACTAATCGTTTGACATAGGCCGGGCACCCCCAGACCCTAAGGTGTGAAAGTGCTAGCTTACGTCCCGTCCATATCTCATATGGAGTCTTAATTACAGACTTACTTGGAACCTTATTTAACATATAATAGGCCGATTCGAGTGCATATCCCCAGAAGGATATCGGCAAGCTAGCAAAACCCATCATGGATCGGACCATATCTAACAGAGTCCGATTCCTCCTTTTAGACACACCATTATGCTGTGGTGTTCCTAGAGGAGTCCATTGGGAGAGAATCTCATTCTCCTAGATATGTGAGAAACTCACTAGAAAGGTATTCTCCTCTTCAATCAGATTGAAGAGTTTTAATACTCTTTCCAGTTTATTTTTCTACTTCACTTCAGAACTATTTGAACATTTCAAATGAATCCGACTTATGTTTCATCAGATAGACATATCCATATCGGGATAGGTCATCCGTGAAAGTTATGAAGTAGAAATATCCACCTCTAGCACTGGTGCTCATGGGTCCGCATACATCAGTATGTATTATGCCCAAGAGCTCAGTAGCTCTCTCACCTTTTCCAGTAAAAGATGACTTGGTCATTTTACCAAGAAGACAGGACTCACAGGTTGGTAGTGATTCACAATCACTAACTTCGAGGATTTCCTCTTGAGTCAACCTGTTTATTCTATTCTTGTTTATATGACCTAGCCTACAGTGCCATAAGTAGATATCTGACACACTATCTAATCTAGGGTGCTTGCTAGTTGAATAGACTCTTATCAGGCTTGATCTTTTTGGTCTGGCTCTGCACGATGTCCCAGCCTGAACTTGCACCTTCTTCACTTTCTTCTTCTTGTTCTTCTTCCCTTTCTCAAAGGATCGAGAATCAGAAGACAAACCTCCCACTGAGTTCACCGACTCCTTGAGGAGTTGGTGATCCTTCTCAAAGTTCTGAAGCAACCCCAGTAATCCGTGGTAGTTTACTTCAGGCTTTGTCATTCTATAATGAGTGAGGAATGAGGGATAAGACTTGGGCAGCGAGTTCAGTATTGCATCTTTCCCAAGCTGCTCATGCAAGGAAAAGCCGAGCTTACTCAATCTTTCCATCAGCTCGATCATGTACAATACATGATCAGTGACAGAGGCACCATCCCGTATTTTGGCGTTGAAGATGGCACAACTAGTCTTGTGCCTCTCTACGTCATCGAGTGTGCCAAAGGCATCCTCCAACACTTGAAGCATGTCCTTTGGCTGAGCCATCTCGAATCTGTGACTGAACTCATCGCTCATGACAGCCAGCATGATACAGCGCACCATGGTCCGATCACTGAGCCACTTCTGGTAAGTGTCTCTGACCGTTCCACGTGCATTGGCAGCTGGCTCCTCAGGTGCAGGATCTATTATCACATATAGGATCCATTCATGCTCCAGGACTATCTTCAACTTTCGATACCAGCTACCGAAGTTGGGTCCCACCAACTTATCATTGTCCAACAATGATCGGAGCGATAGGGAGTGGCCATATTTGCACAAAGGAGAACCTTAACCTAATTAGTAATTGATTCATTAAACCTAAAGATTTGGACTTTAATCAAAAGATTTCTCTCACTATTTTATTCGAATTGGTAGCCTCTACCTCCAACTCGAGGAATTATCCTAATTCCTTAGCGGGTACTAGAATCCACTTAGACTGCACACAAGTCCAACTTTGGTTGGTCAACCCATGTACATCTAAAGGTAGGTTCATAACCAATTGTTTCTCTAAACAATTTCTAGTAATTTTAATTTTGCCCCAGAAACCTAATCAGTAGGCTTTGGCCTCCACTGTAAGGATCCGGTTAGGTCCGACCATTAACATGATCATACTTGGTGTATCTAACCAACGAATGATTAAGCCCAACTTTGGTTGGCTCACCTAACCACCATTAGAGAGACACTTCCAAGTCGTCATATGATGAGTGATAATTCCATTAGTCAACAAGCACCAGGCCTTTGGGTCTGCAATGATTATTGAGTTAATGGACTCATTATCAAACACCTTAATGGGAGGCTATGACTCAGTTATCTCCATAACTTTATCATTTTAAGGACCTAATAATTTTAGAGGATTTAAATAATTTAGAGGATGAGGTCAGATGAACCAGCTTATCATGATCCTCCCACTGGCTTCACCAAGTCAGCTTAAGGGAGACCATTAAAAGGGCTGGTCTAGGAGCACCTAAATCAGTCACACTGATTTACCTAGCTGACATGGGTCAACTCGAATAGTCAAGTGATCCAATCAAAATATAATTTCACCAAGAGGTCAGGTAAGTTCGATCAGTGGGAGGGTCTGCCAAAGCTTGCCTTAGACACCATCAGAAATGGCCAGGTAAGCGGGCTCCCAATTAAAAACCACCAGTCTGGTTTACCTTAGACACCAACTGATTTAATTAGTTTCGATTAGATCAACCTAACATTTCGTGCTAGACCGCTTAGCCAAGAATCAAGTCTATTTGGTTCTCGTTAAAGACATGGACTTGACCAACTACAACTATTGTAATTGATCTAGAGAATCCTTGACCTAATCTAAGACAATAATTGATTAGATTTAGTCAATTCTCTAATTAAGTCCATCTTTAATCTAACTATAGGTCTAACCCAATTAATGGACCTAATTTCCACTAACCCATTAACCCAATGTGTTATGATTTGTGTCTTAGGTTCTTCAATTCACAATCCTAGAACCTAATCAAACAACTTCTTAATTCTTAATTAAGTTTTGGGCTGAGGGTTGGGTTTGGCTTTTCAAAAAATAATTTTCATATTTATAAAATAATTTTATAATATGATTCTACCAACCATATTGCATGTTTGATTCATAATCAAGATACAAGTGAAATAAACATGAAACTACTTTAGATCTAATCTAAACAGGTTCATGTAATTGAAACAATTTCAACTTTAAACAATTTCTTTTTACAAAAATTATTAACAAAGAGATTTTATTTTAGATTTAAATATCTTTTAAATCTAATAAATCATAAATTTAATCTAGATCATATCTAACAAATTTATGATTAAAGATAGATCTACACAAACTAGGACAACCTTTGCATTGTAAGGGATAAACCTTACAGCAGGACAACCTTGCAGTTTGTGATTGATCTAAAATTTTAATTTCAGATTTAATAATCAGATTATAAATTAGATCTAATCTAAGAAATAATCTAAGCATGTATAAATAATCATGTAATAAAGAACCTAGGCTCTGATACCAATTGTAGGAACCTTATCTAGGGTTTAAAGGTTAGATCTTGAAACTTTTTCAAGATCATACAGCGGAAGACTAAAATAAATCAAAATTTATTTTCTAAAATCAGAAAATTCTTAGATCTAAGATCCTATTATATGATTATTACATAGCATCAAATCAAAAATTAAAATATATAAATATAGCATGAACTACATGTTGATCATATCAACATGTTTCTATACTACATCTAATGTATGTATTAAACAATAGATCAGATCTATTACCTTGCAAGTTAGATGTTCTAACTTTGTTGATCTGGGCTTGAGGATGATGTTGCAAGCCGCACATGTGTCCGGCCTCTAGGAGTCATCCACACAAGCCCACGAATCTCGATCAGAAGTCCTGCTTCAAGAAATCAGCACAGTATGCTAATACTGCGCTGATCCTTCTTTGATGGTTGATCAGGTGCCTCCTTCTTCTTGATTTAGACTCTTTCAAAGATGGAAAGTAGAAGGAGGAGTTTTAGATCTGAGACACTCTCAGAAAACTCAAGATGGAGGGAGGAAAGATATGAAAACAAAAACCCTAGAAGAAGACCCTCTTCTTCTTCACGTTTTTCTCTCTAGACACCCAAACTTGTGTCTTTTATATCTTCACGACCCAAAGGTATTTCTCTCTGATTTTAGATGGTACAAAGGTCTCTCAAATCTCTGACTTCCCCTAAAATTTCATGAAGAAACTCATCTTATATAAAGAGATATGATAGAGTCCTTGTCTAGGTCAAACACCTAGTCAAGGCTTATCCAAACATGGCAAGTTAAGGGATGCCCAACTCTTGAGCATCTCCTTCATATTTTCATACATGAATCACTAGAAAAGGGTGCACAATGTATACCCTAAAAGCCACAAAAATTTCAAAAAAAAATTGGATAAATTTGATACAAAATTGAAAGAGTTTTGGATTTCTAAAACTCTATCTCATAGAATTTGAAATCCAAACTTATTCCTTTTAGATTTGATCCAAACCACCTTCCATGTAAGAAAGAAGAGAGGAGACCTTTTGTGAATGTGGGAGAGATCTGGGAGAGGGCTTTTGTCACACAAAATAAGCGGAGATTGGCGTTGAATAAGAGAGAGGGCGTGGAGAAGGCTTATGTGGCGCAAGGTGGAATCCTAGTCTTACTAGGATTCTGTCTTATGACTTATTTTAATTTAATTTTCCAAATAAAATCAAATCAAAATTAGATCAACCCAATTAAAATAGATCTTAATCCAATTAAGAACCTAATTTAATCAGATTAAATTAGATTTAAATCTGATTTAATTTTCTAATCAAATTAGAAATTAGATTGACCCAAGTCCTACTTGAACTAGGACTAGTTTTTTCCTTGCACTTGGCTTATCCAATAAACCAATTGGACTTGATCCAATCAAGCCCAAACCAAATCTAATTAAATCATATTTAATTAGACTTAATCTCAATCTATTGGCTTAATCAAATTAAGCCAATCAGCAATCGAATTGCTAATAGATCCTCCTGCAACACTTGCACTGGGTTAAATATCAATCGTATTGATCATTTAACCCTAGAACGATTCTTAATCGTTGATCAACCATCTGATCAGATCATGAACTCTAATGTGTGTGACCTCATAGGTCCGAACCTAAGCCGGTAGCATAGGAATAAATTTTTATACCAATCGAAGTGACCATCTAGCAATGGTACCCGACGATCGGATAGGTCGAATGTGTAGAACAACATCCTTAGAACCCATGTGGATATAGTTTTCATATAATTCATCCCCTTGACCAAAATGATCATAGGACACACCAGAGTTTAACTGTCAACTCTGATCAGGTTGTCCACATTGTATTTCAAAATATCAAATCCATCTGATGGATTACCCTGGCCAAGGTTTTGCTAAATTGAAATACAGCGACTCATTCTTCTCCAACTCTTGGAGTGGTCAATCCCATCTCGATCACACTCTGACTTCGCAAGTACTTGACTGTACCCAGAAGCCTTCCATCCCTGAATTAGAAATTCAGTTGGTCCAGTACCAAAGCACAGTGAGTTGCTTGCAAGTCACTGAGGCGATCTCAGGTCTAAGGGACACTTATACCTATATCCCATCAGAGACATTCTCGACAGCAGAATACTCTAGAGTTGGTCACGTTCAATGATGATGTACCCTTACATCTCACCTGTATGCCATACCAGTGTCTCCACACTCCTTGGTTAAGAGGACAACCAACCCATATGGCCTACAGCGACCTATACTCGATAGAAGCTGTTGTCCTTATTAACAGCCTATCATTTAGTCGTGAACAGTTTTAAGGACTAATCGATAAATCCTCTCTTTATCAAACTTAAATAGTCCTAAGGACTTCATCATAACAATGGAGTTCATTAGAAGATGAAAGCTTATGATTAAGATGCCAAATATATTTTATTTATTAACAAATCAATTACGATACTTGGTTGCTCAACCGTCAACAGTTTGACGATTGGCTTTTTGGGACATATTTCCCAACACTCTTATCTATCGAGGTTGATAGATCCCTTCTTGGTGCAATCTGGTTCCTACAATGAATATGCTACAGCCAACATACACCTCAGGGTTCTGAATGGTTAGGAGATCGAGTTATGGTGTAGTCAAACTATAACACACTCTAGGTGAACTGTCGATGTACCTCAGATCAAAGAACTAGATACACAGCTGCAGCATTGAGCTAGTCATCGATGAGAAGGTAGACTTCCTTATGACTGCTCAAGGTGGTCATGCTCAGCACTCTTGTTCTCAGTGAATATCTATACTCTCGCTCTGATGTCTCCACACCGTAGACTCAAGACACATCTACCCTAAGGAAGCGATTGTACACTAACCTTTCGGATCGATCACCATCTTCGTGATGATCCTATGGTCAGGAGCTGTTTATGAGTTAGTTATGTAAATTCATGCCTTAAATTTTTAACTCTTGAAAATATGAATTAACATTCCTACTAACTCAAAGGATGTACCACAGACATAATGTACACAATGTGATAGTAGAATAATCCTTTTATTCATTTATAGTCAAAATTATAAATTTATCCTTACATTTGTACAGGAATGTATCAGCCAATCTGGCATCTAGGACACACATCTAACAAACTCTCACTTAACCTAATGCCAATTGGCTACATATCTAAGTCCCATCTTCTCAAGGTGGGCTTCGATCTTCTACTGGCCTAATGGCTTTGTCAGTGGGTCTACCATATTATCAGTGGAGTCGACTCTCTTAACCTCAACATAACCTATTTCGAGGTAATCATGGATTAGATAGAATCGTCGCTCGATATGCTTGGACTTCTGGTGAGATCTTGGCTCCTTGGCTAGGGCTATGGTGCCATTATTGTCGCAGTAAAGAGGAATGGCGTCTAATGACATCACTCCAAGCTCTGCGGCAAACTTCTTATACTAGAATGCCTCCTTCGCAGCTTTCGATGCAGCAATATACTCTGCCTCCATGTTGGAATTAGCAATCACCGTCTGCTTAGAACTCTTCCAGCTAACTGCACCACCATTGCAAATGAACAAACTTCCAGATGTCGACTTTCGATCATCTATATCAGACATAAAGTCTGAGTCTGTAAATCCCTAAACCTGAAGTTCTCCATTCCCAAAGACTAGAAACATATCCTTAGTCCTTCTCAAGTACTTAAAGATATATTTTACAGAAGTCCAGTGTTCTTCGTCTGTATTCGACTGATATCTGCTTGTGACACTCACAGCATGGGCTATATCAGGTCGTGTACATAGCATGGGATACATGAGGCTTCCTATTGCCAAAACTTAAGGGATCTTACTCATGCGTTCAATCTTCTCAGGTGTGCTAGGGCACATCTTCTTGGAGAGATGAATGCCATGTCTAAAAGATACTAAACCTCTTTTAGAGTTTTTCATACTAAACTTTTTTAGCACCTCCTCTATGTACATCTTCTGTGAAAGTCCCAGCATCCTATTTGGTCTATCTCTATAGACTTTAATACCCAGTATAAAAGATGCCTCTCCTAGATCTTTCATAGAGAACTCCTTAGACAATCATATTTTGATTGAGGTCAACATGGAAATATCATTCTCAATCAGGAGGATGTCATCTACGTACAGTATGAGGAAGACAACTGTGCTCCCACTGACCTTCTTGAAACACATGGTTCCTCCTCATTCTTGATGAAACCAAACATTTTGATCACATCATTGAAATGAGTATTCCAGCTCCAAGATGCTTGCTTAAGTCCATAAATGGACCTTTGCAGCTTGCAGATCTTGTGATCATCATCACTGGATCTGAAACCAAGTGGCTGTTCCATATAGATATCTTCCTCAAGATATCCACTTAAGAATGATGTTTTCACATCCATCTGCCATATTTCATAATCGAAATAGGCTACAACAATAAGCAATGTGCGGATGGATTTTAGCATGGCTACGGGCGAAAAGGTATCTTGATAGTCAATGCCTTCATACTGACTATAACCTTTCGCTATGAGCCTAGCCTTGAATGTCTCCACATTCCCATCTGCATCTATCTTTCTCTTGAAGATCCATTTACACCTAATAGGTACAATACCTTCAGGTGGATCTACCAAGGTCCAGACTTGGTTTGAGTGCATTTAGTCAATTTTTAATCTCATTGCCTCTAACCATTTCTCAGAGTCAATATCTGATATCGCCTCATCATAAGTCTTGGGGTCATCACCATGAGCCCCATTTTTCGTGAGGAACATTTCCTCTACTTCCTCTTGTATAGTACCTAAGTACCTTTCAGGAGGATGGAAAACTCTAGTCGATCTACGAGGTGGAAGAGGTTGTATTAGGACTGGTTCTAATTGATTGGTTCCTCAGGTTCTTAGCTCGTAGCTCTTAAGAGACATTCTCCTTGAACTTAATTATTCTTCCGATGCCACCATCTTGAATAAACTATTTTTCAAGAAAAATAGTATGTCAATTCACAATCATATTGTGATCTTCCGAAATACAGAAATAGTATCCTAATGACTCTTTAAGATATCCTATGAACCGAGCTTTAAAAGATCTGAACTCTAACTTGTCCGCCTGCTGTCTCTTGACATGAGCCGGACAACCCCAAATTCTGAGATGACTCAGACTTGACTTCTTATCATGCCATATCTCATACGATGTGGTAGGAACGATTTTAGAGAAAACCCTATTCAATACATATATTGCTGTCATGAGACAATGTCTCCAAAGAAACTCAAGGAGGTCCGTGAAGCTCATCATGAAATGGACCATATCTAATAGGGTCCGATTTCTCCGTTCTGAAATCCTGTTGAGTTGTGGCGTTCCAGGTGGAGTCCATTGAGAGACTATGCCATTATCCTTAAGATAGTCTAGAAACTCCCGACTAAGGTATTCACCTCCTCGATCTGATCGAAGAACCTTAATGGGCTTTCCTATTTGTTTTTCTACCTCATGTCTAAATTCTTTGAACTTTTCAAAGGCTTCAGACTTGTGTTTCATTAGAAACACATACCCATACCTAGACATATTATCAGTGAAGGTAATGAAGTAGACATAGTTGCCTCTAGCCGGCACATCAAATGGGCAGCACACATCCGTATGTACTAGGACAAGTAAGTCTGTGGCCCTTTCTCCATGTCCCACAAAAGGGAGCTTGGTCATTTTGCCTTGAAGGCATGATTCACAAATTGGATATGACTCAGAAGTCAACGGACTCAATAGCCTAGATTTTTTTAATTTGTTAACCCTGTCTTCCGCTATATGACCTAGCCTTAGGTGCCACAGATACCTATCATTTAGACTATCTCTAAGCCTTTTAATTCCTATGGCATTCACATTTTGCTCGATATGAAATATAGATACATCAATATGTAGCTAATAGAGACCATTAATAAGAAAATCATTTGCAACTTTATTATTTTCATAAAATATGTTACAATGGTTCTTATGAAAGCTAATCACATAGCCTTCTTGTGCTAAACATGAAACAAAAATCAAATTTCTGCTTGCTGCAGGCATATAATAACAATCTCTAAGAACTAAATCTAATCCTAACGGTAATCACAGAGGGTAGGTTTCCACGACCACAGCAGCAACTCTTGCTCTGTTTTTAACACGTAGGATCATATCCCCATCCCTCAGCCTCCTGCTCTCCTCAAGACCTTGCATAGAAGTGCACAAATGAGCACTAGAACCAGAGTCAAGTACCCAACTGGATGCAGAGGAAACCATAAGATTAGATTCTATAACGAGCATACCTCCAGAAGGACCATCCTTCTTGTTCTTCAGGGTGGCCAGGTACTTAGGATAGTTTCATTTCCAATGGCCGTCTGAATTATAGTAAAAATATTTTTCTTTTTCAGCAGCCTTGCTCTTCGGTTCCATCTTCTTCTTTTTCCCATCCACCTTCTGCTTCTTTGTAGACTTTTTCTTCTTTTCAAAAGACTTTCTCTTAGAAGAAGTCTACTCCACAGTAAGGACTGAGCCTTTTGAACCCTTTAAAGAAAGCTCAGCCGTAACCAACATGTTCATTAACTCAGCCAAGGTACACTACATCTTATGCATATGGAAGTTCATGATAAACTGACCATATACATCAAACAAGGACTGAAAGATCACATCAATCTGAAAATCCTTATCTAAGATAATATTGAGTTTCTCAAGCTCCTCAATATCCTTGATCATTGACAAACAATGATCTTGGACTGACTGTCCATCATGTATTTTAGCCTTAAAAAGCCTTTGGCAGACTTGATACTTGGCTGTGCGACTTTATTCACCAAACAACTCTTGTAGGTGAGCCAACATTTGGTGGGTAGTCATAATATTCTCATGCTGGCACTACAAGTCATCAGACATTGCACCCAATATATAGTACCTGGCTTTGTTATCATCATCCATCCACTTTTCCAAAGATGCTCTCTGTTCAGCAGTCGGATGTGCTGGCATGGTAGGTGGGTCTGAGTCCAAGACATGAGTCAGTTTCTCGAAACTCAGAATAATTCTATAGTTTCTCAACCAATCCTTGAAATTAGGTCTAGTCAATCTGTGGGTGTCTAGTATTTTGGTCAGAGGGTTGGACACAGACATATTTTCTGTAGAGAGTCAAAAGTTTCTAGTTAGATTTTGTAATTAGACTTAATCAATTTGTTTAAAAATTTTATTTTTAAACAAATTAGGGTCTCACTATTTTCTCAGATCCCTACACTCCCTAGGTAGAGATGTGAAAATCTCTATGATTAGTGATTTCTAGTGGGTGGTGCGGTCTCACCGACTGGCTCATCACCTCACCTAACAGTTATTGATGATGAGTCAATCGATGAGTGGACAACTCTTATCCAATGATTCTCTAATCATGGTGCACCCAAAATTTGGTCTCTAATTCACGAAGCTCACCATGTCCAAAATATTGCTCCAATCTTTAGTTAAGTCATACCCACCATTTGCACGAACTAGATTTCTGGTTGAGTCCCTCATCGTATCTAGAATATTGAGCACAATCTATCCTCTAATCCATAGCATCCAATGCCTAATGGACATGGTTGCGTCTTTCGGGTGCAACTAAGCCACTGTAACCAGTCGAGAACAATCAGCCCTGGGAAGGGCCCGCACATCCACAATGGTGGAAGACCTTAGACTTAATATTTTCTTAGAAAGATTTGATTTAGGTCTCATTAAACTTGACTTGACATAGTCATAACAATTATGACTAACCTACTGGCATGGACTAGCTCGAATTGTTAGCCACCTTAAATCAGAACTGGGTCGACACATATGGCCAGGTAAGTGAGATCGATGGAAGGGATATACCATTAACTTGACAAGAACGTATTCGAGTTGAGTAGCTCCCAATTAAAAATCAATCGGTCGCATCTGCCCAACTTACCTTAGACACCAAATTGTCGAACCAGAACCAATTGGGTTAGCCTATAATCCAAGCTTTAACCACTGTGCCAAATTAGGTCTTAACTTGATCGAGTCACATATGAATGTGATTCGACCTTGACCTAGACTTAATCCTATTAGGCTAGTCAATTATTAGCTTTCATGATTCCACCTAACCAACTTTTGATTCGGTTTGATCAATCGCTAGACCTAATTAAGCTACCCAAGTCCAAACCCAATTTTATGAAAATGACTTAGATCTGAAATTCTTAATTTTAGACCTAAATTAATTTCATAAGCTTAATTCATTAATTAAGTCTTGGGTTCATAAACAAAATATGTAAAATAAATCCTAGGGTTTCAGGATCTAGGATTTTGCAAAAAAGTAAGTTTGATTTCTGATTAAGGATGAACGCGCAGCACCCCTACATGCCATAAGAACACCCCATTGAATGGGAGGAGAGGGTCTTAAACCCTACTTTGTTATTATGACCGGACAGCCATGAAAAAACCTTAATCAGAAATATTGATTTAACTACAAAACTAGTTAGATCTAAGTTACATATCACATATATAATTTCAGATCTAACTTATACATGCTTTGCATACATCTCATGTATTAAAATCTGATCTAATTAGCATGCTTTCAGATCTGATACATCACATGTAACATCTAAAAAATAAGATTTAAATTGAACTATTCAATATAAAATCTATTCTAGACAGTTACTAGAACAATTCTACAACTAGTCTAGGCATGCAGCAGATCAATCTTATGAATTAATTAAATTTTATTTTTTATTTTTTGATCTGAATATAATAGTTATAACATCAAAAAATTAGAGAATAAATTAGATCTAATTTATATTTTAATCACATTAAAATATAAAACTTCAAGATTATTCATAGTTTAAACTATTTCTAGTCTAGTCATGCATCTCATACATGTTAGATCTATTTAGATTTAATTTTAAATATTTTAATTTCAGATCTAGTCATATTTGATGTAACATCTAAAATCCATTAATATCAGATAAATAAAAATAAAAATTAGATCTAAATTAAATCTAAAATAGAGCCATCAACCTAGCTGTGATACCAGTTGAAGGAAAAATTACCTTTTTCCTTGTAGAATTTTTCAGATCTAATGAGATCTGGGGTGAAATATTTAAAAAAAAAATTATCTTATGATATTTCAAATCTAAGATCTATTAAATCTGATTCTTATTATCTAATATTTAATCTAAAATTAAATCTAAAACTTAAGGATTAGAAAAATACCTCTAGGGTAACTAGATTACCCTATAGATGATCGCAGCAATGCTCGAGGTTCAAAAATAGCCACGCAGTCGTCTGGTCTCTATCAGTATCCACTCAAGTAGGATCTAGATCATCTTTTCCTTGCAAATCTTTTCTCTAGAAATTAGATCTGGATCTGATCTGAAAGATCTTCAAAAGATCTTCTGAAACTGGAGCAGCAGCTTCTCGATAAATTCCTGCAGCCTTCTGATCAGGGAGCCACCACGCCTTGGACAAGCACCAGATGGATGCCCAACTTTTTAGATGTGAATAGGGGAGAGAGAGGACCAGAGGGGGCATGGAGAAGTGGAGGGATATTAAGCTTTTACTGGGGATTGAGTAGATTCTCTAAACCCTAGGTGCAGACAGGGTTTAAATAAACCCTGCTGTGCCATGCAGTGCCACATCATTCGACCAATTAGAAAATTCTAATTAATTTTAAAAAAATTTTGATTGATGGAGTGATGTCATCTGATCATATCAGATAAGAATTCTACCAAACTCTCCTACTGTTGGTGCCAAGACTGGATAAACACAATGAGATTGGCGCCCAACAGTTTGAGTCGATCAAGGCATAGAGTCCTCATCACATGGGACTCTATCCTTATCCACTTGGGGCGCACGCCCAATCTGATCTTGGCACCCACTTTGAGGCCTAATTTAGTAGTTGGACACTCCACAAAAACTCTCTAATGATCTCTTGCCAAGTGGTCTTCAGTTCAAGATCCATAAGTCAACGTTTGACCGATGTCCTAAAATGAAAATGGCAGGTGACAGGAATTGGCAGGTGTTGTCTTAAATTCATCTCATGAATTAAGATAAGACTTTTTTAAGCTGAACTGGCTCCAGTCAAACTATGAGAAATCTTCTCAAGATTCTCTGAATGAGTCAAATCACATTTGGCTCAGTCGAGATAGAAAAGATTACACGAGGTGAAAGTTAGGCTCAATCGTGTGCTAGCTCGATTTTCTTGAACCTAATTGGATCTAATCCAAATCAATCAAATTAGACTAACTCGATTGATGACATCCAGACCCTAACTTTTATTTGTGTGACCCAGTTAGGTTCATTTTCATATGGTAATGAGACATGTCGTGATCTCATCATCGACATCATCGAAACTCCTTTCGATGGACCAGAACTCTTCTGATTCAGACAATTAGAATGATCGATCATTAAGATCATTCTAGTTGCTCTCAAAATCTATCAATGACACCTAGCAGTATATGGTAGCAACCCATCAGAAATGAAGATGAATCTCTCGATGCAGCTACCTGTGTGATTGAGTTCTTCTATCATGAGTTCCGACTGAATTAGGATTAAGGTGAACTCGTCAAACCCAACATCAGTCATATGAATCAATCAATCGATCTAAGTCCGATGTGAAACCTTAATGAAAAACTCTTTTCTATTATTTTACTCTACCATGGCCATGGGCTTAAGGACTCAATATTTCGATCATCATAGGACTACTTCTCTTACCTACCGAGGTTGATAGATCCCTTCTTGGTGCAATCTGGTTCCTACAATGAATATGCTACAGCCAACATACACCTCAGGATTCTGAATGGCTAGGAGACCAAGTTATGGTGTAGTCAAACTATAACATACTCAAGGTGAACTGTCGATACACCTTAGGTCAAAGAACTAGATACACAGCTATAGCATCGAGCTAGTCATCGATGAGAAGGTAGACTTCCTTATGACTGCTCGAGATGGTCATGCTCAGTATTCTCGTTCTCAATGAATACCTATACTCTCACTTCGGTATCTCCACATCGTAGACTCAAGACACATCTACCCTAAGAAAATGATTGTACACTAACCTTCTGGATCGATCACCATCCTCGTGATGATCCTATGGTCAGGAGCTGTTTATGAGTTAGTTATGTAAATTCATGCCTTAAATTTTCAACTCTTGAAAATATGAATTAACATTCCTACAAACTCAAAGGATGTATTGTTAGATGTGTGCCCTAGATGCCAGCTTGGCTGACACATTCCTGTACAAATCTAAGAACAAATTTATAATTTTGACTATAAATCAATAAATAGATTATTCTTCTATCACATTATGTACATTGTGTCTGTGATACATCCTTTGAGTTAGTAGGAATGTCAATTCATATTTTGAAGAGTTAAAAATTTAAGGCATGAATTTACATAACTGTTCATAAACAGCTCCTGACCATAGGATCATCACGAGGATGGTGATCGATCTAAAAGATTGGTGTACGATCGCTTTTTTAGGATAGATATGTCTTGAGTCTACAGTGTGGAGACACCGGAGCGAGAGTATAGATATTCATTGAGAATGAGAGTACTGAGCGTGACCATACCGAGCAGTCATAAGGAAGTCTACCTTCTTATCGATGACTAGCTCGATGCTATAGTTATGTGTCTAGTTCTTTGACCGGAGGTGCATCGACAGTTCACCTTGAGTGTGTTATAGTTTGACTATACTATAACTCATCTCCTAGCCATTCAAAACCTTGAGGTGTATGTTGGCAGTAGCATATTCATTATAGAAACTAGGTCGCACCAAGATGGGATCTATCAACCTCGGTAGAAGAGAGAAGTAGTCCTATGATGATTGAAAGATCAAGTCCTTAAGCCCATGGCCATGGCAGAGTGAAATAAGGGAAAAGAGTTTTCCATTAGGGTTACACATCGGACTCAGATCGATCGATTGATTCATATGACTGATGTTGGGTTTGACGAGTTCACCTTAACCTTAATTCAGTTGGGACTCATGATAGAGGAACTCAATCACACAGGTAGCTACACTGAGAGGTTCGTCTTCAGTTCTGATGGGTTGCCACCACATACTACTAGGTGTCACTAATGGATTTTGAGAGTAATTAGAATGATATTGATGATCAATCATTCTAATTGTCTGAATCAGAAGAGTTCTAGTCCATCGAAAGGAATTTCGATGATAAGATCACGACATGTCTAATTACCATACGGAATTGAACCTAACTATTACAAAAAAAGATTAGGGTCTGAATGTCATCAATTGGGCTAACCTAATTGATTTGGATAAGATCCAATTAGGTTCAAGGAAATCGTGCTAGCACACGATTGAGCCTAACTTTCTCCTCGTGTAATCTTTTCTGTCTCTACTGAGCTAAATATGATTTGACTCATCCAGAGAATCTTGAGAAGATTTCTCACAGTTTAAATAAAGCTTATCCAGCTCAGAAAAATCTTGTCTTAATTCATGAGATGAATTTAAGACAACACCTGCTAAATTCTAACACCTGCCAATTTCATTTTAGGACATCTGTCAAATGTTGACATATGGGTCTTAAACTGAAGAGAACTCATTGGAAGATTTTTGTGGAGTGTCTACATACCTAAACCACATTGAATTGAGTGCCATAATTAGATTATGATGTAAGCCTAATTGGATTAAAATGGGCGCCCCAAATGGATAAGGATGAAAGAGTCCTGATTAACATGACTCTTTGGCGCCACCTTGCTTGTGCTTATCCAAAGTTGGTGCCAACATAAGAGAGATGGTGGAGATTCTTATCTGATGTGATCAGATAATATCACTCTACCAATCAAAATTTTTCCAAAATTTATTAAAATTTTTTGATTGGTCGAATGATGTGGCATTGCGCAGCATACAGGGTCTATAAAATCCCTATCTGCGCCTACAGTTTGTATGTTTTTGCTCAATAATCAACCAAAATGAGAATCCTCTCCTTTTCTCTATGTCCTCCCTACTCTCCTCTCTCTCCTCTTCATGTCCAAAAGGTTGGACATCCATCTGGCAAAGGTCCAAGGTGTAGTGACACCTGGAATAGAAGGCTATAGGACATCTTCGACAGGCTGCTGCTCCAACTTCAGAAAGAGTTCTGAAGCACTTTCAAATTAGATAGAGATCTAATTTTTGGAATATAGATTCATGAGGAGAAGATGTTCTAGGTCCTACCTGAGTGGATACCAGTAGAGAATAGGCACTTGCATGGATACATCAGAACCTCAGGTTGTGCAGAGATCATCTATAGGGTAATCAGATTACCCTTAAGGTATGTCTATACTTCTCATATTTTTAGATTTTAAATATCAGATAATAAAATTAAATCTAAAATAGTGTAGTATAAAAAATTTTAAATTATTCTATCTCAGATTTGATGAAATCTGAAAGATCCTACAAAGAAAAAAGTTAATTTTTCCTTCAACTGGTATCAGAGCCAGGTTGATGGCTCAGTTTCAGATCTAATTTAGATCTGATTTTAATTTTAATTTATTTGATATTAAAAGATTTTAGATGTCACATCAGATATGATAAGATCTAAAATCAAAATATTTAAAATTAAATCTAAGAAGATCTAACATGCATGAGATGCATGACTAGACTAGGATTAGTTGAATCCATGAACAGTCTTAAGTTTTATATTTTAATGAGATTAAAATATAAATTAAATCTAATTTATTTTCTATTTTTCTAATATTATAAATATTATAATTAGATCAAAAAATAAAAAATAAAATTTTAATTATTTCATAAAATTGATCTGTTGCATGCCTAGACTAGTTGTAGAATTGTTCTAGTAACTTGTCTAGAATAGATTTAATTTTGAATAGTTTAATTTAAATCTTATTTTTTAAATATTATATATGATGTATCAAATTTAAAAATATGTTAATTAGATCAATTTTTGATACATGAGATGTATGCAAAGCATGTATTAGTTAAATCTTAAATTGTATATGTGATACGTTAATTTAGATCTAACTAATTTTGTAGTTAAATTTATATTTCTGATTAAGGTGTTCCTCATGGTCGTTCGATCATAAGAAAAAAGTAGGATTTTAAGACCTTCTCTTCCTATTCAATGGGGTGTTCTTATGACATGTAGGGGTGCTGCGCATTCATCCTTAATCAGAAATCAAAACTTACTTTTCTGCAAAAGTCAAGATCCTGAAACCCTAAGATTTATTTTACATGTTTTATTTATGAACCCAAACATAATTAATGAATTAAGTTTATGAAATCAATTTGGTCTAAAATTAAGAATTTCAGATCTAAGATACTTTTATAAATTTGGGTTCGAACTTGGGTAGCTCAATTAGGTCTAGTGGTTGATCAAACCGAATCAAGAGTTGGTTAGGTGAGATCATGAAAGCTAATAATTAACCAGCCTAATAGGATTAAGTCTGGGTCAAGGTCGAATCATATTTAAATATGACTCGATCAAGTTAAGACCTAATTTGGCTCAGAGGTTAGAGCCTGGATTGTAGGCCACCCAATTAGTTCTGGTTCGACAATTTGGTATCTAAGGTAAGTTGGACAGATGCGACCGACTGGTTTTTAATTGGGAGCTACTCGACTTGAATGCGTTCTTGTCAAGTTAATGGCATATCCCTTCCACCGGTCTCACTTACCTGGCCATATGTGTCGACCCAATTCTAATTAGAGGTGGCTAACAATTCGAGCTAACCCATGCTACTAGGTTAGTCATAATTGTTATGACTATATCAAGTCAAGTTTAAAGAGACCTAAATCAAATCTCCCTAAGAAAATATTAAGTCTAGGTCTTCCACCATTGTGGATGTGTGGGCCCTTCTCGGGGTTGATTGTTCTCGGCTGGATACAGTGACTCAGTTGCATCGAGAAGATGCAACCATGTCTATTAGGCATTGGATGCTACGAATTAGAGGATGGGTTGGGCTCAATATTTCGGATATGGTGAGGGACCCAATCAGGAATCTAGTTCGTGCAAATGGTGGATTTGACTTAACTAAGGATTGGAGCAATATCCCGGACACAGTGAGCTTCATGAATTAGAGACCAAGTTTTGGGTGCACCATGATTAGAGAATTATTGGATAAGAGTTGTCCACTCATCGGTTGACCCATCACTAATAACTATTAGGTGAGGTGATGAGCCAGTCAGTGAGACCGCACCACCCACTACAAATCACTGATCACAGAGATTTTCACATCTCTACCAAGAGAGTGTAGGGATCTGAGAAAATAGTGGGAGCCTAATTTGTTTAAAAATGAAACCCGTAAACAAATTGATTAAGTCTGATTACAAAATCTAACTAGAAACTTTCAACTCTCTACAGGAAACATGTTTGCCTCTAACCCCCTGACCAAAATACTAGACACCCATAGATTGACTGGACCCAATTTCAAGGACTGGTTGAGGAACTATAAAATTATTTTGGATTTCAAAAAATTGACTCATGTCTTGGATCAGGACCCACCTGCTATGCCAGCACATTCGACTGCTAAACAGAGAACGTCTCTGAAAAAGTGGATGGATGATGATAACAAAGCAAGATACTACATGTTGGATGCAATGTCTGATGACTTGCAGTGCCAACATGAAAATATTTTGACTACCCGCCAAATGTTGGCTCACCTGCAAGAGTTGTTTAGTGAACAAAGTCACGTAGCCAAGTATCAAGTCTGCTAAAGACTTTTTAAGGCTAAAATGCATGATGGACAGTCAGTCCAAGATCATTGTTTGACAATGATCAAGGACCTTGAGGAGCTTGAGAAGCTCGGTATCATCTTAGACAAAGATTTTCAGATTGATGTGATCCTTCAGTCCTTATCCGATGCATATGGTCAGTTCATCATGAACTTCCATATGCATAAGATGCAGTGTACCTTGATCGAGTTAATGAACATGCTGGTTACAGCTGAGCTTTCCATGAAGGGTTCAAAAGGTCAGTTCTTACTGTTGAGTGGACTTCTTCCAAGAGAAAGTCTTCTGGAAAGAAAAAAAATCTGCAAAGAAGCTGAAGGTGGATGGAAAGAAGAGGAAGTGAAACTATCTTCAGTACCTGGCCACCCTAAAGAACAAGAAGGATGGTCCTTCTGGAGGTATGCTCATTTTAGAATCTAACCATATGGTTTTTTTTGCATCCAGTTGGATGCTTGACTCTGGTTCTAGTGCTCATTTGTGCACTTCTATGCAGGGTCTTGAGGAGAGCAGGAGGCTAAGGGATGGGGAGATGATCCTACGCATCGAGAATGGAGCAAGAGTTGCTACTGTGACCGTGGGAACCTACCCTCTGCGATTATCATTAGGATTAAATTTAGTTTTAAGAGACTGTTATTATGTGCCTGCAGCAAGCAAGAATTTGATTTCTATTTCATGTTTAGCACAAAAAGACTATGTGATTAGCTTTCATAAGGACCATTGTAATATATTTTATGAAAACAATAAAGTTACAGATGGTTTTCTTATTAACGGTCTCTATCAGCTACATATTGATGTATTTGTATTTAATATCGAGCAAAATGTGAATGCCATAGGAATTAAAAGGCCTAGAGATAGTCTAAATAATAGGTATCTGTGGCACCTAAGGCTAAGTCATAAGACAGGGTTAACAAATTGGAGAAATCTGGGCTATTGAGTCCGTTGACTTCCGAGTCATATCCAGTTTGTGAATCATGCCTTCAAGGCAAAATGACCAAGCTCCCTTTTGTGGAACATGGGGAAAGGATCACAGACCTACTTGCCCTAGTACATACGGATGTGTGCGGCCCATTTGATGTGCCGGCTAGAGGCAACTACGTCTACTTCATTACCTTTACTGATGATATGTCTAAGTACGGATATGTGTCTGAAGCCTTTGAAAAAGTTCAAAGAATTCAGACATGAGATAGAAAAACAAACAGAAAAGCCCATTAAGGTTCTTCGATCAGATCGATGAGGTAAATACCTTAGTCGGGAGTTCCTAGACTATCTTAAGGATAATGGTATAGTCTCTCAATGGACTCCACCTGGAATGCCACAACTCAACAGGGTTTCAGAATGAAAAAATCAGACCCTATTAGATATAGTCCATTCCATGATGAGCTTCATAGACCTCCCTGAGTTTCTTTGGGGATATTATCTCATGACAGCAATATATGTATTGAATAGGGTTCCCTCTAAAACCATTTCTACCACACTATATGAGATATGGCATGGTAAGAAGCCAAGTCTGAATCATCTTAGAATTTGGAGTTGTCCGGCTCATGTCAAGAGACAGCAGACGGATAAGTTAGAGTTCAAGTCTTTTAGAGCTCGATTCATAGGATATCCTAAAGAGTCATTACGATACTATTTTTATATTCCAAAAGACCACAATGTGATTGTGAGTCGAAATGCTATTTTTCTTGAAAAATATTTTATTCAAGATGGTGGCATCGGAAGAATAATTAAGCTCAAGGAGAATGTCTCCCAAGAACAACGAGCTAAAGAATTTGAGGAACCAAATCAATCAGAACCAGTCCTAACACAACCACTTCCACCTCGTAGATCGACTAGGATTTTCCATCCTCTTGAAAGGTACTTTGGTACCATACAAGAGAATGTAGAGGAAATGTTCCTCATGGGAAATGGGGTTCATGGTGATGATCCCAAGACCTATGACGAGGCGATATCAGATATCGACTCTGAAAAATGGTTAGAGGTAATGAAATCAGAGATTGACTCGATGCACTCAAACCAAGTCTGGACCTTGGTAGATCCACCTGAAGGTATTATACCTATTGGGTATAAATAGATCTTCAAGAGAAAGATAGGTGCAGATGGAAATGTAGAGATATTCAAGGCTAGGCTCGTAGCGAAAAGTTATAGTCAGCGCGAAGGCATTGACTATCAGGATACCTTTTCGCCCATAGCCATGCTAAAATCCATCCACACATTGCTTGCTGTTGCAGCCTATTTCGATTATGAAATATGACAGATGGACGTGAAAATGGCATTCTTAAATAGACATCTTAAGGAAGATATCTATATGGAATAGCCACTTGGTTTCACATCTAGTGATGATGATCACAAGATCTGCAAGCTGCAATGGTCCATTTATAGACTTAAGCAAGCATCTCGGAGTTGAAATACTTATTTCAATGATGTGATCAAAATGTTTGGTTTCATCAAGAACGAGGAGGAACCATGTGTGTTTAAAAAGATCAGTGGAAGCGTAATTATCTTCCTCGTATTGTACGTAGATGACATCCTCCTAATTGGGAATGATATTCCCATGTTGACCTCAGTCAAAGTATGGTTGTCTAAGGAGTTCTCTATGAAAGATCTAGGAGAGGCATCCTTTATACTGGGTATTAAGGTCTATAGAGATAGACCAAATAGGATGCTCGAACTTTCACAGAAGATGTACATAGAGGAGGTGCTAAAAAGATTTAGCATGGAAAACTCCAAAAGTGGTTTATTACCTTTTAGACATGGCATTCATCTCTCCAAGAAGATGTACCCTAGCACACCTGAGGAGATTGAACGCATGAGCAAGATCCCTTATGCTTCGGCAATAGGGAGCCTTATGTATGCCATGCTATGTATACGACCTGATATAGCCCATGCTGTGAGTGTCACAAGCAGATATCAGTCAAATCCAGATGAAGAGCACTGGACTTCTGTGAAATGTATCCTTAAGTACTTGAGAAGGACTAAGGATATGTTTCTAGTCTTTGGAAATGGAGAACTCCAGATTCAGAGATATACAGACTCAAACTTTATGTTTGATATAGATGATCAAAGGTCGACATCTGGGAGTCTGTTCATTTACAATGGTGGTGCAGTCAGTTGGAAGAGTTCCAAGCAGACAGGGATTGCTGATTCCACCATGGAGGTAGAGTATATTGCTGCATTGGAAGCTGTGAAGGAGGCATTCTGGTATAAGAAGATTGCCGCAGAGCTTGGAGTGATGTCATCGGATGCCATACCTCTTTACTATGATAATAATGGTGCCATAGCTCTAGCTAAGGAGCCAAGTTCTCACCAGAAGTCCAAGCACATCGAGCGGCGATTTTATCTGATCCGTGATTACCTCGAAAAGGGTTATGTCGAGGTCAAAAGAGTTGACTCCACAGACAATGTGGCAAATCCGCTGACTAAGCCATTGGGCCAGCAAAAGATCGAAGCCCACCTTGAGAAGATGGGACTTAGATATGTAGCCAATTGGCATTAGGTCAAGTGGGAGTTTGTTAGATGTGTGCCTAGATGCCAGATTGGCTGACACATTCCTGTACAAATCTAAGGGCAAATTTATAATTTTATCTATAAATCAAAAAATGGGTTATTCTTCTATCACATTATGTGCATTATATCTGTGATACATCCTTTGAGTTAGTAAGAATGTCAATTCATATTTTCAAGAGTTAAAAATTTAAGGCATGAATTTACATAACTAACTCATAAATAGCTCCTGACCATAGGATCACCACGAGAATGGTGATCGATCTGAAAGGTTGGTGTACGATTGCTTTCTTAGGATATATGTATCTTGAGTCTACGGTGTGGAGACACCGGAGCGAGAGTACAGATATTTGTTGAGAACAAGAGTACTGAGCGTGACCATATCGAGCAGTCATAAGGAAGTCTACCTTCTCATCGATGACTAGCTCGATACTATAGTTGTGTGTCTAGTTCTTTGACCTGAGGTGCATCGATAGTTCACCTTGAGTGTGTTATTGTTTGACTACACCATAACTCAGTCTCCTAGCCATTCGAAACCCTGAGGTGTATGTTGGTTGTAGCATATTCATTGTAGGAACTAGGTCGCATCAAGATGGGATCTATCAACCTCGATAGAAGAGAGGAGTAGTCCTGTGGTGATCGAAAGGTCGAGTCCTTAAGCCCATGGCCATGGCAGAGTGAAATAATGAAAAAGAGTTTTCCATTAGGATTTCACATCAGACTCGAATCGATCGATTGATTCATATGACTGATGTTGGGTTTGACGAGTTCACCTTAACCCTAATTCAGTCGGAACTCTTGATAGAGGAACTCAATCACACAAGTAGCTACACTGAGAGGTTCATCTTCAGTTCTCATGGGTTGTAACCATATACTGCTAGGTGTCACTGGTAGATTTTGGAAGCAATTAGAACGATATTGATGATCGATCATTTTAATTGTCTGAATCAGAAGAGTTCTGATCCATCGAAAGGAGTTTCGATGATGTCGATGATGCGATCACGATATGTCTCATTACCATATGGAATTGAACCTAACTGGGTCACACAAATAAGGGTTAGGGTCTGGATGTCATCAATTGGACTAACCCAATTGATTTGGATAAGATCCAATTAGGTTCAAGAAAATCGTGCTAGCACACGATTGAGCTTAACTTTCTTCTCGTGTAATCTTTTCTATCTCTACTGAGCCAAATGTGATTTGACTCATCCAGAAAACTTTGAAAAAGTTTCTCTCAGTCTAAATGAAGCTTGTTCAGCTCAGAATAGTCTTGTCTTAATTCATGAGATGAATTTAAGATAACACCTGCTAAATTCTAATACCTGCCAATTTTATTTTAGGACATCTGTTAAATATTGACATATGGGTCTTAAACAGAAGAGAGCTCATTGGAGAATATTTGTGGAGTATCCACATGCCTAAACCACATTGAATTGGGTGCCATAATCAGATTATGATGTGAGCCCAATTGGATTTGTTGGTGCAGAATTCCACTAAAGTCGGAGTTGCTGGAGTTGAGATGACCGCGGTCGCCACTGAAACCTGCAAGGGAAGTCTAAACCAGAGTTGGGGGTGCTCCAATAAGACCCTCCGATGCTTAAGTCAGTACTTTGCCTTAACAGAAATGGAGTGCTTGAGTGAGAATTTTAGCAGAGTTTTGGGATAAAGTTTTGAGCTTAGAGAAGAACGTATCTGGGGGTCCCTTTTTATAGACAGAGAGCATAACTGATTGACAGTGACATTTGTAACCACCTAGTAGTGGGCTGTTCAGAGCTGCACGGAGTTTGTTACGGAGAGTAGTGGTGTCAGAGATCGTTCAGGGTCACGTGGAGTTTGTTATGGAGAGTAGAGTGGTGTCCATTGTCGCGACTCGCCAGAGAGTGGTGGAGCCATGCGGGATCCACTGCAGAGAGTGGAGTAGGGTAGTGGCTGTTATCGTGACTTGCCGGAGAGTTCGGATCTATCGACTGGAGCTTGACTGAGATGTCTGATGGAGTGGAATGGCTCTCTATCCCATCGATCTAGGAGAAGCTCGGATGTTTTTGAGGCTATTGATGAGTCTACTATTGTTGGATGCCTCAGGTGCTGATGCCACAGGCAGGAGTCATCTGTTGTAGAAGCTCGGATGGAGACTTTTCGTTGGTAAAGTTCGGTAGGAGTCCGATTGCTAGAGAAGTCCATCTGAAATTTGCCTGATGTGGAAGCTTGTCTGAAGATTATCCGCCAGAGAAGTCCTATTTCATGAAGAATCTGACGGAGGGTCGGCCGGTGGTGGACCTCGGATGGCGTTGGAGAGATTCGACAGACACCAGAGGTGATCGACCGTTGTAGAAATCCAGCTGCTGGAGTCCGTCCATTGTAGAAGCTCGTCCGATATCCATCCGCTATGGAAGTTTAGACAGAGTCTAGTTCTTGTGGAAGTCTGAAAGGAGACCGCTTATTGTAGAAGCTCAGTTGAAGATTGGTTGTCGTGGGAGCTCAGAGTAGCGACCTGGCCGGTGGGTCCTGTCCCATTGTAGAAGCTTGGTTGAAAATCGATTGTCGTGGGATCTGGCTACGAAGAAGCTCGGCTGAAGTCTACCTACAATAGAAGTTCAGAAGAAATGTGTTTACAGTAGAGGCTCGAATGAAATTTCTTATAGTAGATATCTGGAGTAGACTGTCCACTGTAGGAGTTCGGAGTAGACCGCTCGTAGTAGAAGTTCAGAGTGGACCGCTCGTAGTAGAAGTTCGGCTCTCACAGGAGCTCGGTTGGAATCCTGAAGGCGGTCGACCATCGTAGAAACTTGGATGGAGTCTGATTACTGTAGAAATCTCATTGTCGGAGAAGCTCGGATATTGATGAAGTCCGAAAGAAGTTCGGAGAATAGTTGATCACTGTAGAAAGTCGGTTAATAGTGAGGCCCAGAGAGCTTTTGGAGCGGCCCGATAGATGGATGGATGTTGCTCCTAGATTGATTTTGATGATTACAAAGCAGATTGAAGGGATACAAATATTTTTATTTGAAAAAGTCTTTATGCTCTTCAGGAGCAAAATCATAATTTTACTAAAATCCTAATTTGATAGTATCATTTGGTAGAACAAATGATTTGTAATCTATTGGTGAAAATTTCATTATTTTTGGACTTATATTTCTGAAGTTATGAATGTTTGAAGTGCATGAGTCGACTCATGAGTCAACTCATGGCACAATGAGCTGATTGGCACGCTAAAATTTCCCTTGGCATGCTGGTTTTTTGGCTTGGCACGACTTGTGAGTCGACTCATGAGTCGACCCACAAGGCATGAGTCGACTCATGAGTCGACCTCTGCTGGTTTGGGCCAAAAAATCCAGAAACCAATATTTCTGGCTGTTGCAACAGAAGTCGACTCATGAGTCGACTCCTGAAGCATGAGTCGACTCATGAGTCGACCCCTGCGATGGAAATTATCCGCAACGGCTAGTTTTTTGCCCATTTTAATTGCCTTTAATGCTCTCTTAAAATGCTCTAACGGCTCTTTTTCTGTCTAAAATGTTTTCTCTTGTTTCTTAAAGCTATAAAAGGTTTCAAAAGGTGAAAAACAAAAAAGGGGGATCCACAAAATACACGAGAGATACAAGAGATCCACAAAATACACGAGAGATACAAGAGATCTACAATATACACGAGAGATACAAGAGATTCTGAAAGAGAAAATCAAGAGCATTCAAAAGGGCATTCAAAAGCATTCAAAGAGAAGGTTTTTCAAGCCAACTTTTCAACCTTGATCAAGAGCTCTTTCAAAGCCTTCAAGAAGTCTTCAATCAAAGTTCACTTTCTCCTCAAGCGTTCATTCAACTCTTCATCCACCTTGAGAAAATCCAAAAAGGGGCTTCTTCATTTGAGTAAAGTGTATTTAATATTATATTCGCTCATTTAAGGAGCTATTCTTGTATTGTTTGTGCTCTAAACTGTCTTACTCTTTGTGAGTAATTGTTCTTTTTTTGGAGGGTTTCCAAAACAAGGAAAGGTTGATCCGAATCTGAAATCGAAGTGTTTTGGATTGGCTTGTACCCAGAAAATAAGTGGACTAGCTTGGGATAGCTAGTGTCGGAGTTTCCGACGTTTGTATTCGGGTTGAATACAAGTATAGTGGATTGGAATTCTCAAGTAGGAGCTTGGGGAGTGGATGTAGGTGCAAGGTTGGCACCGAACCACTATAAATCCTTGTGTTTGTGGTGTGCTTTATTGTTTCTCTTTATTTCTTTATTATATCCTTGCATTCTTGCTTTAGGTAATTAATCTTGAATTAAAGTCTTTCTTCTCATTCATCAAGCTTTTAACAAATACTTTTCATAAGTAATTAGTTAAGCTTAAAATTTTTAAAAACGCAATTCACCCCCCTCTTGGGTTGCATAGCTGGGCAACAAGTGGTATCAGAGCCCGGTGCTCTAGCCCTTCTTTGATCTAACAATCAAAGAGCCAAAGATCTATGGCAACCCATGTCGGTACTTCTCTAGTCGAGGGGCAATCTACCAACCGACCTCCACTTTTCAATGGGTCTAATTACACCTACTGGAAAGCTCGGATGAAGATATTCATACAAGCACTCGACTATGATATGTGGAGTATCATAGTGAACGGTCCTCACACACTCACCAAGATTATAGATGGTGAGGAGTCAACCAAACCCGAGAAAGAATGGGATGAGGTTGATAAGAAATTGGCACAATTAAATGCTAAAGCTATGAATGTTCTTTATTATGCACTTGATGCAAATGAATTTAATCGCATTTCTACTTGTTCATCTGCTAAAGAAATATGGGATAGGTTAGAAGTAACCCATGAGGGAACAAATCAAGTAAAAGAGTCTAAAATAAACATGCTTGTGCATAAATATGAATTGTTTAAAATGAAGCATGATGAGTCCATAACTGCTATGTTTACTCATTTTACTGATATAATTAATGGTTTGAAGAGTCTTGGCAAATCTTATACTAACAGTGAGCTTGTAAGGAAGATTCTCAGGTCATTGCCAAGAACTTGGGAAGCCAAGGTGACTGCCATCCAAGAAGCAAAGGACTTGAACACTCTACCTCTAGAAGAGCTTCTTGGATCCTTGATGACTCATGAACTTAGCATGAAGCAACATCAAGAGGATGAAGTCAAAAAGAAAAGAACCATTGCCCTCAAATCCACAGCTTCGCCTGATGATGAAACGGATGACACTGAAGATGAAGAACAGGATGAAGAGATGGCACTCATTACCCGGAGATTTAAGAAGTTTCTAAGAAAAAGGAAACAGGGGATGAGAAAGAAGTCATTCACAAAAGGGGAACAAAGCAAAGAGAAAGAGAAAGATCAACCCTTATATGCTACGAGTGCAAGAAGCCGGGACATTTCAAATCCGAATGTCCACAACTGAAGAAAGGTCCCAAAAAGTTCAAAAAGAAAGCAATGATGGCGACTTGGAGTGCGAGTGATGACTCAAGCTCCGATGAGGAAACCTCAACAGAACAAGCCAACCTGTACCTTATGGCACACGAAAATGAGGTAACTTCTGAATCCCCTAGTGAATTTATTTTTGAAGAATTGCATGAAGCATTCTATGATTTAATTGATGAATTAAAGAAACTAGGGATGAAAAATAAAGAACTGAAATTGGAAAATCAGTCCTTAGTGAAACAAGCTGAAAACCTTTCAATTGAAAAATCCACCTTGATTCAAGAAAATCAAAGCTTAAAGAATGAAATTAACAAGCTGAAACCTATAGTAGATAAGTTCACCTTAAGTTCAAACAAATTAAATATGATTCTTGATAATCAAAAAGCTGTATATGATAAGGCTGGACTTGGCTATAACCCCTTGAAGAAACAAAAATTTCTGAAGAATATTTATTATTCAAGTAACAAGTCTACAAATATTACTTGTTTCAAATATGGTAGAATAGGACATAAATCATACACATGCCTTATTAACAAATCTGCAAACACAACTATAAAGAAAATATGGGTTCCAAAAGGAACCATTTTGACTAACCTAAAAGGACCCAAGAAAGCTTGGGTACCTAAGACAGAAACTTGACCTTTGCTTGCAGGTGTGTCTAGCATCCCAAGGAGGAAACAGGAAATGGTATCTTGACAGTGGATGCTCGAGACACATGACTGGTGATGAATCACAATTCATCACGCTTGATGCTAAGGATGGAGGGATGGTCACCTTTGGAGATAATGGCAAAGGAAAGATCATCGGGATAGGTAACATTGGTATCACTCCCTCCAAATACATTGAAAATATTTTGTTAGTTAAAGGTTTAAAGCATAACTTACTTAGCATTAGTCAATTTTGTGATAAAGGGTATAAAGTTATTTTTGAATCATCTGTTTGCATTGTGACTAGTCCTATTAACGATGGCATTAAATTTATAGGACATAGGCATGGCAATATTTATATGATAGATTTGAATGATTTAGCCAAATTAGACATGCAATGCCTAGTATCCTTGAATGCTAAAGTTAATGAGACTAGTTGGCTGTGGCATCGTAGACTTGCACATATTAGCATGCATTCTCTTTCAAAATTAATTAAAAAAGAATTAGTTCTTGGTTTGCCAAAACTGAATTTTGAAAAGGATAGAATTTGTGATGCATGCTAATTAGGTAAACAAACTAGAGTTTCATTTAAATCCAAAAATACTGTTTCAACTTCTAGACCTTTAGAGCTCTTGCATATGGACTTATTTGGACCAACTAGAACCACTAGTCTAGGAGGAAAACGATATGGCTTTGTAATTATAGATGATTACTCTCATTTTACTTGGGTTTTCTTTTTGGCACACAAAAATAAAACTTTTCATATTTTCACTAAATTTCACCGAAAAGTCACTAATGAAAAAGGGTTTTCAATTCAAAATATTAGAAGTGATCATGGAACTGAATTTGAAAATCAAGACTTTGAAAATTTTTGTGATGAAAATGGAATTGGCCATAACTTCTCTGCTCCTAGGACACCCCAACAGAATGGGGTAGTTGAAAGGAAAAACAGAACCTTAGAAGAAATGGCCCGTACCATGCTTTGTGAAAGCAACCTTCCAAGATATTTTTGGGCGGAAGCAATTAACATAGCATGTTACATTTTAAATCGTGCTTTGATTAGACAATTTTTAAAGAAAACCCCCTATGAACTTTGGAAAGGAAGAAAACCAAATATTGCATATTTTCATATTTTTGGTTGCCGATGTTTTGTATTAAATAATGGCAAAGAAAAACTTGGTAAATTTGATGCAAAATCAGATGAAGCAATCTTTCTAGGTTACTCCTCCACTAGTAAAATATTTAGAGTTTTCAACAAAAGAACTTTAGTAGTTGAGGAGTCCATACATGTTGTTTTTGATGAATCTAACGATCTTTCTTCAAGGAAGAATGAGGGTGTTGATGATGCAGATCCACTAATAGAAGGTATGAAGGAGATCACTCTGAAAGATTCAGCAACTCCAGAAGACAAGGATCAAGAAGACAAACAAGATGAAAGAGGTGAAGAAATTCAAGAACAACCTCAAGGTACAAATGACCTACCCAAGGAATGGAGGTATGTTCACAACCACCCTAAGGAGTTAATTATTGGTGATCCTATGCATGGGGTAAAAACCCGTTCTTCACTTAGAGATGTAGTTAATCATTGTGCTTTTGTATCTCATCTTGAACCTAAAACTTTTGAAGAAGCTGAAAATGATCATAATTGGATTAATGCAATGCAAGAGAAACTTAATCAATTTGAAAGAAATAATGTTTGGACCTTAGTATCAAGACCTAAAAATTATTCAATAATTGGCACAAAATGGGTCTTCAGAAACAAATTAGATGAGCATGGAAATGTAATTAGAAATAAAGCAAGACTGGTTGCTAAGGGATATAATCAAGAAGAAGGAATTGATTTTGATGAAATCTTTGCACCTGTTGCTAGATTAGAAGCTATTAGACTTCTACTTGCATATGCTTGTTTTATAAAATTCAAATTATTTCAAATGGATGTTAAAAGTATATTTTTAAATGGATATATTGCTGAAGAAGTATATGTAGAACAACCCCCTGGATTTGAAAATCATGCTTTTCCTAATCATGTCTTTAGATTAAATAAAGCTTTATATGGATTAAAACAAGCACCTAGAGCATGGTATGATAGGCTAAGCAAATTTCTACTAAATAATGGTTTTTCAAGAGGTAATGTAGATACAACCCTCTTTGTTAAAAGAAATCAAAATGATATGCTAGTTATACAAATTTATGTTGATGACATAATTTTTGGGTCTACTAATGAATCCCTTTGTCAAGACTTTGCTAAGCTTATGCAGGGGGAGTTCGAGATGAGCATGATGGGAGAACTCACCTTCTTCCTCGGACTCCAAATCAAACAATCAAAAGAGAAATCTCCATCACCCAAAGCAAGTACACCAAGGAACTACTCAAAAGATTTAGAATGGAGAACTGCAAACCAATTGGCACACCAATGAGTCCCTCATGTAAGCTTGACAAGGATGATGAAGGTAAATGTGTAGACTTAAAATACTATAGAGGTATGATTGGCTCATTATTATATTTAACTGCAAGTAAGCCTGATATCATGTTTAGTGTTTGTTTATGTGCTAGATATCAATCTAATCCTAAAGAATCTCATTTGAATGCTGTTAAAAGAATCCTTAGATACTTAAATGGTACTCAAACTCTAGGGTTATGGTACTCTAAGGACTCACAAATTGATTTATTAGGATATTCAGATGCTGATTTTGCTGGATGTAAATTAGATAGAAAAAGTACAAGTGGAACCTGTCAATTTCTTGGAGTTAACCTAATCTCATGGTTTAGCAAGAAACAAAATTCGGTGGCACTGTCTACGGCTGAGGCTGAATACATTGCAGCCGGAAGTTGTTGTGCTCAAATCTTGTGGATTAAGCAACAACTCGAAGACTTTGGAATCAAACTTAATGAAACACCAATAAGATGTGACAACACAAGTGCCATAAATCTATCTAAAAATCCAATTCAACACTCAAGATCCAAACATATTGAAATAAGACATCATTTTATAAGAGAACATGTTCAAAACAAAAATATAATTCATGAATATGTTTGCACTGAAAATCAATTAGCTGATATCTTTACAAAGGCCCTTAGTGAGGATAGATTCTGTGAAATTAAGAGAAATCTAGGAATTCTAGATCCATATGCCTAAATTTTTCTCAATTTCCAAGAATTGATGTCAAAAATTCTTAGAGCTCAATTTTCAACATCTATCCTGATCCCAAAAGCTCAAATTTATTATTCTAAAATCTTATCTTTGAGCAAAACTCCTTCTCCCAAAATTTAAATTTTTTGGAATTTATTCACATTTTTTCTGAATTTCTGAACTTCATGAGTCGACCCCCATGAGTCGACTCAATGGCAAACTTGTTATTTCCTCAAACTTCTCACGGGCTCATTGTTTTTATACGGGATCCTGTTCGTGAGACGACTCATCCTTTCATCTTCCTCCTTCCAAAAGCCGACTTCTCCATTTCCTTTTGCTCCAAATCCAAGGATCTAGTTCGAGGCACTTCTCCCTCCTCCTCTCCACCAAAAATCGCCACCTTGGAAAGGAATTTTTGTGCTTTCTCCCATTGTTTGGCACGGTTGGAGCGTGCCCTAGCACTTCACCGTTCTTCCCAAATCCACCTCTTTTCTCCACCAAAATCCCTCTTCACTCTCTTGTGATCCCTCCTCCACTCATTCACTTGTTCCTCCAAGTCTCCTTGCCTGCTACTGTAGTGAATATGGCTCCGAAGATAAAGCTTCTCCAAAGAAGAAAGTCAGTCCGTGAGCCTGAAGAAAATATCCGAAAGAAAAGGCAAGCTGCTCAGTCTTCCACTGCTCCCACTCCAGCTTCAGTATCTGCTCAAGGTCCTCCTCAATCCTCCCTAAGCCCCAGTAAGAATCCTCTATCTGATAGAAAAGTTGAAACCGGAAGAATATAGATTTTCGATTCTTTGAAAAGGAGGGTTTTACATTTGCAACCAAGATTAAAAACCAAGGATGGGGTTTCTACTGCTCCCTTAAGGAAGTCACCTATGTTGACCTAGTTAGAGAATTCTACCAGAATCTACATTATGAAAATGGGTCAGTGACTTCAACAGTCAAGGGTATTGATATTTGCTTGGATTCTAGTATATTGGGAGAAATACTTCAGTTGCCTAGTGAGGGTTACTCTTATATGGAACTCCCAGTAAAAGAAGAGGGGATCAGAGTTATTCTAGGGAAAACTTACTCAGGAAGTTTAAATAAATTGGAAGCAAAGATTTTGTCCATTGAGATGAGGATCCTGCATCAGATGGTAACGAAGCTCTTCTTTCCTAGGAGTGGTAGGCATGATTTACTTTCCAGTAGAGATATTTGTATCATGTTTCATGTCATCACTCAGACCCCCCTGAACCTCCCTGCACTTATGATAGAGGCCATGAGAGAGACTTTGAACAGATCCAAGGCACACTTGCCTTATGGTATGGCCCTTACTCGAGTATTTAGGAGGTTTGGAGTTAGCTGTGAGGGGGAGGCTTCTACTAAGCTCTCTCATGTGGACACTTTCAACCAACACACCCTGCACCGAATGGGATTTACAAAGACTGATGGTGGTTGGATCAAGGGCTCTGAAGAAAGAGCTGAGGAGAGAGCTGAGGAGAGAGCTGAAGACAGAACTGAAGATAGAGCTGAAGAAGAAGGTCCATCATCTCCTGTCCATGACTTCAGGACAGCATCACCAAATATCCAGTTCATTCCTGATACAGAGGCTGGCCCTTCAGAGTTTACTAGGATGCCCACACCAGTGTATCAACCAGAGAGCAGAGCACGTCAATCAGAGTTCAGACTGGCTGACGATCAGATCGAGCAAATATCACAGCGTGTGGCTTCTTTGCTATCTAGTCAGTGGAGCAGTACTACTTTTGCACCAGGAGCCATTTCTTCTGATCAGACCATGACTCTCCACATCTCCACTGTGTTTCAGATGATATCAGATCAGTCCATCCGGATTCAGCAGCTTGAGGACACCGTCTAGAGACTGACTGGCAGAGTTCTTGACTTGCAGGGGCAAGTCCTTGCTTTGGCCCATCCTCAGCAACAGGAGTCCACTATTGAGGTCACAGACCTCACTGCAGAGGCTGGCAGGCTCAGAGGAGCACTGGAGGGTGGATATGAGTTACTGAGGAGAGAGATCCGAGGATCGAGTGAGCATGCATCCACTCAGTTCACTGCTCTACTTCAGTCTGTTTTCAGAGCACTGAACGTACTTGATTCCATCAGACTCACCCTTTCTGTTCAGTCCTTAGCCTCTCAGCGTTCTCAGCCACCCAGTTCATCTCGCTCTCCTGCTCGTGCCAGAGGCAGATGGGGTAGAGGATGCACTTCTGATCGAGATCCATCAGCTTCTCATCCCATATCTGATGACTCCGATCCATGACTTCTCATGATCATTACTAGATCCTAGGTTTTAGTGTCTTGTTCTAGGATCTGTATTTTGGGGCCATGTATTGACAATTAGCTGGTTGACTTTTATATTATGAACTATGTATTGAAACAATTATGGTTTTATGGTATCATCTTTTACTTATATTTCTACCTTTTGTAATGATGTCGATCATATTTTGGTTATATATATTCTCCTTGTTGAAATATTGTCTTCTCTTTGTTGTTGTTTGCTGTTAATAATTGTTGTATTAAGGGGGAGCAAACATCTGTGATAAACTCTAAAGAGAGAGAAATTAAATAATATTTCAGAAAAAGGAGGAGTTAACCATGTTTGATGATGTCAAAAAGGGAGAGAAATTAAATAATTAAAGAAAATGCAATCCATCAAAAGCAAAACCATAAATTATGAGCAATTAAAGAAAAAGCAACCCATCAAAAGCAAAACTACAAATTATGAGAAATTAATGAATGAATTGGAGAATTTAAAGAACAATATCAAAAGTACAATGCTAAGTACAATGCAAATAAGTAACTTTTAAATTACTTCTTTACATATGCTCTGATTTGCTTTAAAAATTTAAATATACTCTGATATACTTAAAAATTCCAACTTGCTCTGATACATCTTTTGAAATTTTATTTATCTTGATACATCTTAAGAAATTCAACTTGCCTTGATACATCTTAAGAAATTTAACTTACTCTGATACATCTTAAAATTTTTTAACTTGCTCTGATACATTGTAAATTTTTTTCTGATAACATTGTAAAATTATTTTTCTTGCTCTGATACATTACAAAATTTATTTTTCTCTTGCTCTGATACATCTTAAACTCAAAATGATCTAATACACTTTCCAAATCAACTCTTAAACATGCTTTGGCACACATAATTATTTTTTGTATCAAAAGCAATTAAAGCACATAATTATTTTTTGCTCTGATGCTAAAACTAAAATCAAATGAGAATGAGCAAATTTTTAAAATACAGCTTGCTCTGATAACAAAAATAAGTTTTCTGCTCTAACACCAAAATCACATAATTCAATGAGCATATCTTCAAATCTTTAAGCAAATGGGCAAACTATTCTTGCATATGACCATTCATATCGCATGCCAAAAGAATCATACTCTTTTCAAGCATATAAATCTATAATGTATTCACATAAATGCTTTTGTTCAAGTGTTTTGTCATCATCAAAAAGGGGGAGATTGTTGCTCCTAGATTGATTTTGATGATTACAAAGCAGATTGAAGGGATACAAATATTTTTATTTGAAAAAGTCTTTATGCTCTTCAGGGGCAAAATCATAATTTTACTAAAATCCTAATTTGATAGTATCATTTGGTAGAACAAATGATTTATAATCTATTGATGAAAATTTCATTATTTTTGGACTTATATTTCTGAAGTTATGAATGTTTGAAGTGCATGAGTCGACTCATGAGTCAACTCATGGCACAATGAGCTGATTGGCACGCTAAAATTTCCCTTGGCATGCTGGTTTTTTGGCTTGGCACGATCTGTGAGTCGACTCATGAGTCGACCCACAAGGCATGAGTCGACTCATGAGTCGACCTCTGCTGGTTTGGGCCAAAAAATCCAGAAACCAACATTTCTGGCTGTTGCAACAGAAGTCGACTCATGAGTCGACTCCTGAAGCATGAGTCGACTCATGAGTCGACCCCTGCGACGGAAATTATCCGCAACGGCTAGTTTTTTTCCCATTTTAATTACCTTTAATGCTCCCTTAAAATGCTCTAACGGCTCTTTTTCTGCCTAAAATATTTTTCCTTGTTTCTTAAAGCTATAAAAGGTTTCAAAAGGTGAAAAACAAAAAAGGGGGATCCACAAAATACATGAGAGATACAAGAGATCCACAAAATACACGAGAGATATAAGAGATCTACAATATACACGAGAGATACAAGAGATTTTGAAAGAGAAAATCAAGAGCGTTCAAAAGGGCATTCAAAAGCATTCAAAGAGAAGGTTTTTCAAGCCAACTTTTCAACCTTGATCAAGAGCTCTTTCAAAGCCTTCAAGAAGTCTTCAATCAAAGTTCACTTTCTCCTCAAGCATTCATTCAACTCTTCATCCACCTTGAGGAAATCCAAAAAGGGGCTTCTTCATTTGAGTAAAGTATATTTAATATTATATTCGCTCATTTAAGGAGCTATTCTTGTACTTGTTTATGCTCTAAACTGTCTTACTCTTTGTGAGTAATTGTTCTTGTTTTTGGAGGGTTTCCAAAATAAGGGAAGGTTGATCCGAACCTAAAATCGGAGTGTTTTGGGTTGGCTTGTATCCGAGAAACAAGTGGACTAACTTGGGATAGCTAGTGTCGGAGTTTCCGACGTTTGTATTCGGGTTGAATACAAGTATAGTGGATTGAAATTCCCAAGTAGGAGCTTGGGGAGTGGATGTAGGTGCAAGGTTGGCACCGAACCACTATAAATCCTTGTGTTTGTGGTGTGCTTTATTGTTTCTCTTTATTTCTTTATTATATCCTTGCATTCTTGCTTTAGGTAATTAATCTTGAATTAAAGTCTTTCTTCTCATTCATCAAGCTTTTAACAAATACTTTTCATAAGTAATTAGTTAAGCTTAAAATTTTTAAAAACCCAATTCACCCCCCCTCTTGGGTTGCATAGCTGGGCAACAATGGAGAAGCTCATTGTCAGAGAAATTCGAATGGTATTATGGAAGCTCAGACGGTCGAGAGGGTTTAGAGAGACGCTACACAAAATCGAAAGCCGAAAAAGCCCTGGAAGGGTCGATCTTTTACAAACTTTGATCGGAGGATATTTTATACCCAACACCAGTCCCCCTACTTTCGAGTTTGGGTTCCGAATGAAGGAAGTATAGAGAAATTCTCATGATCGAAGTTGCCCCCCTCGATTTTCGCACTCGATGGTTGCCAGATATTTTGACGTTCGACATGCTGGTACTGGAGCCTCTTCAAAAAAGATATTTTCTTTTTGGAATTCTCGCTGGAGTGCTGCCCCAGGTATGGTGCAATAATGGTTTTACCAACTGTCGGCCACCTCTAGCCGCTTGCCACAGTGAATGGGCCACGCGACTGTTATAAACTAGCCAGAGGAGTCCTGTAGTCATTATTGCACCAGACCCCATCGCCTATTTAAACCCGCCTCCCCCCTTCGGGGATCTCACTTTGCACGGGAGTTCCTTCAGTCCCTCCTTCATTGCCGATATGGACATGGATGCAGCTTGGATGTCAGCCAAGAGTCTCAAAGCCCACAAGAAGGAAGGCGCTGCAGCTTTTGGATTGGCGATGAAGGCGAGGATAGAAGAGACAGATCCGACCGTATTTCACCTTGATCACCCAGAGCCTGCATTTGTGACACATCCTCGAGCGTGAGTACTTCCCGATCCTGCAGAGGGGGGAAGCCAAAGGAGGACTGGAAGAAGTCAGAAAGAAGAGGAAACCCGATCTCAGGAAGAAGGTCATGCCCGCTGTCATTGTGAGGCAGCGAAAGCCATGGCACAAAGAGGACGGCATCTACATGTACTTCGAAGATAATGCTGGAGTAATTGTTAATCCAAAGGGGGGTTGGAAGAAGAAGTTGGGTACTTAAAGCAATCCTCGACGATTGTTGAAATTGAGAGTTTAAAGTCTGATGGTACCGAGCTTCTTTGGAGCTCTTTCGCCTTGTACTCCTTTCCTTTCTTGTTGTTTCTCTCTTTGGCCTTCAAGGCTTTGTAATGTACACTTCACTAATGAAATGAAAAAAAAAATTCCATTACCTTATCCATTCTTGTATTAAATTGTTGTTTGCCGAACTTCTTTTGTCTTCCGTCTTGTTTGGCATCGGTCTTGTTTGTGATTCCTCGTCTATTCTTGCTTTGAGTCGTTGTTTATCGAACTTCTTTTATCTTTTGTCTTGTTCGATGCCAAGTTGTTTGAAGGTTCCCGATCGTCGTCGCATTGATTTGCCTTTTTTGTTTGTGACCGTAGGTCTTTTCAAGGCCATTTGAATTTGACGCTTCCTCCTGGTGCTCGAGCTTGGGAACCCAAACTTCTCGTTACTTTGAGGAAGTCGATTTATCCTCGACCTGTGCCGAGTTCCCTTTTAGTGGCTGAGGGATTTTTGATAGGAGTATCCTTCCTTGTTGAGATGAGGTCCCTCGGGTCTTCGATGTAGTTTGTTTTTCACTTATCGCTGGCGTAGTTCGTCGCTTTCCCTTTTCATCTCCCCCTTTTTTTTTTGTGTTTGAGTGAGGGTTTTCCCTCTGCTCTTAACGGGGTCATGAGAGCGTAGAGGAGCCGTTGAGGAGGCTTCCCTCCTCATCCGATCTTGATCGACTGGGTCTTTGTTTATGTCAGGACGAGGTTCTCCTCTTGTTCTCGACAACTAGTTTCAGCTCATGTTAGGACGAGGTTCTCCTTTTGTTCCTAATAGGGCTGTGGGGGCACGTAAGGGCCATTGCGAGGGCCTCTCCCCCCATCCAGTCTCTGAGTAATCGGGCCTTCGACCTTGCTCATGTTAGGATGAGGTTCTCCTCTTATTCCTAACAAGGTTGTGGGGGCACATAAGGGCCATTACAAGGGCCTCTCTCCCCATTCGATCTCTAAGTAATCGGGCCTTCGACTTTGCTCATGTTAGGATGAGGTTCTCCTCCTATTCCTAACAAGGCTGTGGAGGCACATAAGGACCGTTGCAAGGGCCTCTCCCCCCATCCAGTCTCTAAGTAACCGGGCCTTCGACTTTGCTCATGTTAGGATGAGGTTCTCCTCCTGTTCCTAACAAGGCTGTGGGGGCACATAAGGACCGTTGCAAGGGCCTCTCCCCCCATCCAGTCTCTAAGTAATCGGACCTTCGATTTTGCTCATATTAGGATGAGGTTCTCCTCCTATTTCTAACAAGGCTGTGGGGGCACATAAGGGCCATTGCAAGGGCCTCTCCCCTCATCCGATCTCTAAGTAATCGGACCTTCGACTTTGCTCATGTTAGGATGAGGTTCTCCTCTTGTTCCTAACAAGGCTGTGGGGGCACATAAGGGCCGTTGCAAGGGCCTCTCCCCCCATCTGATCTCTAAGTAACCAGGCCTTCGACTTTGCTCATGTTAGGATGAGGTTCTCCTCCTGTTCCTAACAAGGCTGTGAGAGCACATAAGGGCCGTTGCAAAGGCCTCTCCCCTCATCCGGTCTCTAAGTAACGGGCCTTCGACTTTGCTAATGTTAGGACGAGGTTCTCCTCCTATTCCTAACATTCTTAATTTCAACTGAATGAGAAAATTACTTTCTGTCATTATAAGCTCATGCTAAAAGGATAAATATGCAAATATAAAACTTTTATTGAAGGCAAAGTTATTGGTAATACATCCGTAGATTTTTCGAATTCCATGGTCGTGGAAGCTCCACTCCCCCAAGCTCTTTTAGATAGTATGTTCCAAGCCGAACTACCTCCTTAACTTCATATAGGCCTTCCCAGTTCGAGGCAAGTTTTTCTTGATTCTGAGGTTGTGAGACAGCGGCTTGCTGAAGTATCAGGTCCCCCGCTCTGAAAGCTTTGCTTTTGACCCGAGAATTATAGTAGCGAGCTACTTTCTGCTTGTAAGCTGCCATCCAAACTTGAGCTGTCTCCCGCTTTTCTTCTAAAAAGTTGAGGTTGGCCTTGAGATCCTGTGGGTTGCGCTGCTCGTCGAATGCCACGACTCGCACCGACGGGAGCTTGAGTTCAATCGGGATCACGGTCTCTGTCCCAAAGGTCAAGGCAAAGGGGGTCTCCCCCGTGGGCAATCTCTGGGTAGTTCGGTATGCCCACAGTACATGATAAAGCTCATCTGCCCAAGTTCCATTTGCTTTTTCAAGTCTCGCCTTGATTCCTTGCAACAGAGTCTTGTTAGTCACCTCGACCTCGTCGTTTGCCTGCGGATGGGCTACCGAAGTGAAGTTATGAGAGATATTTAGGTCCTCACAAAATTCAGCAAACCCTGCTCTAGTAAATTATCGCCTATTATCAGTAATGAGGGTTCTGGGTAGACCGAACCTACAGACAATTGACTTCCAGACGAAGTCCTGCACTTTAGATTCTGTGATTTTTGCCAAAGGCTCAGCTTCGACCCACTTGGTAAAATAGTCTATTACCACCAAGAGAAACTTTCGCTGTCCGGATGCCATGAAAAAAGGTCTGAGGATATCCATTCCCCATTTGCGCAAACCACCATGGGGCACTCAATAGTGTAAGCTCGGAGGTAGGTTGCCTCTGGATATTCGCATATCTCTGACATCGATCACACCTTCTGACATATTCGACAGAGTCATGGTACATGGTAGGCCAGTAATAGCCTTGTCGGAGCAGTTTGTGGGATAAAGATCTAGCCCCCAGGTGACTTTCACAGACTCCCTCATGTACCTCCCTCAAGGCGAAGTTGGCTTCAGAAGGTCGAAGGCTTTTAAGGAGGGACAAAGAGTATGACCTCTTGTATAGCTTGCCTTCATAAAGGATATATCGGGAGGCCTGGTTCTTAAGCTTTCAAGCTTCTTTTGCATCAGGAGGAAGAACCCCATCCTTGAGGTATGCAACCAATGGGTCGATCCAACTGGATTCATGGCTGATCTCCATCACAAGCTATGATTCTTCTGTACTTGGGCACTTCAAAACTTTGAAGAAGACTTTCCTAGGCAATTCGGCCGGGGCCAGTGTAGCCAACTTGGAGAGAAGGTCGGTCCTGGTATTTTCTGCTCTTGGGATCTGCCTGATATTAAAGCTGCCGAAGGTAGGGATGATCTCCCTTACCTTTTCTAGATACTTGGCCATACTGTCCTCCTGAGCTTCATAATTTTTGCTGACCTATCTCACTACTAATTGGGAGTCACTATAGGCTTAAAGCCGATCTACTTCTAACTCTTTGGCGATCCTTAGTCCCGCAATCAGAGCTTCATATTCTGCTCCGTTATTTATCGCAAGAAATTCGAAGCACAGCGCATACTTCGCGATAATTCCATCTGGATTGACCAAGATCAGGCCCGCACCTGTGCCTGACATGTTGGAAGAACCATCCACGTAGAGGGCCCAAAAACCATCTGGGAGATCTGTCCTTTCTTCAGGGGAGTTTGGCTGGAGCCCTGGGTTGTCGGCTTCATCTCATCCAAGTTCAGCCTCTTCCGGGATAGTGCATTCCACCACGAAGTCTGCTAATATCTAAACTTTTATTATCGATCGAGATTGATAGTCGATATTGAACTCCGTGAGCTCGACTGCCCACTTCGCTATCCTCACAGAGGCATCCGCTCGATGCAAAACCATCTTGATCGGCTGGTCGGTGAGCAGTATTATGGTGTGTCCCTGAAAGTAAGGTCGGAGCCTCCAAGCTGCAACCAACAAGGCGTAAGTTAGTTTCTCTAACTTTGTATATCTGGTTTTCGTGTCTCTCAATACTCGGCTTATGTAGTAGATCGGTCATTGAATTTTTGCTTCTTCCTTAATCAGAACTGCTGCAAGGGCCACAGGGGAGACCGCCAGGTACAAAAATAACTCCTCTTCAGGCTCAGGCTTTGCCAATAGTGAAGATGAGCTGAGGTAGTTCTTCAGCTCTTCGAATGCTTGCTGACATCCAGAGGTCCAACAGAAGTTCTTCGGCTGCTTGAGAGTCTGAAAGAAAGGCAGGCACCGCTCGGCCAATCTTGAGACGAAGCGGTTTAGGGCCGCTACTCTCTTAGTAAGGTGCTGAACTTTCTTTATTGACTTCAGAGCAGTCATTTCCTGGATGACGTGAATCTTTTCAGATTTGCTTCGATCCCATGCCCCAATACCATAAAGCCCAGAAATTTTCCTGAGGTTACTTTAAAAGCGCACTTGGCTGAGTTCAGCTTCATCATGTATTTTCGAAGGGTGCTGAAGGTCTCCTCAAGATCGACGACATGGTTCATCGAGGATTTACTTTTTACGAACATATCATCCATGTAGATCTTCATGTTGCAGCCGATCTGCTCTCTGAAGATCTTGTTTACCAACCATTGATAGGTCGCCCCTACATTTTTGAGGCCAAAAGGCATGACCCTGTAACAATAAAGGCTATGGTTAGTAATAAGAGCAATTTTTTCTTCATCCTCTGGCACCATCCAAATTTGATTATAGTCGGAGAATGCATCCATGAAAGTGAGAAGCTCGTGGCTCGAGGTTGCATCCACTAATTGGTCGATTCTGGATAGAGGATAACTATCCTTCGGACAGGCTTTATTTAGCTTTTTGAAGTCTATGCACATCCTCCATTTACCATTCGCCTTCTTAACCAGGACCACATGGGAAACCTAGCTTGGATAGTTAACCTCTCTGATGAACCCAGTTTTCAGGAGTTTATCAACTTCCTCAGCTATTGCCATCTACCTTTCCGACGCATGACTTTGAACTTTTTTCTTCATCGGCCGGTGTTCGAGATCAACAGCCAGACGATGTTCTATAACTTCAGCATCGATCCCTGGCATGTCCGTCGAAGCCCAAGCAAAAACATCCACATTCTTTTGTAAAAAGTTGATAAGCTGTGTCCGTACCTCTTCTCCCAAGTTGGAGCCGATCTTCACCACGTGCTCTTCATTCCCATCGTTTAAAGGAATTGAGACAAGATCTTCAATTGGCTCACCCCTTTCTTCAGCAAGATCATCGCGAGTGTCCAATCCATCAACCGGATAGGGGTCGGATGTCCCTTTCTCTGAAGGGCTATGTTGTAGCAATGTCTTGCCAGGGCTTGATCTCCTCTGACTTCTCTGACCCCCTGGCTAGTAGGAAATTTCAACTTCAAATGGTAGGTCGATACTACAGCTCGAAGGGCATTGAGGCTAGGTCGGTCGAGGATTGCATTATAGGCAGACGGTGCCCTCATTACTAGGAAATCCACCAGCCTCTAGATTGTTTTGGATACCGACCTGCAACTACAGTCAAGGTTATTACTCCTTCCACTGGCACTGTATCGCCAGTAAACCCTACCAACAGGGAGCTAATCGGCCCTAACCGACCATCAGGGATGGATATTTTTGAGAATGCATCGTAAAATAAAATATCGACCGAGCTTTCACTATCAATAAGAATGCGACACTCATCATAATCAGTAATATTTAAAAAAACTACAACCACATCATTATGGGAGAATTGGATCTCCCGGGCATCTTCTTCAGTAAAGGTTATAGATCCTTCAATTCTTTGCCGCTTGAGCGGTCCGGCCGATCCACCGGTCACTCTCTTTCGGGGCCCTCTAGAGATGGTGTTGATGATCATTTGAGAGAAAGGAGGGTCAGCACAGATGTCCTTACCATAATCAGGGGGAGTGTGGTGGAGCTCTTCGATCTGTCGGTTCATCTCCTGGAGCCTTCGATCCAGGAGGTCCTCTCGACTGTGAGTCTCGAGGGTCTTCCGATAGAGTGGAGGTAGGGATCCTTCGGGAGTGGAATCGTGATCAGACTAAGGGCTCTCCACCCTCGAATTTCTCTTTTCGGGGAAGATAGGATGACTGGCCTAGGTGGCCCGCCCTACTACCGGATCTTGGAACTCCGATGATGCTCTTTCCAACCGCACTGACGTCTGTGGCTGTTGCTGCTGCTGCATGGTCTGCACTGCTTCGGTGAGGCCTCTGACCCGCTGAACCAGCAGGTCAAACTACTCCATATCGACCGTCGTTACCGAGGGAGGAGGAAGAGCCTAGAAAATTGGAGGCATGGTCGGAGCCTGAGATCTGACCACGGAGGCCGTGGATCGCCTGGTGGATGCCTTCGGGGAGGCATCAAGTGGAGATCTAGTAGGAGAAGGAGAAGAGGACGTCGGAGAAGATGACTGGAGATAGTCCCATTGAGCACTCTTTTAAGAACAAGGGTACTGCGAAGACACAGCCTCCCTTCCTCTGGTGCCAATTCTGTTGGTGCAGAATTCTGCCGAAATCGAAGTTGCTGGAGTTGAGATGACCGCGGTTGCCATCGAAACCTGCAAGGGAAGTCTAAACTAGAGTTGGGGGTGCTTCGGCAAGATCCTTCGATGCTCAAGTCAGTACTCTGTCTCAACAGAAATGGAGTGCTCGAGTGGAAATTTTAGCAGAGTTTTGGGATAGAGTTTTGAGCTTAGAGAAGAACGTATCTGGGGTTCCCTTTTTATAAACGGAGAGCGTAACTGATTGACAGTGACGTCTGTAATTGCCTGATAGTGGGTTGTTCAAAGCCGTGCGGAGTTTGTTACGGAGAGTAGTGGCATCAGGGGTCGTTCAGGGCCACGTGGAGTTTGTTACGGAGAGTGGAGTGGTGTCCGTTGTCGTGACTCATCAGAGAGTGGTGGAGCCACACGGGATCCATTGTAGAGAGTGGAGTAGGGTAGTGGCCATTATCGTGACTTGTCAGAGAGTTCGAATCTGTCGGCTGGAGCTTGGCTGGGATGTCTGATCGAGCGAAATGGCTCTCTATCCCATCGATTTAGGAGAAGCTCAGATATTTTCGAGGCTGCTGATGAGTCTACTATTGTCGGATGCCTCAGGCGCTGATGCCACAGGCGGAGTCATCTGCTGTAGAAGCTTGGATGGAGACTTTTCGTTGGTGAAGTCCGATAGGAGTCCGATTGCTAGAGAAATCCGTCTGGGATTTGCCTGATGTGGAAGCTCGTCTGAAAATTATCCATCGGAGAAGTCCGGTTTCATGTAGAATCTGGTGGAGGGTCGGCCGATGGTGGACCTCAGATGGCATTGGGAAGGTTCGGCAGACACCGGAGGCGATCGGCCATTGTAGAAATCCAACTGCTGGAGTCTGTCTATTGTAGAAGCTCGTCCGATATCCATCCGCTATGAAAGTTCGGATGGAGTCTAGTTCTTGTACAAGTCTGAAAGGAGACCGCTTATTGTAGAAGCTCGGTTGAAGATCGATTGTCGTGGGAGCTCGGAGTAGCGACCTGGCTGGTGGGTCCTGTCCTATTGTAGAAGCTCGATCGAAGATCGGTTGTCGTGGGATCTGGCTACGAAGAAGCTCGACTGAAGTCTACCTGTAATAGAAGTTCGAAAGAAATGTGTTTACAGTAGAGGCTCGAATAAAATTTGTTTACAGTAGATATCTGGGGTAGACCGCCTGCTGTAGGAGTTCAGAGTAGACCGCTCGTAGTAGAAGTTCGGAGTGGACCGCTCGTTGTAGAAGTTCGGCTCTCGCAGGAGCTCGGTTGGAATCCTGAAGGCGGTCGACTACCGTAGAAACTTGGATGGAGTCTGATTACTGTAAAAATCTCATTGTCAGGGAAGCTTGGATATTGATGAAGTCCGAAAGAAGTTCGGAGAATAGTTGATCACTGTAGAAGGTCGGCTGATAGTGAGGCCCAGAGAGCTTTTGGAGCGGCCCGACAGATGGATGGAGAAGCTCATTGTCGGAGAAGTCCGCATGGTATTATGGAAGCTCGGACAGTCGAGAGGGTCAGAGAGATGCTACACAAAATCGAAAGCCGAAAAAACCCTGGAAGGGTTGGTCTTTTACAAAATTCGGTCGGGGGGTATTTTATACCCATCAGGATTAAAGTGGACGCCCCAAATGGATAAAGATGAAAGAGTCCTGATTAACATGGACTCTTTGGCGCCACCTTGCTTGTGCTTATCCAAAGTTTGTGCCAACATAGGAGAGAGGGTGGAGGTTCTTATCTGATGTGATCAGATGACATCACTCCACCAATTAATTTTTTTTCAAAATTTATTGAAATTTTTTGATTGGTCGAATGATGTGGCACTGCGCAGCATACAAGGTCTATAAAATCCCTGTCTGCGCCTAAGGTTTGTATGTTTCTGCTCAATAACCAGCCAAAATAAGAATCCTCTCCTCTTTTCTATCTCCTCCCTGCTCTCCTCTCTCCCCTCTTCACGTCTAAGGAGTTGGACATCCATCTGGCAAAGATCCAAAGCGTGGTGATGCCTAGAACAGAAGGTTGTAGGACATCTTCGACAGGCTGCTGCTCCAACTTCAGAAGGAGTTCTAAAGCACTTCTAAATCAGATAGAGATCTAATTTTTGGAGCATAGATTCATGAGGAGAAGATGTTCTAGGTCCTACCTGAGTGGATACTGGTAGAGGCCAGACGCTTGCGTGGCTATATCAGAACCTCGGGTTGTGCAGAGATCATCTACAGGGTAATCAGATTACCCTTGAGGTATGTCTATACTTCTCATACTTTTAGATTTAATTTTAAATTTTAAATATTAGATAATAAAATTAGATCTAACATACATTAGATCTGAAATAGAGTAGGATAAAAAAATTTTAAATTATTCAACCTCAGATTTGATGAAATTTGGAAGATCCTACAAAGAAAAAAGGTGATTTTTCCTTCATGTATCACAGACATAATGTACACAATGTGATAGTAGAATAACCCTTTTATTCATTTATAGTCAAAATTATAAATTTGCCCTTACATTTGTATAGAAATGTATCAGCTAATCTGGCATCTAGGGCACACATCTAATAGTTATGAGGAGCATTGGCTGCAGATTTTTCAGGTGCCTCATCCGTAAGGACATATAAAATCCTTTTATGCTCCAAGATGATCTTTAATTTTCAATACTAGCTATCGAAGTTGGATTCGATGAGCTTGTCGCTATCCAACAACGTATGGAGGGATGGTGTGTTGGCCATAACTAAAAGGAAAGATATTAGCCTATTAGTATGTGAATTATTTTTAATCCTAAAGTTAAAGACTTTAGTCTAAAGGTCCTCTCACTATTTTTATGAATTGGTTGCCTCTACCTCTAACTTGAGGAATTACACTAATTTTTTAGTAGGTACTAGAATCCACACAGACTGTATTTAAGCCCGAGTGTGGCTCGACCAATCTTAGTGCATCCATAGGTAGGCTCATAACCAATTGTTTCTCCAAACAACTTCTAGCAAGTAGATTTTGCCTTAGGCATCCCTTCAGCAGGTGTGTGATGCCTCCACTAAAAATCTCAGTTAGGCTCAACCATTAAAATAACACACCAAGTGCATCTAACAAATGAATGTCTAGGCCCGAGTGTGGCTCGACCAACCTGAGCATTGATCTGAAGGTATATCATGATGGTCATATGATGAATGACAATTTTAATATGTAATGACACCAGACGTGTGGCACTTCTAATGCCTATTTGGAATATTGGACTCATTATCATGCACTTTAATGGGAGGCAATGATCAAGTTATCTCATAACTTTATCACTTTATGGACCTAATAATTTAGAAGATTTGATTTCGTTGATCTGAGAATAAGAGAAGAAGTCGACCTGCAAGCTGCAAATCCTCTCATTGACTTCACCAAGTCATATAAAGGATTAGACACAAGCTGATCTAAAGACACCTAAATCAATCATACAGATTCACCTTAATGGCATGGGTCTGCACAAATCGACTAGTGACCTAATCCAAACATAATCTATCATGTTGGTCAGGTAAGTGAGATCAGTGAGAGGGATATGCCCTTAACTCAACGTAGATGCATCTAGGTGAATAGCTCCCAATTAAAAACCACTTGATCGAATCTACCAAACTTACCTTAGACACCAACTAGTTAATTAGTTTTGATTTGGTTCACCAAAAGATTCGGACTCAACCACGAAGTCATGATCATGGTTCATTTATTAGGGTCAAACACATGGACTTGATCAAACTTCAACTATTGAGATTGACTTAGAAAAATACTGATATGATCTAATTCAATATTTAATTAGATTTAATCAATTTCTCTATATGGTCCATATGTGTTTCTAACCCTAGATTCGACCCATTAGAAGGATCTGATTCATGCTAACCCTTTGCCCATCATTTTATGTAGTGTATTAATGATCTTCAATTCTCAAATCCAGATTATTCAATTTTAATTCATAATTAAGTGTGTGAAATGTATGTTTTAGTCTATAGAACTATTCTATAAGGATTTTAAATGAAGCATACCATATATTTCAATCCATGAAAATAAATTTTTATAATATATTTAATAATTAAACATGCATAAGTATGATCTAAACTTCATACATACATCTCATGCATAATGATAACTTTTAGATCTATACCGATTACATCTTATGTAACATACAATTCAGATCTAAAATAATTTTATATTTAAATTTTATCTTATTGTAATAAATCATAAATCACTTTAAATATAATCTAAATATTACATGTCATAAGAGAATCCATCGAATAGGCAAAAGAGAGATTAATCTTTTCAATCTCCTATGATCAGATGGTCTGGTGATCTCATCAATCCAAGTACTTAACTACTAAGATTTAAAATCTAATTTTATACATAATTACATCAACATGTCATTATTGACAAAACTATTTTATGTCATAAACATATCCTTGATCTTATCAATTATGTTCTTCATCTAATCCAATTAGATTTGATGTATCATATATATCATATCAGATCCAAAACACATCTTATACTGATTATAAAATATCAATTTTAGATTTGATATCATATAAAAAATTAATTAGATACAAATATGAATGCATAAGAAATAAATTTTTGATAATTTTTTTTTTCACGCAGTGCTGAATTTCGATAGGATTCAGATCTAAACATCCATCGAAATAGATCCTTCAGATATAAAATCAATCCAACTTCAAAAAAAAAATAATATTATTAAAATTTTATTAAAATAAATTTAAAATAGTTTTTAATTTACATTGTTATTCCATCAAAAATTCAACAATATTAGAATTTTGTTATAACAAACTTATAACAACCTCAATCAACAATTGATTAGGCTCATCTAATACAATCAAAATCAGATCAAAAATTTTATATAAATATAATTAAATTAGATTTAATATCTCATAAAAATTTTTAATTACATCTTATATAATTAATCTCAAAAAATTTAGTTATGCATGCATATATTTCAGACTGCTCGGATACCAGTTGAAGGGAAAAGAAACAGTTTCTCTTTGGAAGGCCCAAGTTGTATCTAAAAATTTTTTCATTCATCTACATGATTAAGCATTAAATTCTTACCTGATTAGTAGTAAAACTAGAGATCGAATCTCAAATAATCTAATATAAACCTGCACAGAGGTGGAGATGTGCAGACCCTCTACTTTGCATGCACGTCAGACACCGCAGGAAAGTGGGATGAACTCCGATCCAATCGACTTCACAACCCAAACAAATAAGGAAGGAGATATGCTGGTGTGACACCTCACATCAGTAGGTGGGATACCCAAAGAGAGCTCATGCCCAAGGGAGAATGGGCGGCAACAAGGGGAGAGGTCAAGGAGAAGAAGGGACCACTCTCTCTTCTCATGCCTCTCTCTCTCTCTTTTTCTCTTCTCTCAATCTGCTTTGTTTGCTATGCATCCATAGAGACCCTCTCTATTTATAAATGAATCCCATGACTCAATAAGTATAGGAGTCCTAACACAAATCTAATTTGAATTAGTCCAATACTCATGAAAGAAGGATTCCTACATGAGATAGAATTACCATCACTTTTGACAACCAATTTGCACCCACTCCCTTACCCACATGGAATGCCGCAAACCAGCACCATTCTAGGTGTCGGTCAGCCCACATGAGAAGAAAATCTCAGTGCAAGTGAAAATTCCCATATCTCATCCAAAATAAATTCGATTCGAATCTAATTCGAAGCTGGTTTGAAATAATTTCGAAAGACTAATAATCCCAAACTCTTTAAGACTTTTGTACTAAGTCTAACTTGGATTTTGAATCTAATTATGCATAATTAATTTAGATCTAATCTAAAATTAATTAATATTTAAATCCAATCTCTCATATGCTCCATGGATAATAGATCAGAAACTGTTCATCTCCATGATCGAATCTGAACCTCATGTGTAGTGCTAGCTAGACATAGTCAACTCTTCAATCTTGTTTGACCCATTATTTAATTCTCAATCAAGTTAGCTTATATGTTCAATCAAGTCAAGTACTTTCAAATTGGACATATAAACATAGATCAATTCTTTCCTACTTTATTTGACTTATGTGCGTGACTCCATTGGTTCAAACACTAAGTCGGTAGTATAGGAATCAATTTCTGCACTAATCGAGATACCATCTAGCAATAGTTTTCGATATTCAGATAGATCAAATTATTGTAACGCAATATTTCAAAACTCATATATATGGTTATCACATAATTCATCCTTTTGATCTTGGATACTTTAGAATGATCTCAGGTTAACTGTCAACCAAGATTGCTTCATCTGTATTGTATTTCAACCTTTCAAATCTATCTCATGAATTATCCAGGCCAAGACTTTACTAAACTAAAATATAGTGATACATCAACTCCAATAATCTGGAGGGGTCAATCCCATCTTGATCCACACACAGACTTCGTAAGTACTTGACTGTATCCAGTAGCCTTCCATTACTACATTAGAAATTCAGATAGTCCAGCACTAAAGCATAGTGAGTTGCTTATAAGTCACTATAGTGATCTCAGATCTAAAGGACACTTATACCCATATGTTTCGCGAGCAGCTCTGGATAATAGAATGCTCAACAGGTAAGTCACTTGTTCAGTGATGATGTACCCCTACATCTCATCTGTATGTCATACCAGTGTCACCATATTTCTTAGTTAAGAGGACAACTAACACATATGGCACACAATGACCTGCACTCAATAAACATCATCATCCTATAATGACGTATTATTTGGTTATGAACATACTTAAGAACTATACGATAAATCCTCTCTTTATCATATATGAACATAGTTCTAAGGACTTCATCACAGTATAAGAGATCAAGAAAGATGTTACTTTATGATGAAAAATATCAGAATAATTTTTATTTATTAATCAATAATTCATATATAAGGATGAACTCAATCATCATACGATTGATTTTAGGATAAAATTTCCAACATCCACTAAGGTCCATACTTGGTTCGAGTGTATCGAGTCAATTTTTGACTTCATTGCATCTAACCATTTCTCAGAATCGATGTTAGACATTGCCTCATCAAAGGTATTAGGTGAAGGAACCAGATCTAGGGTTTCAGGGTTAGATCTTGAAACTTTTTCAAGATCATACAGCGGAAGACTAAAATAAATCAAAATTTATTTTCTAAGATCAGAAAATCCCTAGATCTAAGATCCTATTACATGATTATTACATAGCATTAAATCAAAAATTAAAATATATATAAATATAGTATGAACTACATGTTGATCATATCAACATGTTTCTATACTAGCTACATCTAATGTATGTATTAAATAATAGATCAGATCTATTACCTTGCAAGTTAGATGGTCTAATCTCGCTGATCCAGGCTTAAGGATGATGTTGCAAGCCGCACACGCGTTCGGCCTCTAGGAGTCATCCACACGAGCCCACGAATCTCGATCAGAAGTCCTGCTTCAGGAAATCAGCACAGTATGCTAGTACTGCGCTGATCCTTCTTTGATGGTTGATCAGGTGCCTCCTTCTTCTTGATTTGGACTCTTCCAAAGATGGAAAGTAGAAGGAGGAGTTTCAGATCTGAGACGCTCTCAGGAAACTCAAGATGGAAGGAGGAAAGATATGAAAATAAAAACCCTAGAAGAAGACCCTCTTCTTCTTCACGTTTTTCGCTCTAGACATCCAAACTTGCATCTTTTATATCTCCACGACCCAAAGGTATTTCTCTCCGATTTTTGGATGGCAGAAATGCCTCTCGAAAAACTATCTACCCTTAAAATTTCATGAAGAAATTCATCTTATATAGAGAGATATGATAGAGTCCTTGTCTAGGTCAAACACCTAGTCAAGGCTTATCCAAACATGGCAAGTTAAGGGACGCCCAACTCTTGAGCACCTCCTCCATATTTTCATGCATGGATCACCAGAAAAGGGTGTACAATGTAAACCCTAAAAGCCATGAAAATTCCAAAAAAAAATTGGCTAAATTCGGTGCAAAATTGAAAGAGTTTTAGATTTCTAAAACTCTATCTCATAGAATTCGAAATCCAAACTTATTCCTTTTAGATTTGATCCAAATCACCTTCCATGTAAGAAAGAAGAGAGGAGACCTTTTGTGAACGTGGGAGAGATCTGGGAGAGGGCTTTTGTCACACAAAATAAGTGGAGATTGGCATTGAATAAGAGAGAGGGCGTGGAGAAGGTTTATGTGGTGCAAGGTGGAATCCTAGTCCTACTAGGATTCTGTCTCATAACTTGTTTTAATTTGGTTTTTCAAATCAAATCAAATCAAAATTAGATCAACCCAATTAAAATAGGTCTTAACCTAATTAAGAACCTAATTTAATCAGATTAAATTAGATTTAAATCTGATTTAATTTTCTAATCAAATTAGAAATTAGATTGACCCAAGTCCTAGTTGAACTAGGACTAGTTTTTCCTTGCACTTGGCTTATCCAATAAACTAATTGGACCTGATCCAATCAAGCCCAAACCAAATCTAATTAAATCATATTTAATTAGACTTAATCTCAGCCCATTGGCTTAATCAAATTAAGCCAATTAGCAATCAAATTACTAATCGATCCTCATGCAACACTTGCACTGGGTTAAATGTCAATCGTATTGATTATTTAACCCTATAATGATTCTTAATCGTTGATCAACCATCCGATCGGATCATGAACTCTAATGTGTGTAACCTCATAGGTCCGAACCTAAGCCGGTAGCATAGAAACAAATTTCTATACCAATCGAAGTGACCATCTAGCAATGGTACCCGACGTCCGGATAGGTCGAATGTGTAGAACAACATCCTTAGAACCCATGCGGATATAGTTTTCATATAATTCATCCCCTTGACCAAAATGATCATAGGACACCCCAGAGCTCAACTGTCAACTCTGATCAGGTTGTCCACATTGTATTTCAAAATATCAAATCCATCTGATGGATTACCCTGGCCAAGATTTTGCTAAATTGAAATACAGCGACTCATTCTTCTCCAACTCTTGGAGTGGTCAATCCCATCTCGATCACACTCTGACTTCGCAAGTACTTGACTGTGCCCAGAAGCCTTCCGTCCCTGAATTAGAAATTCAGTTAGTCCAGTACCAAAGCACAGTGAGTTGCTTGCAAGTCATTGAGGCGATCTCAGGTCTAAGGGACACTTATACCTATATCCCATCAGAGATATTCTCGACAGTAGAATACTCTGGAGTTGGTCACGTTCAATGATGATGTACCCTTACATCTCACCTGTATGCCATACCAGTGTCTCCACACTCCTTGGTTAAGAGGACAACCAACCCATATGGCCTACAGCGACCTATGCTCGATAGAAGCTGTCGTCCTTATTAACAACCTATCATTTGGTCGTGAACAGTTTTAAGGACTAATCGATAAATCCTCTCTTTATCGAACTTAAATAGTCCTAAGGACTTCATCATAACAACGGAGTTCATTAGAAGATGAAAGCTTATGATGAAAATGCCAAATATATTTTATTTATTAACAAATCAATTACAATACTTGGTTGCTCAACCGTCAACAGCTTGACGATTGGCTTTTTGGGACACATTTCCCAACAACTCCCACTTGTCCTAAAGCCACTCGGCACAGTATCTAATACCCATCTTGACTTGTGGTTGTCAAACTCCTTTATTGCCAGGGCTTTAGTGAAGGGGTCGGCTAGGTTCTCCTTTCCGTCGATCTTCTGAAGGTCGACGTCACCTCGATCCATGATCTCTCGGATTAGGTGGAAGCGGCGCAAGATGTGCTTCATCCGCTAATGTGCTTTGGGTTTCTTCACCTGAGCTATGGCACCAGTGCTGTCGCAGTAGAGCAGGACTGGACCATCGAGGGAGGGTGCTACTCCGAGCTCGTTGATGAATTCCTCAGCCACACAGCTTCCTTCGCGGCATCTGATGCTGCGATATACTCTGCTTCACAAACAGAGTCTGCCACAGTATGCTGCTTGGAACTCTTCCAGCAGATGGCTCCACCATTCAGAGTAAAGATATAACTCGACACACTCCTGCTGTCATCATGGTCAGATTGGAAGCTAGAGTCTGTGAACCCCACAAGTTTCAGATCTGACTCGCCATAAATCAACCATTGGTCCTTAGTATTTCTCAAATACTTAAGGATGGCTTTAACCACTTTCCAGTGGTTTTCTCCAGGATCAGATTGGTATCTACTCACTACTCCTAGTGAGTATGCCACATCTGGTCTTGTACATGTCATGGCGTACATGATAGATCCCACGGCTGAAGCATATGGGACTCTACTCATACGCTCTCTCTCTTCAGGAGTTGTCGGACAATCCTTCTTAGAGAGAGAAATTCCTTGGCCTATCGGTAGATAGCCCTTCTTGGAATTCTCCATGCTGAACCTCTTCAGCACAGTATCTATGTACATGGACTGGGATAACCCAAGCATCCTGTTAGATCTATCCCTATAGATCTTCATCCCTAGGATGTAGGATGCTTCACCCAAGTCCTTCATGGAGAACTGTGATGACAACCAAACTTTTATTCCCTGTAGTGCGGGGATGTCATTCCCGATTAAGAGAATGTCATCCACGTACAAGATAAGGAATACCACAACTGGACCATTTGCCCATTTATAGATGCAGGGCTCTTCTCCATTCTTAATGAAGCCATACGTTTTGATCACCTTATCAAAACGCATGTTCCAACTCCGAGAAGCTTGCTTCAATCCATAAATGGATCTCTGAAGCTTGCACACCTTGGACTCATCTGTGGATGTAAACCCCTCAGGTTGTATCATATACACCTCTTCGGTCAGCTCTCCATTAAGAAAAGCTGTCTTTACATCCATCTGCCAGATCTCATAATCTAGATGGGCAGCTATTGCAAGCATTATCCGAATAGATTTGAGCATTGCCACAGGAGAAAATGTCTCGTCATAGTCAATACCATAACGTTGACGATACCCCTTGGCAACCAGACGGGCTTTATAGGTCTCCACCTTTCCGTCTGCACCCCTCTTCCTTTTGAAGACCCATTTACACCCAATGGGTTTAACCCCTTCAGGTGGGTCAACCAATGTCCATACATCATTGACCTTCATGGACTCCATTTCGGATTTCATGGCTTCAAGCCATTTCTCAGAATTAGGTCTCTGCATAGCATCCATATAGGTGATCGGATCCTCATTATTCTCATCAAGTTCGATGGGATCACCGTCTCGGACCAAGAAACCGTAGTATCTGTCCGGCTGATGCGGTACTCTACCGGATCGCCTTAATGGTACAGGTATATTGGGCTCCGGATCTGATCTAATCATATCCGACTCAGGTTCAGCTATTGGTGTCGGTCCTTCTACCTGTTGAACTTCATCAAGTTCAACCTTAGAGGCAACGGTTCCTTCACCAAGGAACTCCTTTTCTAAAAAGATTGCCTTAAGGCTGACGAACACCTTTTGTTCATCAGCATGGTAGAAAAAATATCCTTTTGTCTCTTTGGGGTACCCTATGAATGAGCATTTGTCAGATTTAGGTCCAAGTTTGTCTGTGACTAATCGTTTGACATAGGCCGGGCACCCCCAGACCCTAAGGTGTGAAAGTGCTGGCTTACGTCCCATCCATATCTCATATGGAGTCTTAATTACAGACTTACTTGGAACCCTATTTAATAGATAACAAGCCGATTCGAGTGCATATCCCCAGAAGGATATCGGCAAGCTAGCAAAACCCATCATGGATCGGACCATGTCTAACAGAGTCCGATTCCTCCTTTCAGACACACCATTATGCTGTGGTGTTCCTGGAGGAGTCCGTTGGGAGAGAATTCCTTTCTCTCCTAGATATGTGAGAAATTCACTAGAAAGGTATTCTCCTCCTCGATCAGATCGAAGAGTTTTAATACTCTTTCCAGTTTGTTTTTCTACTTCACTTCAGAATCGTTTGAACATTTCAAATGAATCCGACTTATGTTTCATCAGATAGACATATCCATATCGGGATAGGTCATCCGTGAAAGTTATGAAGTAGAAATATCCACCTCTAGCACTGGTGCTCATGGGTCCGCATACATCAGTATGTACTAGGACCAAGAGCTCAGTAGCTCTCTCACCTTTTCCAGTAAAAGGTGACTTGGTCATTTTACCAAGAAGACAGGACTCACAGGTTGGAAGTGATTCACAATCACTAACTTCGAGGATTCTCTCTTGAGTCAACCTGTTTATTCTGTTCTTGTTTATATGACCTAGCCTACAGTGCCATAAGTAGATATCTGACACACTATCTAATCTAGGGTGCTTGCCAGTTGAATAGACTACATTAACAGGTTGTGATAACATATACACACCATTGTTCAAATGTCCACAAAAAATAGTAACACCATTCTCAATGATATTACAAATTTGTTTCTTTATTGAAATTTCATAATTATTTTTGGCCAGAAGGCCTACAGAAATGACATTTAAAAAGAAACTGGGACAGAAATGACAATCATTAAGAACAACGATATGGGATTCAAATACAAGTTTCAAGATTCTTAATGCTAGAACTGGAACTGGTCTTCCATCTCCAACGTTCAGGAACCTCTCGCCTTGCTCGAATCTCCTACTGACCTGCAACCCCTGCAACGAATTGCATATATGATAAGGGCTACCGATATCCAATACCCAGTCAGTTATATCACAAATAGAGAAATTGCAAGGAGTTATCATATAAATACCTTGCCCAGCAACATCTTGCTGCTTTCTCTGCCTGTTCGGGTCTAGGGAGGCAATATACTGGGGACAGTTCCTCTTCCAGTGCCCCCGCTTCTTGCAAAAGAAGCATTCAGCTTGACTCTTATCGGGTTTGATCTTTTTGGTCTGACACTGCACAGTTGTCCTAGCCTGAACTTGCACCTTCTTTACTTTCTTCTTCTTGTTCTTCTTCCCTTTCTTAAAGGGTCGAGAACCAGAAGATGAACCTCCCACTAAATTCACCGACTCCTTGTGAAGTTGGTGATCCTTCTCAAAGTTCTGAAGCAACCCCAGTAACCTGTGGTAGTTCTCTTCAGGCTTTGTCATTCTATAATGAGTGAGGAATGGGAGATAAGACTTGGGCAGCGAGTTCAGGATTGCATCTTTCCCAAGCTGCTCATGCAAGGAAAAGTCGAGCTTGCTCAATCATTCCATCAGCTCGATCATGTACAATACATGATCAGTGACAGAGGCACCATCCCGCATTTTGGCGTTGAAGATGGCACAACTAGTCTTGTGCCTCTCCACATCATCGGGTGTGCCAAAGGCATCCTCCAACACTTGAAGCTTGTCCTTTGGCTGAGCCATCTCGAATCTGCGACTGAACTCGTCGCTCATGATAGCCAGCATGATACAGCGCACCGTGGTCCGATCACTAAGCCACTTCTGGTAAGTGTCTCTGATTGTTCCACGTGCATTGACAGCTGGCTCCTCAGGTGCAGGATCTATTATCACATATAGGATCCGTTCATGCTCCAGGACTATCTTCAACTTTCGGTACCAGCTACCGAAGTTGGGTCCCACCATCTTATCATTGTCCAACAATGATCGGAGCGATAGGGAAGTGGCCATATTTGCACAAAGGAGAACCATAACCTAATTAGTAATTGATTCATTAAACCTAAAGATTTGGACTTTAATCAAAAGGTTTCTCCCACTATTTTATTCGAATTGGTAGCCTCTACCTTCAATTCGAGGAATTACCCTAATTCTTTAGCAGGTACTAGAATCCACTTAGACTGCACACAAGCCCAACTTTGGTTGGCCAACCCATGTACATCTAAGGGTAGGTTCATAACCAATTGTTTCTCTAAACAATTTCTAGTAATTTTAATTTTGCCCCAGAAACCTAATCAGTAGGCTTTGGCCTCCACTGTAAGGATCCAGTTAGGTCCAACCATTAACATGATCATACTTGGTGTATCTAACCAACGAATGATTAAGCCCAACTTTGGTTGGCTCACCTAACCACTATTAGAGAGACACTTCCAAGTCATCATATGATGAGTGATAATTTCATTAGTCAACAAGCACCAGGCCTTTGGGTCTGCAATGATTATTGAGTTCATGGACTCATTATCAAACACCTTAATGGGAGGCTATGACTCAGTTATCTCCATAACTTTATCATTTTAAGGACTTAATAATTTTAGAGGATTAAATAATATAGAGGATGAGGTCAGATGAACCAGCTTATCATGATCCTCCCACTGACTTCACCAAGTCAGCTTAAGGGAGACCATTAAAAGGGCTGGTCTAGGAGCACCTAAATCAGTCACACTGATTTACCTAGCTGACATGGGTCAGCTCGAATAGTCAAGTGATCCGATCAAAACATAATTTCACCAAGAGGCCAGGTAAGTTCGATCAGTGGGAGGGTCTGCCAAAACTTGCCTTAGACACCATCATGAATGGCCAGGTAAGCGGGCTCCCAATTAAAAACCACCGGTCTGGTTTACCTTAGACACCAACTGGTTTAATTAGTTTCGATTAGATCAACCTAACAGTTCATGCTAGACCGCTTAGCCAAGAATCAAGTCCATTTGGTTCTCGTTAAAGACATGGACTTGACCAACTACAACTATTGTAATTGATCTAGAGAATCCTTGACCTAATCTAAGATAACAATTGACTAGATTTAGTCAATTCTCTAATTAAGTCCATCTTTAATCTAACCATAGGTCTAACCCAATTAATGGACCTAATTTCCACTAACCCATTAACCCAATGTGTTATGATTTGTGTCTTAGGTTCTTCAATTCACAATCCTAGAACCTAATCAAACAACTTCTTAATTCTTAATTAAGTTTTGGGCTGAGGGTTGGGTTCGGCTTTTCAAAAAATATTTTCATATTTGTAAAATAATTTTACAATATGATTCTACCAATCATATTGTATGTTTGATTCATAATCAAGATGCAAGTGAAATAAATATGAAACTACTTTAGATCTAATCTAAACAGGTTCATGTAATTGAAACAATTTCAACTTTAAATAATTTCTTTGCATAAAAATTATTAACAAAGAGATTTTATTTCAGATTTAAACATCTTTTAAATCTAATAAATCATAAATTTAATCTAGATCATATCTAATAAATTTATGATTAAAGATAGATCTACACAAACTAGGACAACCTTTGCACTGTAAGGGGTAAACCTTACAGCAGGACAACCTTGCAGTTTGTGATTGATCTAAAATTTTAATTTTAGATTTAATAATCAGATTATAAATTAGATCTAATCTAAAAAATAATCTAAGCATGTATAAATAATCATGTAATAAAGAACCTAGGCTCTGATACCAATTGAAGGAACCAGATCTAGGGTTTCAGGGTTAGATCTTGAAACTTTTTCAAGATCATACAGCGGAAGACTAAAATAAATCAAAATTTATTTTCTAAGATTAGAAAATCCCTAGATCTAAGATCTTATTACATGATTATTACATAGCATTAAATCAAAAATTAAAATATATATAAATATAGTATGAACTACATGTTGATCATATCAACATGTTTCTATACTAGCTACATCTAATGTATGTATTAAATAATAGATCAGATCTATTACCTTGCAAGTTAGATGCTCTAACCTCGCTGATCCGGGCTTAAGGATGATGTTGCAAGCCGCACACGCGTCCGGCCTCTAGGAGTCATCCACACAAGCCCACGAATCTCGATCAGAAGTCCTGCTTTAGGAAATCAGCACAGTATGCTAGTACTGCGCTGATCCTTCTTTGATGGTTGATCAGGTGCCTCCTTCTTCTTGATTTGGACTCTTCCAAAGATGGAAAGTAGAAGGAGGAGTTTCAGATCTGAGACGCTCTCAGGAAACTCAAGATGGAAGGAGGAAAGATATGAAAATAAAAACCCTAGAAGAAGACCCTCTTCTTCTTCACGTTTTTCGCTCTAGACACCCAAACTTGTATCTTTTATATCTACACGACCCAAAGGTATTTCTCTCTGATTTTTGGATGGCAGAAAGGCCTCTCAAAAAATTATCTCTCCTTAAAATTTCACAAAGAAACTCGTCTTATATAGAGAGATATGATAGAGTCCTTGTCTAGGTCAAACACCTAGTCAAGGCTTATCCAAACATGGCAAGTTAAGGGATGCCCAACTCTTGAGAACCTCCTCCATATTTTCGTACATGGATCACCAGAAAAGGGTGTACAATGTAAACCCTAAAAGCCACAAAAATTCCAAAAAAAATTTGGATAAATTCGGTGCAAAATTGAAAGAGTTTTAGATTTCTAAAACTCTATCTCATAGAATTCGAAATCCAAACTTATTCCTTTTAGATTTGATCCAAATCACCTTCCATGTAAGAAAGAAGAGAGGAGATCTTTTGTGAACGTGGGAGAGATCTGGGAGAGGGCTTTTGTCGCACAAAATAAGTGGAGATTGGCGTTGAATAAGAGAGAGGGCGTGGAGAAGGTTTATGTGGCGCAAGGTGGAATCCTAGTCCTACTAGGATTCTGTCTCATAACTTGTTTTAATTTGGTTTCCCAAACCAAATCAAATCAAAATTAGATCAACCCAATTAAAATAGGTCTTAATCTAATTAAGAACCTAATTTAATCAGATTAAATTAGATTTAAATCTGATTTAATTTTCTAATCAAATTAGAAATTAGATTGACCCAAGTCTTAGTTGAACTAGGACTAGTTTTTCCTTGCACTTGGCTTATCCAATAAACCAATTGGACTTGATCCAATCAAGCCCAAACTAAATCTAATTAAATTATATTTAATTATACTTAATCTCAGCCCATTGGCTTAATCAAATTAAGCCAATTAGCAATCAAATTGCTAATCGATCCTCCTGCAACACTTGCACTGGGTTAAATGTCAATCGTATTGATTATTTAACCCTATAATGATTCTTAATCGTTGATCAACCATCCGATCGGATCAGGAACTCTAATGTGTGTGACCTCATAGGTCCGAACCTAAGCCGGTAGCATAGAAACAAATTTCTATACCAATCGAAGTGACCATCTAGCAATGGTACCCGATGTCCGGATAGGTCGAATGTGTAGAACAACATCCTTAGAACCCATGCGGATATAGTTTTCATATAATTCATCCCCTTGACCAAAATGATCATAGGACACCCCAGAGCTCAACTGTCAACTCTGATCAGGTTGTCCACATTGTATTTCAAAATATCAAATCCATCTGATGGATTACCCTGGCCAAGGTTTTGCTAAATTGAAATACAGTGACTCATTCTTCTCCAACTCTTGGAGTGGTCAATCCCATCTCGATCACACTCTGACTTCGCAAGTACTTGACTGTGCCCAGAAGCCTTCCATCCCTGAATTAGAAATTCAGTTAGTCCAGTACCAAAGCACAGTGAGTTGCTTGCAAGTCACTGAGGCGATCTCAGGTCTAAGGGACACTTATACCTATATCCCATCAGAGATATTCTCGACAGTAGAATACTCTAGAGTTGGTCACGTTCAATGATGATGTACCCTTACATCTCACCTGTATGCCATACCAGTGTCTCCACACTCCTTGGTTAAGAGGACAACCAACCCATATGGCCTACAGCGACCTATGCTCGATAGAAGCTGTCGTCCTTATTAACAGCCTATCATTTGGTCGTGAACAGTTTTAAGGACTAATCGATAAATCCTCTCTTTATCAAACTTAAATAGTCCTAAGGACTTCATCATAACAACGGAGTTCATTAGAAGATGAAAGCTTATGATGAAAATGCCAAATATATTTTATTTATTAACAAATCAATTACAATACTTGGTTGCTCAACCGTCAACAGCTTGACGATTGACTTTTTGGGACAAATTTCCCAACATTAGGATCATCACTATGACCCCTATCTTCCATAACGAAAATTTTCTTTACTTTCTCCGTAAGCATACCCATGTACCTTTCAGGAGGTCGGAAGACCTTGCTAGATCTATGAGATGGTAGAGGAATGTCAACTATTGGCTCATGAATAATAGATTTCTGAGGATCTATAGCTCTTTGCTCTTCAGAGACATTCTCTTCGAGCTCAACTAATCTCCCACTGCCATCATCCTGGATAAATTATTTTTCTAGAAATATGGCATTCCAACTCACAATCACATTGTGATCTTGTGAAAAATAGAAGTAGTATCTTATAGATTCTTTTGGATATCCTATAAAACAAGCTATTACAGATCTATCTCTTGACATAGGTTGGACATCCTCGAATCTTAAGATAATCTAGACTCGACTTCTTATCATACCATATCTCATACAATGTGGTAGGAATAGATTTTGATGGAACTCTATTCAATAGATGAATGACAGTTAATAAGGCGTGTCTCCAAAGATGTAAGGGTAGATAAGTGAAGCTCATCATGGACCTAACCATCTCCAATAGGGTCCTATTCCTGCTTTCAGATATCCTGTTGAGCTGAGGTGTTCTGGGAGGAGTCCATTGAGAGATTATGCCGCTGTCCTTAAGATATCCCAAAAGTTTCTGAGTAAGGTATTCAGCTCTTCGATTAGATCGAAGACCCTTAATAGGTTTATCAGTTTATTTTTCTACTTTACTTTTAGTTCTTTGAACTTTTCAAAAGCTTCAGACTTGTATTTCATCAAATACACATACCCATACCTATATAGATCATTGATAAAGATAATGAAGTAGCTATAACCACCCTTGACCTGCACATCAAATAGCCCACATATATCGATGTGTACCAGGATAAGTAACTCAGTGGTCCTTTCTTCATGTCCTACAAAGGGTAACTTGGCCATCTTTACTTGAAGGCAAGATTTACAAGCTGAATATGACTTTGGGTTAAGAGAGCTAAGGATTTCATCTTTTTTTAGTTTGTTTATCCTGTCCTCTTCAATATGACCTAGTCTATGATGCCACAAGTACTTCTGATTAATTTCATCTTTGGGTCTCTTTTGTCCTACAGCACTTACTATTTGCTCGTTTAAATTAACATTCGCATTAACATGCAAGTGATATAGACTGTCAATTAAAAGACCTCATACAATCAATTTATTTCATAAATAAATAAAATAAAAGTTTTTATTGAAACTAGTTTCAAAACTTTCCTCTGCTAGCACAGACACGAAAATCAAATTTTGACTAGCTATAGGAATAAAATAATAGTTTTTAAAATCTAATCTAAAACTAGACGATAATTGAAGAGGATAAATGCCAATGGCCTCTGCAGTAACTTTTGCTCCATTACGACTCGAAGGATCATGTCACCTTCCCTCAACCTCCTACTTTCTATTATACCCTACATTGAAGTGTATATATGAGCACTCGAACCAGAGTCTAATATCCAACTAGAAGTAAAAGAAATCATAAGGTTAGATTCAATTACAAGTATACCTTTCGAAGGTTTATCATCATTTTGATAGAAAACAGGGTAGGCAGCATGTGTAGATTTTAAAATTTTGAAAACATACAGTGAAAAATAAATCAGGTTAAACTCTTTAACCCCACCTACAAAATACCAGATCTAAACCTACCTAAGCTCAAAAAAAAGTACATATAATTAATCTAAAATTTAAGAAAAATATGAGATCATATCTCATTACCTTTGCATGGGTAGAAATTTACCACTTTAGATGATCTCGAATTCATAGAAAATGGAGCTGCACACATGTCTGGCCTCAATAGGTATCCATCAAGATCAATCTTGAACTTTTTTTCTCATAGAAGATTCTTCTTCTCAAGAATAACCTTGGCTTTGAGGACTCTAATCAACACTTTTGATCTTAACTGAGAGTTCAACTCTTTGATCTGCAGCCTTCTTCTTCTTCTCCTTGATCCTTGATCTCTAAGGCACCATAACTTTTTCTAGGCATGTGGAAGAGAGAACACTCAACCTTTGGGCATGAAAAGGAAGAATATGAGAGAGAGGAGGCATGGAGATGGAGAGAGAAAAGATTTTTTTGATGAAAAATTAATACTAAAAAATCCTAGAGATCTTTCTTTAAATAGACATAAGCCCTGACACATATTAGGAACTCTGTCATCTTAAAAAGGTAGATCCTTATCTTATAAGAATCCTCTACCTTTTAAATATGATTTATGTCAAATAAAATCAGATATAAAAGGTAATTAATCAGCCCTTTTAAGCATGTACAATAGCCATCCATAAAGTACATGTCTGGTGGTTGGGATGCCAACTCTTGGCACCCCACAAAGGGATCTCCAGCCATAAGAGATGGGGCATGGACCCCACCCTCTCTCTTTCACGCCATGACACATAAGAGGGGGTGGGCCCCTCTAGAATATGGTGCTCAATAATTTTTAAAAAAAAAATTATGGCACCCATTCTTCCATCTATTTCACATGCATACTTAGAGATAATTAGGAGATATGGAAGAAGAAATATTAGGATAATTATACCAACTAATTGACTTAATTAAATCTTTTTGAATTTATAATTAAGAGCCTAATTAAATCCAAATAAATTTAGATTAGGTTCAAGGCTATGGACTTGATCAAATCAAAGTTTCGAGAAGAATTAGGTTTAATCATGTGCTAGCATGATTCTCATAAACCTAATAGAGTTTCAAATAAACCATAACCCAATTGGAACTTCATAAGCCCAATTGGTAAATTCGAGATTAAATCCCTTAATGTGTGACCGCATAGGTTCCATTCTATCTGGTAGTGATATATATTGTGATCTCTATCACAATATCATCGAAACTCTTTTCGATGGATTGAAATATTTTCAATTCTATCCTTCGAGAGCCATCGATCATCAAGATGACATCCGATGAGTCTCACAATCCATCAGTGACACCTAGCAGTATGTAGTGGTAACCCAGTAGAATAAAAATATGAATCCCTAGGTGCAGTTATCATATAATTTAGTCCTTCTATTGTGAGTCCTGACTTGACAAAGGTCACGGAGAACTCGTCAAACTCCATCGTTAGTCTTGTGTAAGATTGGCTCGACTCGAGTTCATTTGTGAATCCCATAAAATTTTTTTTCAGTATTCATACTTGCTTTGGCCAAAGACTTTCTAAACTCAATCTCGCAAATCACATAGGACTTCTCCTTTTCTATCAAGGTCGATAAATTTTATCTAGGTGCATCCTACTCCAAATAGCGAATCTAAACCTACTGATGCCAATATACACAACAAGGACTCGAATGGCTAGGAACTACGAGAATATGTAATCAAACTCAATAGCCTCATTATGAATAGCCAATATCATCGCAAGTCAAATGACCACTCATACCACTGCAGCATCGAGAAGATTACTAATGAGTGAGTAAACATCCATGTGGTTCTTGTGTTGGTCACGCTCAGTGCAAGTTGCTCTCCAATAACCACCTGCATTTTTACGCTAGTGTCTCTACACTGCAAACCCAAGACTCATCTGCCCACAAGGGAGGTGAACCGTGCACCGATCTCAAATGGATTGTTCACTATCCTCCATGATGATCCCTTGATTGGGAGTATTTAAAAATTAACCACTAATTAATGTATGTCTCAAATTCTTAACTCTTTAAGAATATAAAAAAATATCTTTGTTAATTTTTAGGATAAATCATGGACACATAAACATGATTGAAAAGAAAAAGTCCTTTATTTATAATGAAAGTATTACAAGTAAAATTTAGGCTTTGAAAATACATAATGTGTCAGCCAACAATTGACTTCTAGGGCAAGAATCCAATAAACTCTCACTTGACCTAAAGCCAATTGGCCATATACCTTAGACTCATCTTCTCAAGGTGAGATTCGATCTTCTGTTGGCTGAGAGGCTTGGTTAGCGGGTCTGCTACATTTAGCATGGAGTCAACTCTCTGCACCTCAACTAACTTCTTCTCAAGATATTCGCGTATGATGTAAAATCATCGCTCTATGTGTTTGGACTTCTGATGAGACCTGAGCTCCTTAGCAAGGGCTATGGCACCGTTGTTGTCACAGCGCAGTGCAATGGTATCTGATGGCATCACACCCAGCTCTGCAACGAACTTCTTGAACCAAAAAGCTTCCTTAGCAGCTTCAAAGGCGGTGATGTACTCGACTTCCATGGTTGAATCTGTAATGATTGGCTGCTTGAAACTCTTCTAGCTAACTGCACCACCATTACACAAGAAGATATACCCCGATGTAGACTTTCTATCATCGACATTAGTCATAAAGTCTGAATCGATGTATCGCTTAACTTTCATCTCCGATCCTCCACCAAAAACCAACATTAAATCCTTAGTCCTTCTCAAGTACTTAAAGATATTTTTAACAGCAATCCAATGTTCTTCATCTGGATTTATCTAATATCAGCTCGTGACACTCACAGCAAGTGCTATATCAGGACGTGTACATAACATGGCATACATGAGGCTCCCTACTACTGAAGCATAAGGGATTTTGCTCATGCGCTGGATCTCCTCAGGTGTGTCTGGATACATCTTCTTGGAGAGATGAATGCCATGTCTAAGGGGCAAAATGAAGCGAAAATTCAGTGCAGGGGCAAAATGGTAATTTTAAAATATTTTCAAAATTACTATTTTACAATGAAATTATTAATTAATCTCATTAATTAATACTAATTAACCCTACACTAGGATCTAAATATGATACAACAGCATGCATTTAAATTTGAAATTTAAATTTGAAACAGTAAACTTTTTATTGTACTATGTTCAGAACACATCACCTTTTACGGGTAGTCGATCACCGCAATCTGATCATCATCGGGGGGCTCTGATCATCATGTCACAACCACACTAATGTCTGACCTCTGTGGATCATCCACACGAAGCTCCCATCTGATCAGCTCCTCACGAATGCTAGTTCGTGATTTCACCCTTTTGATGGCTGATATTGATCGAACTCCTTTGATCGATGTGTGTCGACTCTTCGAATGCTCTGGATCATCTGCATGATTGGTTGAGAGGCTGATGGATCTCTTCCTAAAATTTGGTGGACTCACGACACTCATGGCACACCAATCTCACTTCCCGAACCCTAGGTAGAAACCCTAGGGTACACACCAAAAAACCCTGCGCCCACTTCTCTCTCCTTTTTCTCTCCTCTCGGTAAATTTTGAACACTTCAAAATTTTTCCAGAACCTCCCCATGCCCCTTATCTCTTCTTTCTTTATTGCCCATGCCCCCTCTCTTTCTCATTTTATAAAACATCGCAAGAGATGTTGAAAGCATGTGAGTGGATAAGAAGAGGTGGTTGCTTACTTGAATTCAAATCAAATTTGAATTCAAGTGCCAACCAATCTTATCCTCATCCATTTGTGTGAGAAAGAAGAGATGGAGTGGCCTTCTTTTATGTGTGGAGACTTTCACGAGAAACCATTTCTCATGTAGAATATGGGGCGCACAAAAGAAGATAAGCTGGCGCATGGTTATTTGGTTATCCATTCAAATTCAAAAACCCTTTGAATTTGGATGGGTAACAAACCAAGTTAATCCAAATAATTGGTGCACAGAAACATGCACGTGAGAGAGCTTTGCATGGGAGAAAATTCATGAGAAAATTTCTTCTCGTGAATTCAAATGGGTGCAAGGAAGTTGGGTGGCACAGGAAATTTAAAACAAGGTGGTTTGATTCAAATTGAGCCAACCTAATTAAAATAGGTTAAGCACAATTAGACCAGATTAAACCCAACACAATTAGGCTTAATTAGGCTCAATAAAATCCTAATCAAATCAGGACTTAACTAAACCTAACCCCTGATCAAATCAGGGACTAAGCCACCTTAGCGATTAGATCAACACTTAACCTAATCGGGTCAATCCAAACTGAATCCAATTCAATTGGACTTGATCTAAAAATAATTACTCAATCAAATTGAGTTAATTAGTGATCAAATCATTAATTAAACCTCTCATAAATATTGAGTCCAAATCCGATGGGCAATTAGGCATCAGAGACCATCAATATGAAACCCTGATCAAAGAGTTCAAATTTTAAATTCAAAATTTGAAATTCAAAATTTTGACCCCGGTACCCAAAATATGTGAAACTCATGATCAGAGAATCCTAATTCTCAATCATAGAGTCCCAGACACATAAGACTCATAATCAGCCATCAGATCAGAAAGGAACCTCTAATGTGTGTGACCCCGCATGTTCGAACCTAAGCCGGTAGCACAGGAACCAATTCCTGTACTAATCGAAGTGACCATCTAGCAATGGTACCCGATGATCGGATAGATCGAATAGTCACAATCGCAATATTCAGAACCTACGTGAATATGGTTACCGTATAATTCATCCTTTTTGACCCCTGTGTTTAGGACGACTCAGGATTAAACTGTTAACCCTGATGAGATCATCCGAATCGTGCTCAACTCAATTAGTCCTGTGACTCCTCACTAAGACTACCCTGGTCAAAGTTTTGCTAAATTGAAACACAACTGTACACAGCTCCTAAACTAGAGTGGTCAATCCCATCTTGACATACGCACCGATAAGTCAAGTACTTGACTATACCCAGCAGCCTTCCATCACTGAATTAGAAATTCAGATAGTCCAGTGCCTAAGTGCAGTGAGTTGCTTGCAAGTCACCGTGGCGGTCTCAGATCGGAGAGACATTTATACCCATATCCCATCGGAGCAAATCTTGACAGAAGAAATAGCTCCGGAGTCGGTCACGTTCTGTGCAAATGTACCATTACATCTCACCTGTATGCCATACCAGTGTCTCCACACTCCTTGGTTATGAGGACAACCAATCCATATGGCACACAATGACCTATACTCGATAAACGTTGTCGTCCTTGGTAACAACGTATCATTTGGTCGCGAACAGGTTTATGGACTAAGCAACAAATCCTCCTTTGTCGAGTTTAAATAGTCCTAAGGACTTCACCACAACACAGGAGTTCATTAGAAGATGAAACATTTGTGATGAAAAAAATACCAAAATAACTTTTATTTATTTATAATTCATGTACTAATACAAAAGGAGCACAACCGTCAACAGGCTGATGATTGGCTTTGGGACACTATTCCCAATAATCTTCCACTTGGCCTAAAGCCAATCAGTGCAGTATCTAATACCCATCTTCGACTTGTAGTCGTTGAACTCCTTCACCGCAATGGCTTTAGTGAATGGGTCGGCCAGGTTCTCCTTCCCATCGATCTTCTGAAGGTCGACGTCACCTCAATCTACGATCTCCAGGATGAGATGGTAGCGGTGTAGAATATGCTTCGTCCGCTGGTGTGCCTTCAGTTCCTTCGCCTGAGCAATGGCTCCAGAGCTGTCACAGTAGAGCAAAACTGGACCAACAAGGGAGGGTGCTACTCCGAGCTCGATGATGAATTTCCTCAGCCACACCGCTTCTTTGGCAGCATCTGATGCAGCAATATACTCTGCCTCGCATACTGAATCAGCCACAGTGTGCTGCTTGAAACTCTTCCAGCAGACTGCCCCACCATTAAGGATAAAAATAAATCCTGACATACTTTTGCTGTCATCATGATCAGATTGAAAACTAGAGTCTGTAAACCCTATAAGTCTCAAGTCCGATTCACCATATACAAGCCACTGGTCCTTAGGATTTCTTAAATACTTCAGGATGGTTTTAACAACCTTTCAGTGATTCTCCCCTGGATCAGATTGGTATCTACTCACTACCCCTTATGAGTATGCCACATCTGGTCGTGTACATGTCATGGCGTACATGATAGATCCCACTACCGAAGCATATGGAATCCTACCCATACGCTCTCTCTCTTGAGGTGTTGTCGGACAATCCTTTTTCGAGAGAGAAATTTCATGGCCTATCGGTAGATAGCCTTTCTTGGAATTCTCCATGCTGAACCTTTTTAGCATAGTATCAATGTACATGGACTGGGATAAGCCAAGCAACCTTTTGGATCTATCCCTATAGATCCTCATCCCTAGGATGTAGGAAGCTTCTCCCAGATCCTTCATGGAGAACTATGACGATAGCCAAATCTTTATTCCCTGTAATGCAGGGACATCATTCCCGATTAAGAGAATATCATCCACATACAATACAAGAAATACTACTACTGGACCATTAGCCCACTTATGAATGCAGGGCTCTTCTCCGTTCTTAACGAAGCCATACGTTTTGATTGTCCTATCAAAACGTATGGTCCAACTCTGAGATGCCTGCTTAAGTCCATAAATGGACATTTGTAGCTTGCATACCTTAGACTCATCTATGGATGTGAACCCTTCAGGTTGTATCATATACACCTCTTCGTCCAGCTCTCCGTTTAGGAAAGCTGTCTTCACATCCATCTGTCAGATTTCATAGTCTAGATGGGCAGCTATCGCAAGCATAATCCGAATGGATTTGAGCATTGCCACAGGAGAAAATATCTCGTCATAGTCTATACCATAACGTTGACGATATCCCTTGGCAACCAGACGGGCTTTATAGGTCTCCACCTTTTCGTCTGCACCCCTCTTCCTCTTGAAGACCCACTTACACCCTATGGGTTTCACTCCTTCAGGTGAGTCAACCAATATCCACACATCGTTGACCTTCATGGACTCCATTTCGGATTTCATGGCCTCTAGCCATTTCTCAAAGTCAGGTCTCTACATTGCATCCATGTAGGTGATCGGATCCTTATCATTTTCATCAAGTTCGACAGGATCGCCATCTCGGATCAAGAAACCATAGTATCTGTCCAGTTGATGTGGTACTCTACCAGACCGCCTTAAGGGTGCATAATCAATGGGCTCCGAATCTGATCTAATCAAATCCGGTTCAGGTTAAGTAACATGTGTCGATTTTTCCACCTATCGAATTTCGTCAAGTTCGACCTTAGAGGCAACAGTTCCTTCACTAAGAAACTCTTTTTCTAAAAAGATTGTCTTAAGGCTGACAAACACCTTTTGCTCATCAGCAAGGTAGAAATAATACCCTTTGGTCTCTTTGGGTACCCTATAAAATTACACTTGTTAGACCTAGGTCCAAGCTTGTCTGTAATTAAACGTTTAACATAAGCCGGACACCCCCAAACCCTAAGGTGCGAGAGTATTGGCTTACGTCCTATCCATATCTCATATGATATTTTGGCTACAGACTTGGAACTCTATTTAGAAGGTAACAAGCCGATTCGAACGCATATCCCCAAAGAGAGATCGGCAGACCAGCAAACCCCATCATGGATCGAACCATGTCCAATAAGGTCCGATTCCTCTTTTCAGACACACCATTATGCTGTGGTGTTCCAGGAGGAGTCCACTGAGAGAGAATCCCATTCTCCCCTAGATATGTCAGAAACTCATTGGAAAGGTATTCACCTCCTCGATCAGATCGAAGAATTTTAATATACTTCCCAGTTTGTTTTTCTACCTCATTTCGAAATAGTTTGAACATTTCAAACGACTCCGACTTATGCTTCATTAAGTAGACATACCCATACCTCGATAGATCGTCTGTGAAGGTTATGAAGTAGAAATATCCACCTCTTGCACTTGAGCTCATAGGTCCACATACATCAGAATGTACCAGACCCAAGAGTTCACCGGCTCGCTCACTTTTTTCAGTAAAAGGTGACTTGGTCATCTTTCCAAAAAGACAAGACTCACAGGTTGGAAGTAATTCACAATCATCAAGTTCAAGAATTCCTTCTTGAGCCAACCTGTTTATCCTGTTCTTATTGATATGACCTAGCCTACAGTGCCAAAGATAGACTTCTGACACATTGTCTATTCTAGGGCGTTTATTGAAGTTTTGAACCACACTAACAGACTGCGATAGTAAGTAAATTCTATTATTTAATTATCCAACAAACATTGTAACACCATTCAAAATGATATTGCAAATATTTTCTTTTATTAAAAAATCATAACCGTACATGGCCAAAAGGCCTACAGAAATAATATTTAATAAAAAATTTGGACAATAGTGACATTCACTCAGAATTACATTACAAGAATTGATTACAAGACTCATGATTCCTAAAGCTAGAACTGGAACTTTACTTCCATCTCCAACATTCAGGAACCTCTCACCTTCATCAAATCTCCTACTGACCTGCAGACCCTGCATCGAATTACAAATATGATAAGGGCTTCCAGTATCCAATACCCAGGTAGTAGTATCACAAATGAAAAAGTTAAAAGGAGTTATCATATAATTACTTTGCTTCTTCTTCGGCCTGTTCGAGTCCAGGGAGGCAATGTATTGAGGACAGTTCCTCTTCCAATGCCCCTGCTTCTTGTAAAAGAAGCACTTCGCCTGGCTCTGGTCGGGCTTGCGCTTCTTGGTCTGACCCTGTGCAACCGTCCCAGCATGAGGCTGCACCTTCTTGTTCTTCTTCTTCTTGTTCTTCTTCCCCTTCCCAAAGGGTCGACGACGAGAAGAAGACCCTCCCACTACATTCACCGACTCCTTATGGAGCTGGTGATCCTTCTCAAAGTTTTGCAGCAACCCCAACAACCCATGGTAGTTTACTGAGGCTTTGTCATTCGAAAATGAGTAAGAAATGGGAGGAAAGACTTGGGCAAGGAATTAAGGATCGCATCCTTACCGAGCTGCTCGTGCAAAGGAAAACCCAATTTGCTTAGGTGCTCAATCATCTCGATCATGTACAGTACATGATCAGTGACTGAGGCCCCATCCCTCATCCGAGCATTGAAAATGGCACAACTAGTTTTGTGCCTTTTAACATCGTCAGGCGTGCCAAAGGAGTCGTTCAACATTTGAAGCATCTCCTGTGGCTGGGCATTCTCAAACCTGCGACTGAACTCATCATTCATTGCTGCCATCATAATACATCGGACGGTGGTGCGGTCATTGAGCCACTTCTGGTAAGTGTCTCGGATTGCCTTACTAGCATTCGGAGATGGCTCCTTAGGTGCTGGATCCGTTACTACATAAAAGATCCGCTCATGCTCAAGGACGATTTTCAATTTTTGATACCAGCTATCGAAATTAGGTCCCATGAGTTTGTCATTATCTAATAATGACCGGAGCGACAGGGTAGTGGCTATAGCTGTATAAAGAAAAACCAGACCTCTATTAGTACATAAATTAATACTAAAGACTTGGACTTTAGTCTAAAGTTTTTTTCAATATTTATACGAACTGGTAGCCTCAACCTCCAATTCAAGGAATTACTTTAATTCCTTAATGGGTACTAGAATCCACACAGACTACACACGAGCCCAACTTTGGTTGGTCAACCCATGTGCATCTATGGGTAGGTTCTTAACCAGTTGTTTCTCTAAACAACTTCTAGTAATCGATTTTGCCCCAGAACCTAATCAGTAGGCTTTGGCCTCCACTGAAAAGATTTGGTTAGGTCCAACCATTAACATGACTTAATTTGATGAATCAGACCAATAAATGATCAGGCCCGACTTTGACCGGCCAACCTAACCACCATCAGAAAGACTCAACCAAATTATCATATTATGAATGATAATTCCATTAGCCAATGAGCACCAGGCCTTTGGGCCTCCAATGATCATTGAACTAATGGACTCATTATCACTCACTTAATGAAAGGCATTGACTTAGTTATCATTATAACTTAATCATTTTAGGGACCTAATAATTTTTGAGGATTTTATTAAAGGATAGTAGAGAAGAAATCATCCAGCCAATTTCAATCCTCCTACTGACTTCACCAAGTCAAATTAAAAAGGATTTAATTAAAGCTGGCATTAGGAGCACCTAAATCAGTCACACTGATTTACCTAATGACATGGATGAGCTCTAATCACCAAGTGATCTAATCAAAATCTAACTTACCAGATTGGCCAGGTAAGTGAGATTAGTGGTGGGGATTTGCCATTAACTCATCAATGATCGAATCAATGCGAGTAGCTCCCGCTTAAGAACCATTGGTCAAAACTGCCAAACTTACCTTAGACACCAACCGGTTCATTAGTTTTAATTTTGATCAACTTAGTAAATAGGGCTCCACCGCGTAGCCATGAATTAAGTCCATCTTGGTCTAGTTAAAGACATGGACCCATTCAACTACAACTATTGAAGTTGAGTCTAGAGTATCCTTGACCTAATCTAATTCAACTTTTGATTAGATTTGACCAATTACTCCATTTAGTCCATTTTTTAAGCTAACCTTAGGTCTAACCCAATTATGGACCTAATTCATCTAACCCATTGACCCACAAGTTTATGCAATTGTCTTAGGTCTTAATTCACAATTCTAGACCTACTAGACAACAGTTAATTCTTTTAATTAAGTACTTGAGCTGATGGGTCAGGGTTTGGCATTTCGAAAATAATTTTTAAATTTTAAAAGATTTTATTTTCTGTTCACCAAATGTGTTGACTCATTTCACAAACGGGTCAGCACATTTCATAAACAGCAATCCTATTGCTCATTTCATAATAGAAAATAACTCAAAATAAATCATGAATTTTTTTTAGATCTAATCTAACATATTCATGATAAATTTTATAATTAAGTCCTTTCACTGCTTCATCGGTATGGGATATAATTACATCGGCACCCCTACCGCCATAGGAGACCTCATTGAATGGGAAGAGAGGGCCTTTAAACCCTACTTTTCTCCTATGACCGGACGGCCATGGCAACTAACCCAATTAGATTACTTGCTACTTGGATCAAGTATATCTAAATATATCAATTTTAAAATTTAAATTTTGAATTTCAAATTTCAAATTTCAAATTTCAAATTTCAAATTTCAAATTTGAGATTTCAACCAAATTTCAAATTTTGAATTTTCAATCTTTGAATTTTAAATTTTGAATTTTAATTTTAAATTTTAAATTTTAAATTTTAAATTTGAGATTTCAACCAAATTTCAAATTTCCAATCTTTAAATTTTAAATTTTGAATTTTAAATTTTAAATTTCAAATCTCAAATTTTAAATTTCAAATTCCAAATTTGAGATTTCAACCAAATTTCAAAATTTGAATTTTCAATCTTTGAATTTTAAATTTTAAATTTTAAATTTCAAATTTAAACTTATAGATTACACCTTAATCTATGCATGCATATGTATATCATATTCTAGAACCATGCTTTGATACCATTTGAAGCAAAAATTTAGTGCAGGGGCAAAATGATAATTTTAAAACTTTTTTAAAATTATTATTTTACAGCAAAATTATTAATTAATCTCATAATTAATACTAATTAACACTACACTAGGATCTAAATATGATACAATAGCATGTATTTAAATTTAAAATTTAAATTTGAAACAGTAAATTTTTTACTGTACTGTGTTCAGAACACATCACTTTTTATGGATAGTCGATCACCGTAATCTGATCACCGTCGGGGGGCTCTAATCATCACGTCGTAGCCACACTAGTGTCTGACCTTTGCAGATCATCCACACGAAGCTCCCATCTGATCGGCTCCTCACGAATGCTAGTTCGTGATTTCACCCTTTTAATGGCTGATGTTGATCGAACTCCTTCGATCGATGTGTGCCGACTCCTCGGATGCTCCAGATTATCTGCATGATTGGTTGAGATGCTGATGGATCTCTCCCTAAAATTTGGTGGACTCACAACACTCGTGGCACACCAATCTCACTTCCCGAACCCTAGGTAGAAACCCTAGGGTACACACCAAAAAACCCTGCACCCATTTCTCTCTCCTTTTTCTCTCCTCTCGGTAAATTTTGAACACTTCAAAATTTTTCCAGAACCTCCCCACACCCCATATCTCTTCTTTCTTTCATTGCCCATGCCCCCTCCCTTTCTCATTTTATAAAACATCGCAAGAGATGTTGAAAGCGTGTGAGTGGATAAGAAGAGGTGGTTGCTCACTTGAATTCAAATCAAATTTGAATTCAAGTGCCAACCAATCTTATCCTCATCCATTTGTGCGAGAAAGAAGAGATGGCATGGCCTTCTTTTATGCATGGAGACTTTCATGAGAAACCATATCTCGTGTGGAATATGGGGCGCACAAAAGAGGATAAGCTGGCGCATGGTTATTTGGTTATCCATTCAAATTCAAAAACCCTTTGAATTTGGATGGGTAACAAACCAAGTTAATCCAAATAATTGGTGCACAGAAACATGGGCATGAGAGAGCTTTGTGTGGGTGAAAATTCATGAGAAAATTTCTTCTTGTGAATTCAAATGGGTGCAAGGAAGTTGGGTGGCGCAGGGAATTTAAAACAAGGTGGTTTGATTCAAATTGAGCCAACCTAATTAAAATAGGTTAAGCACAATTAGACCAGATTAAACCCAACACAATTAGGCTTAATTAGGCTCAATAAAATCCTAATCAAATCAGGAATTAACTAAACCTAACCCCTGATCAAATCAGGGACTAAGCCACCTTAGCGATTAGATCAACACTTAACCTAATCGGGTCAATCCAAACTGAATCCAATTCAATTGGACTTGATCTAAAAATAATTACTCAATCAAATTGAGTTAATTAACAATCAAATCACTAATTAAATCTCTCATAAATATTGAGTCCAAATTCGATGGGCAATTAGGCATTAGAGACCATCGATATGAAACCCTGATCAAAGAGTTCAAATTTCGAATTCAAAATTTGAAATTCAAAATTTGACCCCAGTACACAAAATGTGTGAAACTCATGATCAGAGAATCTTAATTTGCAATCATAGAGTCCCAGACACATAAGACTCATAATCAGCCATCAGATCAGAAAAGAACCTCTAATGTGTGTGACCCCACAGGTTCGAACCTAAGCCGGTAGCACAGGAACCAATTCCTGTACTAATCAAAGTGACCATCTAGCAATGGTACCCGACGATCGGATAGGTTGAATTGTTGCAATCGCAACATTCAGAACCTACGTGAATATGGTTACCGTATAATTCATCCCTTTTGACCCCTATGTTTAGGATGACTTAGGGTTAAACTGTCAATCCTGATGAGATCATCCGAATCGTGCTAAACTCAATTAGTCCTGTGACTCCTCACTAGGACTACCCTGGCCAAGGTTTTGCTAAATTGAAACACGACTGTACATAGCTCCTAAACTGGAGTGGTCAATCTCATCTTGACACACACACCGACAAGTCAAGTACTTACTACATCCAGTAGCCTTTCATCACTGAATTAAAAATTCAGGTAGTCTAGTGCCTAAGTGCAGTGAGTTGCTTGCAAGTCACCGTGGCGGTCTTAGGTCGGAGGGATATTTATACCCATATCCCATCGGAGCAAATCTTGATAGCAGAAATAGCTCCGGAGTCGATCACGTTCAGTGTAGATGTACCATTACATCTCACCTGTATGCCATACCAGTGTCTCCACTCTCCTTGGTTATGAGGACAACCAACCCATATGCATACAACGACCTATGCTCGATAAATATTGTCGTCCTTGGTAACAACGTATCATTTGGTCGCGAATAGGTTTAAGGACTAAGCGACAAATCCTCCTTTGTCGAGTCTAAATAGTCCTAAGGACTTCACCACAACACAGGAGTTCATTAGAAGATGAAACATTTGTGATGAAAAAATATCAAAATAATTTTTATTTATTTATAATTCATGTACTAATACAAAAGGAGCACAACCGTCAACAGGCTGACGATTGGCTTTGGGACACTATTCCCAACACAAAAGACCCCTCTTAGAGTTTTTCATGTTGAATCTCTTCAGCACCTCCTCTATGACATATACTGTGAGAGTCCTATCATTCTCTTAGATCTATCTCTATAGACTTTTATACCAAGAATGTAAAAAGCTTCTCATAGATCTTTCATGGTGAACTCTTTCGACAACTATACTTTAACCGATGTCAGCATGGGAATATCATTCCCAATCAGGAGGATGTTATCCATATACAATAAGAGGAATGTGACAGTGCTCCCATTGATCTTTTTATACACACATGGCTCCTCCTCATTTTTGATGAAATCAAACATTTTGATCATATCATTGAAGCGAGTGTTCCAACTTCGAGATGCTTGCTTGAGTCCATATATGGATCTTTACAGCTTGCAGACCTTGTGATCACTATCACTAGACATGAAACTCAAAGGCTGCTCTAAATAGATATCTTCATCAAGATATCCATTTAGAAAAGCAGTTTTCACATCCATCTATCAAATTTTATAATTATGAAATGCTACTATAGCTAGCAGAGTACGGATGGATTTCAGCATGGCTATGGAAGAAAAGGTTTCATGATAGTCAATGCCTTCGCATTGACTATAACCTTTCGCAACTAGCCTTGCCTTATAAGTCTCTACCTTACCATCCGATCCAATCTTTCTTTTATAAATCCATTTACACCCATTAGGTACAATCTCTTCAGGTGGATCTACTAAGGACCAAACCTGGTTGGAATGCATGGAGTCAATTTCTGACTTTATTGCTTCCATCTATTTCTCGAAGTCTATATCTAATATTGCCTTATCGTAGGTTTTGGGATCATTCTTAATGTCCCTATCTCTCACAAGGAATACTTCCTCTAAATTCTCTATAAGAATACCTAAGTATCTTTCAGTAGGATGGGTGACCCTACTTGATTTACGAGGTGGAGGAGGTATCACATCTATTGGCTCGTTACTGGGTTCAGGTTCTTGGACTCGATGCTCTTCAGAGACTTTCTCTTCGAGCTCAATCTTCCTCCCACTACCTCCATCTTAGATAAACTCTTTTTTCAAAAATATGACATGATGGCTCACAATCATATTGTGATTCTCAAAAATATAGAAGTAGTATCCCATGGTTTCCTTAGGATTCCCTATAAAACGAGTCCTAAAAGACCTAGCCTCTAACTTGTCCACCTGCTGTCTCTTGACATGGGCCGGACATTCTCAAACCTTGAGGTACCCAAGAGTTGGTTTCTTACCATGCCATAACTCATATGGTGTGGTAAAAATGGATTTAGAGGGAACCTGAATCAAGAGATGAATCGCAGACAGCAAAGTATGTCCCCAAAGAAAGTCAGAAAGATTTGTGAAGCTCATCATGGACCGAACCATATCCAATAGGATTCGATTCATCCTCTCGAATATCCCATTAAGTTGAGGTGTCTATTATCAGACTATGTCATTTTTCTTGAGATAGGTCCGAAATTATCTACTAAGGTATTCCCCTCCTCGATCTAATCGAAGAACCTTTATGAATTTTTTGATCTATTTTTCTACTTCATGTCTAAATTCTATGAACTTTTCAAAGGCTTTAGACTTTCAGTGCATCAAATATACAAAACCATACCGTGAATAATCATCAATAAAGGTTATGAAGTAGATATAGCTACCTTTGGCTTGTACATCAAATGGATCACACACGTCAGTGTGTACCAGGGCTAATATCTCAGTGGCCCTTTCTCCTTGTCCCATAAAAGGCAGTTTGGCCATTTTTTCTTGAAGACATGATTCACAGACTGGATAAGACTCGAAAGTCAATGGTCCAAGAAGATCATTTTTCTCTAGTTTGTTGAGTCTGTCCTCTCCAATATGGCCTAGCCTAAGGTGCCACAGATACTTTTACCTGATCCTATCTCTTGATCTCTTAGACCCTATGACATTCATAATTTGCTCGTTAATGTTCACACTTGCATCGGTATGCAAATGGTAAAGACTGTCAATCAAGAAAGCACGTGCCATAAGTTTATTTTCAAAATAAATAAAACACATATCTTTATTGAAATGAAAATTATAATTATCCTATGCCAGCACAGAGATAGAAATCAAATTTCTACAGGCTACAGGTACAAAGTAATAGTCTTTCAAAAACAAACTAAATTCTAACGGTAGTCGTAGAGGATAGGTTCCAATGGTCATAAGAGCAACTCTTGCTCTATTACCAACTCGAAGAGTGATCTCACCTTCCCTCAGCCCCCTAACTTCTTCAAGACCCTACATTGAAGTGCACAAATGAGCACTTGAACCAGAATCAAGAATCCAACTAGAAGAAAAGAAAATCATTAAGTTAGTTTCTATAACAAGCAATTCAGACGAACCTTCAGAAAGCCCATCCTTCTTCCTGTTCTTGACAGTTGCCAGGTGGTCGGACAGTTCCTTCTCCAATGGCCTTCGACATTGCAATGGAAATATTTTTTTTTATCGTCGGTCTTCTTTGAAATCTGTTTCTTGGGCTTGGCCTTGTTCTTTTGCTTCTTTGTGGGCTTTTTCTTCTTCTTGAAAGAAGACTTCCTTTTGGAGAAAGCTCGCTCCATAGCCAGAACTATGCCTCTTGAACTTTTCAAGGTACCCTCTGCAGTCACCAGCATATTCAATAACTTTGACAAAGTAGCATCAATTCATATGGTAGTTCATAATGAACTATCCATATGAATCAAAAGAGACTGGAGGATTAGATCTACCTATAGTTCCTTGTCCATGTTCATATCGAGCTTCTGAAGCTCCTCTATATCTTGATCATTGTCAAACAATGATCACTGACGGCCTACCCATCATGCATCTTTGCTCTGAAAAGTCTCTGAAAGATTTCAAAATGAGCTGTGCGACTCTGTTCACCATACAACTCTTGCAGGTGAACTAGCATTTCTTTGGTAGTCCTCATGTCTTCATGCTGTTACTGAAGATCATTGGACATGGATGCTAAGATGTAGCACTTTGCTTTGTTATCTTCATCCATTCACTTCTCAAGTACTTCCTGATCAAGGACATGGGTAAGCTTTTTAAAATTGAGAATGATTCTCAAATTTTGGAGTCAGTCTTTGTAATTGGTGCCGGTCAACTTATTTGTATCGAGGATTTAGACTAAAGGGTTTGAACTCGACATGATTATCTATAGAGAGAATAGTTTCTAATTAGATTTTATACTTATAATATTATTTATTTTAGAGACTTTAAAAATAAACAAAAAACTCTCATTATTTTTTCGAATCTCCCACACTCCTTAGGTGGAGAAACAGAAACCTACATGCGATCAGCTTCAAGTGGGTACTGTGATCTTATTAATCTATACATACCTCACCTAACAGTTATTGGTGAGTACAGACCGATGAGTGGACAACACTTTATCCATTGCTTCACTAAGCAAGATGCAGTGAGCTAGGTCTCTAAGTCCTGTGGCCTCACCTAACAGTTATTGACATATTTTTTAGTTAAGTCAAACCCATCATTCACCAGTGGGTGCAAAGCCGTTATTGGGACCCTCACCTAATAGTTATTGGGTCCAACCCCATCTTTACCCCGAGATGTCATATGTCAATAGAGTGGTTATACCTTTTCGATGGAACCGAATTACTGTAACCAGTCGAGAACGATCAATGCCAGGAAGGCACCCGCATCTCTACAACGATGGAAGACCTCTAGACTTAATATTTAATGAGAAAATTTGGATTTAGGTCTCTTCTAAATTAGCAGATCAGACATCCAACTAATTAAATTAGATTAGCACATCGATATGTCTAACCAGCTTAGTTGACATGGGTGAACTCGAGTCAACAAGTAACCTAATATGAAACTAAATCTCCCAATATGGTCAGGTAAGTTAAGATGCATGGGGGTCCCCCCATTGCTTTCTTTTGACACCAATAAAAATTGATCAGATCAGATAATGGAACTAATTAAATAACCACCATCTAAATACTTGCCTTAGACACCAAATTGATCGATTAGAATCGATTAGATTAACCTATTGAAACAAGCCCGAGCCACTGAGCCAAATTTTAGTCTTGAGTCAATCAACTCACATCAAAATATGAATGATGTGACTAACTACAACTAAAATCGACTTTGAACCTCTTTGATCTAATCCCAATCATCCATCGATTAGGTTCAATCAATTGCTCAAAATCGAAAAATAGATTTTAGCCTGATCTAATCAATTAGACCCTAATTGTAGTTTGATCATTTAGACTTAATTTGTTCAATCCATACCCACATGCAACAACTTAATTTTAGATCTAAAAATGATTTTAGATTATATTTCATCGCAAGCTATTAATGGCTTATGATCTTAAAACTGTTTCAAATCTAAACCTAGTTTCATATATCAAATATATGTAGTTTCATATCTAAATTAAATATACATCATAAATACATTAATTTTAGATCTAAAACTAAATTTACACATATCAAATATATATATAATTAGATCTAAAATAATGATTAAAATATTTTGAAAATATCTTTTTAAAAATTGATTCACATCAAATTAGGACAACCCTTACAATATAAGAGGTAAATCCTGTATCAGGATAATCTTATACCAGTTTGATGTGAATTTTTAATCATTCTAATTTTAGATCTAAATCAAAAATAAACATATCATATATGTTAATTTTTAGATCTAAAAGATTTAATTTAATTATTTTGAAAATAGTTTTTCAAAACTAATCAATCTCATACTGGACAATCTTTACAGTATAGAGGGTAAATCCTATACCAGGACAACCTTATATCAGCACAAAATTGATTTTAAATCATTAAAACTTTTAGATCTAACCTAAAAACCAGATCATATATGTTTTCAAAAAAATTGGCTCTGATACCGTTGATAGAAAATAGGGTAGGCAACATGTATAGATTTTAAAATTTTAAAAATATACAAAAAAAATAAATTGAGTTAAACCCTTTAACCTCACATGCAAGATACCAGATCTAAACCTATCCAAGTCCAGAAGAAAGCATATATAATTAATCTAAAATTTTAATAAAATATGAGATCATATCTCATTACCTTTGCATGGATAGAAATTCACTGCTTTAGATGATCTCGAATTCGTAGAAGATGGAGCTGCACACGTATCTGGCCTCTATGGATATCCACCAAGATCAATCTCAAACATTTTTTCTCATAGAAGATTCTTCTTCTCAAAAAAAATTTTGATCTTGAGAACTCTGATCAACTCTTTTGATCTTAACTGAGAGATCAACTCCTTGATCTACAGCCTTCTCTTCTTCTCCTCGATCCTTGATCTCTAAGTCACCAAAACTTCTTCTAGGTGTGTGGAAGAGAGAACACTCAACCTTTGGGCATGGAAAGGAAGAATATGAGAGAGAAGAGATATGGAGATGGAGAGAAAGAAGATTTTCTTGATGAAAAATCAATACTAAGAAACCCTAGAGACCTCTCTTTAAATAGACATAAGCCCTGACACATATTAGGAACCCTGTCATCTTAAAAAGATAGATCCTTATCTCATAAGAATTCTCTATCTTTTAAATATAATTTATATCAAATAAAATCAGATATAAAAGGTAATTAATCAGCCCTTTTAAGCATGTACAATAGCCATCCATGGAATACATGTCAGGTGGTTGGGTTGCCAACAATTGGCACCCTACAAAGGGATCTCCAGCCATGAGAGATGGGGCATGGACCCTACCCTCTCTCCTTCATGCCATGACACATAATAGAGGGTAGGCCCCTCTAGGATATGGCACTCAATAATTTTCAAAAAAAAAAAAATTACGCCACCCATTCTTTCATCTATTACATATATATACTTAGAGATAATTAGGAGATATGGAAGAGATAATGTTAGGATAATTATGCCAACTAATTGACTTAATTAAATCCTCTTGAACTTATAATTAAGAGCTCAATTAAAGTCAAATGAATTTAGGTTAGGTTCAAGGCTATGGACTTGATCAAATCAAAGTTTCGAGAAGAATTAGGTTTAACCATGTGCTAGCATGATTCTCATAAACCTAATAGAGTTTCAAATAAACCTTAACCCAATTGAAACTTCATAAGTCCAATTGATAAATTCAAGATTAAATCCCTTAATGTGTGATCCCATAGGTTTCATTCTATCTGGTAGTGAGATATATTGTGATCTCTATCACAATATCATCGAAACTCTTTTCGATGGATTGGAATATTTTAAATTCTACCCTTCAAGGACCATCGATCATCAAGATGATGCCCGATGAGTCTCACAATCCACCAGTGACACCTAGCAGTATGTAGTGGTGATTTAGTAGAATAAAAATACGAACCTCTAAGTGCAGTTATCGTATGATTTAGTCCTTCAATCATGAGTCCTGACTTGATGGAGGTCATGGAGAACTTGTCAAACCCCATCCTCAGTCTTATATAAGATTGGCTCGACTCGAGTTCATTTGCAAATTCTATGAAAACTCTTTTTCAGTATTTATACTTACTTTGGTCAAAAAATTCTGAACTCAATCTCGCAAATGACATAGGACTTCTCCTTTTCTATCAAGATCGATAAATTTCATCTAGGTGCATCCTACTCCAAACAGCAAACCTAAATCTACCGAAGCCAACATACACAGTAAGGATCTGAATGGCTATGGACCAAGAAAATATGCAGTCAAACTCAGTAGCCTCGCTGCGAATAGCCAATATCATCACAGGTTAAATGATCACTCATACCACTGCAGTATCGAAAAGACCACTGACGAGTGAGTAGATTTCCATATGGTTCTCGTGTTGGTCACGTTCAGTGCAAGTTGTTCTCTAACAACCACCTACACCTTCACCCCAGTATCTCTACACTACTGACCCAAGACTCATCTACCCACAAGAGAGGTGAACCGTGCATCAATCTCAAATGAATTGATCACTATCCTCCATGATGATCCCTTGATTGGGAGCATTTAAAAATTAACTACTAATTAATGTATGTCTCTAATTCTTAACTCTTTAAGAATATACAAAAATCATCTTTGTTAATTTTTAGGATAAATCATGGACACATGAGCATGATTGGAAAGAAAAAACTTTTATTTATAATGAAAGTATTAGAAGTATAAATTTAGGCTCTGAAAATACATAATGTGTTAGCCAACAATTGGCTTCTAGGGCACAAATCCAACACCTTTTTGGTCTTTAGGCTCTCCAGGCAGAGTGGACAGTTTCTCCTCCAGTGGCCTTCAGCATTACAGTGGAATCATTTTCTCTTTGCTTTGGCCTTCTTAGGAACTTCTTTCTTTTGCTTGCTCTCATTCTTCTACTTCTTAGTGGATTTAGTCTTTTTCTTTCAAGTAGTCTTTCGCTCGAAACAAGTTCGCTCTGTAGTGAAAATAGTATCCCTTGAACTCTTTAAGGTTCCATCCATAGTGACCAATATGCTGATCAGTTCGAGTATAGTGCAATCGAGCTTGTTCATATGAAAATTTATAATAAATTGACTATATGAACTCGTAAGGGATTGAAGGATCAAATCCATCTGTAATTTTTTTTGTATTTCAAGCTCGAGCTTCTCAAGCTCCTCAATATCCTTGATCGCTGTTATACAGTGCTCATAGACAGACTGCCCTTCGTGCATCTTCAAGTTGAAGAGTCTGTTGGACATTTTGAAGTGCGTTGTATGGCTTTGCTCACCATACAACTCCTGTAGGTGAGTGATCATAGCCCTGACAGTGGGTATATGCTCATACTGGCTTTACAACTCATTTAACATTAATGCCATCATATAGCACTTGACCCGACTATCTTCATCCATCCACCTTTTAAAGGCAGCCCTTTGCTCAGTAGTAGGACAGTTTGGTAACACTATGGGTTCTTAATCGAATACATGACTTAATTTTTTTAAGGTTAGAACTATCCTGACATTTCTGAGCCAGTCTTTATAATTAGTTTTGACCAAATGATTGGTTTCAAAGATGTGGGCTAGAGATTCAAGGCAGACATTGTTTAACTATGAGAGTAGAGATTCAAGTTAAACTTTTGTATTTTAATGTTATATTTATTTTTAGGGACTTTAAGATATAAATAATGACTCTCACTAATTTATTAGATCCCTCCACTCTCCGAGTGAGAAACAAAAATCCTAACATGACAAAGAATTCCTAGTGGGTGCTGCAGTCCCACCGATGCTATGCACCTCACCTAACAGTTATTAGTAATATGCACACCAATGTGTAGGCAACTCTTTGCCTAGATGCTTCTCTAAGCATATTGCAGCGACCTGGTCTCTAAGACAAGTGGGCTCACCTAACAGTTATTAACTACACTTTTTAATTAAGCCCAACCCACTATTCACAAGCAAGTGCAAGGCTATCATTGGATCCCTCACCTAATAATTATTGGGCCCAATCCCATCTTTATCCTGGAGCAACTCTTTGCTAATACAATGGTTGCTTTCTTTTGGTGTAACTGAACCACTGTAACCAGTCAAGAACAACCAACACCAGTAGCACGCTCGCACATCTACAATGGTGGAAGACCTATGGACTTAATATTTATGGATAGGTTTAGATTTAGGTCTCAACTAATTAGTCATCATGTGACCGATCTAATTAGCATAGGCTAAACCAAACCGCTAAGCAACTTAATTCAAGACCTAATCTTCCAAATTGGCCAGATAAGTGGATATCGATGGGGGTCCCCCTGTTGCTTTCTTTAGACATCAATAAATTGGCCAAATCAGCTAACAAAACCAATTAAATAATCATGATTTAATTACTTACCTAAGACACCAATAGGTCGATTGGTCCAAGTAGGTTAACTCGAGTGAATTGGACTCAAACCAATGAGTCAAATTAGGTCCTTAGTTTAATCGATTCTACATATAGGATTCAAATGATTTGATTAACAATAATTGTACATGTAGGAACCAGATCTAGGGTTTCAGAGTTAGATCTTGAAACTTTTTCAAGATCATACAGCGAAAGACTAAAATAAATCAAAATTTATTTTCTAAAATCAGAGAATCTCTAGATCTAAGATTCTATTACATGATTATTACATAGCATTAAATCAAAAATTAAAATATATAAATATAGCATGAACTACATGTTGATCATATCAACATGTTTCTATACCACATCTAATGTATGTATTAAACAATAGATTAGATCTATTACCTTGCAAGTTAGATGCTCTAACCTCGCTGATCCGGGCTTAAGGATGATGTTGCAAGCCGCGCACGCATCTGGCCTCTAAGAGTCATCCATACGAGCCCATGAATCTCGATCAGAAGTCCTGCTTCAAGAAATCAGCACAGTATGCTAGTACTGCGCTGATCCTTCTTTGATGGTTGATCAGGTGCCTCCTTCTTCTTGATTTGGACTCTTCCAAAGATGAAAAGTGAAAGAAAGAGTTTCAGATCTGAGACGTTCTCAGGAAACTCAAGATGGAGGGAGGAAAGATATGAAAACAAAAAATCTTAGAAGAAGACCCTCTTCTTCTTCACATTTTTCTCTCTAGACACCCTAACTTGCATCTTTTATATCTCAATGACACAAAGGTCTTTCTCTATAATTTTTGGATGGCACAAAGGTCTCTTAAATCTCTATCTTTTTCAAAATTTTATAAAAAAACTCATTTTATACAGAGAGATATGATAGAGTCCTTGTCTAGGTCAAATACCTAGTCAAGGCTTATCCAAACATGGCAAGTTAAGGGGCGCCCAACTCTTGAGCACCTCCTCCATATTTTCGTGTATGGATCACCAGCAAAGGGTACACAATGTATACCCAAAAAGCCACAAAAATTTCAAAAAAAATTTGGATAAATTCGGTGCAAAATTGAAAGAGTTTTGGATTTCTAAAACTCTATCTCATAGAATTCGAAATCCAAACTTATTCCTTTTTGATTTGATCCAAACCACCTTCCATGTAAGAAAGAAGAGAGAAAACCTTTTGTGAACGTGGGAGAGACCTGGGAGAGGGCTTTTGTCACACAAAATAAGTAGAGATTGGCATTGAATAAGAGAGAGGGCGTGGGGAAGGCTTATGTGGCGCAAGGTGGAATCCTAGTCTTACTAGGATTCTATCTCATGACTTGTTTTAATTTGGTTTCTCAAACCAAATCAAACCAAAATTAGATCAACCTAATTAAAATAGGTCTTAACCTAATTAAGAATCTAATTTAATTAGATTAAATTAGATTTAAATCTGATTTAATTTTCTAATCAAATTAGAAATTAGATTGACCCAAGTCCTAGTTGAACTAGGACTAGTTTTTCCTTGCACTTGGCTTATCCAATAAACCAATTGGACTTGATCCAATCAAGCCCAAATTAAATCTAATTAAATCATATTTAATTAGACTTAATCTCAGCCCATTGTCTTAATCAAATTAAGCCAATTAGCAATCGAATTGCTAATCGATCCTCCCACAACACTTGCACTGGGTTAAATGTCAATCGTATTGATCATTTAACCCTAGAACGATTCTTAATCATTGTTCAACCATCCGATCGGATCATGAACTCTAATGTGTGTGACCTCATAGGTCCGAACCTAAGCCAGTAGTATAGAAATAAATTTTTATACCAATCGAAGTGACCATCTAGCAATGGTACCCGATGACCGGATAGGTCGAATGTGTAGAACAATATCCTTAGAACCCATGCGGATATAGTTTTCATATAATTCATCCCCTTGACCAAAATGATCATAGGACACCCCAGAGTTCAACTGTCAACTCTGATCAGGTTGTCCACATTGTATTTCAAAATATCAAATCCATCTGATGGATTACCCTGGCCAAGATTTTGCTAAATTGAAATACAGCGACTCATTCTTCTCCAACTCTTGGAGTGGTCAATCTCATCTCGATCACACTCTGACTTCGCAAGTACTTGACTGTGCTTAGAAGCCTTCCATCCCTGAATTAGAAATTCAGTTAGTCCAGCACCAAAGCACAGTGAGTTGCTTGCAAGTCACTGAGGCGATCTCAAGTCTATGGGACACTTATACCTATATCCCATCAGAGACATTCTCGATAGCAGAATACTCTGGAGTTGGTCACGTTCAATGATGATGTACCCTTACATCTCACCTGTATGCCATACCAGTGTCTCCACACTCCTTGGTTAAGAGGACAACCAACCCATATGGCCTACAGCGACCTATGCTCGATAGAAGCTGTCATCCTTATTAACAGCTTATCATTTGGTCGTGAATAATTTTAAGGACTAATCAATAAATCCTCTTTTTATCGAACTTAAATAGTCCTAAGGACTTCATCATAACAACAGAGTTCATTAGAAGATGAAAGCTTATGATGAAGATGCCAAATATATTTTATTTATTAACAAATCAACTATAATACTTAGTTGCTCAACCGTCAACAGCTTAACAATTGGCTTTTTGGGACACATTTCCCAACAACTCCCACTTGTCCTAAAGCCACTCGGCACAGTATCTAATACCCATCTTCGACTTGTGGTTGTCGAACTCCTTTATCGCCAGGGCTTTAGTGAAGGGGTCGGCTAGGTTCTCCTTTCCGTCGATCTTCTGAAGATCGACGTCACCTCGATCCACGATCTCCCAGACCAGGTAGAAGCGGCGCAAGATGTGCTTCGTCCGCTGATGTGCTTTGGGTTCCTTCGCTTGAGCTATGGCACCAGTGCTGTCGCAGTAGAGCAGGACCAAACCATCGAGGGAGGTGCTACTCCAAGCTCAGTGATGGATTTCCTCAGCCACACAGCTCTATTTGCAGTATCCGATGCGGCGATGTACTCTACTTCACAAACAGAGTCTGCCACAGTATGCTGCTTAAAACTCTTCCAGCAGATGGCTCCACCATTCAGAGTAAAGATATAACCCGACACGCTCCTGCTGTCATCATGGTCAGATTGGAAGCTAGAGTCTGTGAACCGCATAAGTTTCAGATCTGACTCACCATAAACCAACCATTGGTCCTTAGTATTTCTCAAATACTTAAGGATGGCTTTAACCACTTTCCAGTGATTTTCTTCAGGATCAGATTGGTATCTACTCACTACTCCTAGTAAGTATGCCACATCTGGTCTTGTACATGTCATGGCGTATATGATAGATCCCACGGCTGAAGCATATGGGACTCTACTTATACGCTCTCTCTCTTCAGGAGTTGTCGGACAATCCTTCTTAAAGAGAGAAATTCCTTGGCCTATCGGTAGATAGCCCTTTTTGGAATTCTCCATGCTGAACCTCTTCAGCACAGTGTCTATGTACATAGACTGGGATAACCCAAGCATCCTTTTAGATCTATCCCTATAGATCTTTATCCCTAGGATGTAGGATGCTTCACCCAAGTCCTTCATGGAGAACTGTGATGACAACCAAATTTTTATTCCCTGTAGTGCAGGGATGTCATTCCCGATTAAGAGAATGTCATCCACGTACAAGACAAGGAATAGCACAACTGGACCATTTGCCCATTTATAGATGCAGGGCTCTTCTCCATTCTTAATGAAGCCATACGTTTTGATCACCTTATCAAAATGCATGTTCCAACTTCGAGAAGCTTACTTCAATCTATAAATGGATCTCTGAAGCTTGCACACCTTGGACTCATCTGTGGATGTAAACCCCTCAGGTTGTATCATATACACCTCTTCGGTCAGCTCTCCATTCAGGAAAGCTGTCTTTACATCCATCTACCAGATCTCATAATCCAGATGGGCAGCTACTTCAAGCATTATCCGAATGGATTTGAGCATTGCCACAGGAGAAAACATCTCATCATAGTCAATACCATAACGTTGTCGATACCCCTTGGCGACCAGACGGGCTTTATAGGTCTCCACCTTTTCGTCTGTGCCTCTCTTCCTTTTGAAGACCCATTTACACCCAATGAGTTTAACCCCTTCAGGTGGGTCAACCAATGTCCATACATCGTTGACCTTCATGGACTCCATTTCGGATTTCATGGCTTCAAGCCATTTCTCAGAATCAGATCTCTGCATTGCATCCATATAGGTGATCGGATCCTCATTATTCTCATCAAGTTCGATGGGATCACCATCCCGGACCAAGAAACCATAGTATCTGTCCGACTGATGCGGTACTCTATCAGATCGCCTTAATGGTGCAGGTACATTAGGCTCTGGATCTGATCTAATCATATCCGACTCAGGTTCAGCTATTGGTGTCGGTCTTTCTACCTGTTGAACTTCATCAAGTTCAACCTTAGAGGCAACGGTTCCTTCACCAAGGAACTCCTTTTCTAAAAAGATTACCTTAAGGCTGACGAACACCTTTTGTTCATCAGCATGGTAGAAAAAAATATTCTTTTGTCTATTTGGGGTACCTTATGAATGAGCATTTGTCAGACCTAGGTCCAAGTTTGTCTGTGACTAATTGTTTGACATAGGCCGGGCACCCCCAGACCTTAAGGTGTGAAAGTATTGGCTTACGCCCTGTCCATATCTCATATGGAGTCTTAATTACAGACTTACTTGAAATCCTATTTAATAGATAACAGGCCGATTCGAGTGCATATCCCCAGAAGGATATCGGCAAGCTAGCAAAACCCATCATGGATCGGACCATGTCTAACAGAGTCTGATTCCTCCTTTCAGACACACCATTATGCTGTGGTGTTCCTGGAGGAGTCTATTGGGAGAGAATCCCATTCTCTCCTAGATATGTGAGAAACTCACTAGAAAGGTATTCTCCTCCTCGATCAGATCGAAGAGTTTTAATACTCTTCTCAGTTTGTTTTTCTACTTCACTTCGAAATCGTTTGAACATTTCAAATGAATCCGACTTATGTTTCATCAAATAGACATATCCATATCGGGATAGGTCATCCGTAAAGTTATGAAGTAGAAATATCCACCTCTAGCACTGGCGCTCATGGGCCCGCATACATCAGTATGTACTAGGCCCAAGAGCTCAGTAGCTCTCTCATCTTTTCCAGTAAAAGGTGACTTGGTCATTTTACCAAGAAGACAGGACTCACAAGTTGGAAGTGATTCACAATCACTGACTTCGAAGATTTCCTCTAGAGTCAACCTGTTTATTCTGTTCTTGTTTATATGACCGAGCCTACAGTGCCATAAGTAGATATCTGACACACTATCTAATCTAGGGTGCTTGCCAGTAGAATAGACTCTTATCAGGCTTGATCTTTCTGGTCTGGCTCTGCACTGATGTCCCAGCCTGAACTTGCACCTTCTTCACTTTCTTCTTCTTGTTCTTCTTTCCTTTCTCAAAAGGTCGAGAACCAGAAGACGAACCTTCCACTAAGTTCACCGACTCCTTATGACGTTGGTGATCCTTCTCAAAGTTCTGAAGCAACCCCAGTAACCCGTGGTAGTTTACTTCAGGCTTTGTCATTCTATAATGAGTGAGGAATGGGAGATAAGACTTGGGCAGCGAGTTCAGTATTGCATCTTTCCCAAGCTGCTCATGCAAGAGAAAGTCGAGCTTCTCAATCGTTCAATCAGCTCGATCATGTACAATACATGATCAGTGACAAAGGCACCATCCCGCATTTTGGCATTGAAGATGGCACAACTAGTCTTGTGCCTCTCTACGTCATCGGGTGTGCCAAAGGCATCCTCCAACACTTGAAGCATATCCTTTGGCTGAGCCATCTCGAATCTGTGACTGAACTCGTCACTCATGGTAGCCAGCATGATACAGCGCACCGTGGTCCGATCACTGAGCCACTCTGGTAAGTGTCTCTGACTGTTTCACGTGCATTGGCAGCTGGCTCCTCAGGTGCAGGATTCATTATCACATATAGGTCCATTCATGCTCCAGGACTATCTTCAACTTTCGATACCAGCTATCGAAGTTGGGTCCCACCAACTTATCATTGTCCAACAATGATCGGAGCGATAGGGAGTGGCCATATTTGCACAAAGGAGAACCATAACCTAATTAGTAATTGATTCATTAAACCTAAAGATTTGGACTTTAATCAAAAGGTTTCTCTCACTATTTTATTCGAATTGATAGCTTCTACCTCCAATTCGAGAAATTACCCCAATTCCTTAGTGGGTACTAGAATCCACTTAGACTGCACACAAGCCCAACTTTGGTTGGCCAACCCATGTACATCTAAGGGTAGGTTCATAACCAATTATTTCTCTAAACAATTTCTAGTAATTTTAATTTTACCCCAGAAACCTAATCAGTAGGCTTTGGCCTCCACTGTAAGGATATAGTTAGGTCCAACCATTAACATGATCATACTTAGTGTATCTAACCAACGAATGATTAAGCCCAACTTTGGTTGGCTCACCTAACCACCATTAGAGAGACACTTCCAAGTTATCATATGATGAGTGATAATTCCATTAGTCAACAAGCACCAGGCCTTTGGGTCTGCAATGATTATTGAGTTAATGGACTCATTATCAAACACCTTAATGGAAGGCTATGACTCAGTTATCTCCATAACTTTGTTATTTTAAGGACCTAATAATTTTAGAGAATTTAAATAATATAGAGAATGAGGTCAGATGAACCAGCTTATCATGATCCTCCCACTGGCTTCACCAAGTCAGCTTAAGGGAGACCATTAAAAGGGCTGGTCTAGGAGCACCTAAATCAGTCACACTGATTTACCTAGCTGACATGGGTCAGCTCGAATAGTCAAGTGATCCGATCAAAACATAATTTCACCAAGAGGTCAGGTAAGTTCGATCAGTGAGAGGATCTGCCAAAGCTTGCCTTAGACACCATCAGAAATGGCCAGGTAAGCGGGCTCCCAATTAAAAACCACCAGTCTGGTTTACCTTAGACACCAACTGGTTTAATTAGTTTCGATTAGATCAACCTAACAGTTCGTGCTAGACCGCTTAGCCAAGAATCAAGTCCATTTGGTTCTCGTTAAAGACATGGACTTGACCAACTACAACTATTGTAATTGATCTAGAGAATCCTTGATCTAATCTAAGACAATAATTTATTAGATTTAGTCAATTCTCTAATTAAGTCCATCTTTAATCTAACCATAGGTCTAACCCAATTAATGGACCTAATTCCCACTAACCCATTAACCCAATGTGTTATGATTTGTGTCTTAGGTTCTTCAATTCACAATCCTAGAACCTAATCAAACAACTTCTTAATTCTTAATTAAGTTTTGGGCTGAGGGTTGGGTTCGACTTTTCAAAAAATAATTTTCATATTTATAAAATAATTTTACAATATGATTCTACCAACCATATTGCATGTTTGATTCATAATCAAGATACAAGTGAAATAAACATGAAACTACTTTAGATCTAATCTAAACAGGTTCATGTAATTGAAATAATTTCAACTTTAAATAATTTCTTTGCACAAAAATTATTAACAAAGAGATTTTATTTCAGATTTAAATATTTTTTAAATCTAATAAATCATAAATTTAATCTAGATCATATCTAATAAATTTATGATTAAAGATAGATCTACACAAACTAGGACAACCTTTGCACTGTAAGGGGTAAACCTTACAGCAAGACAACCTTGCAGTTCGTGATTGATCTAAAATTTTAATTTCAGATTTAATACTCAGATTATAACTTAGATCTAATCTAAGAAATAATCTAAGCATGTATAAATAATCATGTAATAAAGAACCTAGGCTCTGATACCAATTGTAGGAACCAGATCTAGGGTTTCAGGGTTAGATCTTGAAACTTTTTCAAGATCATACAGCGAAAGACTAAAATAAATTAAAATTTATTTTTTAAAATTAGAGAATCCCTAGATTTAAGATCCTATTACATGATTATTATATAGTATTAAATCAAAAATTAAAATATATAAATATAGCATGAACTACATGTTGATCATATCAACATGTTTCTATACCACATCTAATGTATGTATTAAACAATAGATCAGATCTATTACCTTGCAAGTTAGATGCTCTAACCTCGCTGATCCAGGCTTAAGGATGATGCTGCAAGCCGCACATGCGTCTGGCCTCTAAGAGTCATCCACAGAGCCCACGAATCTCGATCAGAAGTCCTGCTTCAAGAAATCAGCACAGTGTGCTAGTACTGCGCTGATCCTTCTTTGATGGTTGATCAGGTGCCTCCTTCTTCTTGATTTGGACTCTTCCAAAGATGGAAAGTGAAAGGAGGAGTTTTAGATCTGAGACGCTCTTAGGAAACTCAAGATGGAGGGAGGAAAGATATGAAAACAAAAAATCTTAGAAGAAGACCCTCTTCTTCTTCACGTTTTTCTCTCTAGACACCCTAACTTGCATCTTTTATATCTCAATGACCCAAAGGTCTTTCTCTATAATTTTTGGATGGAACAAAAGACTCTTAAATCTCTATCGTTTTCGAAAATTTCATAAAAAAACTCATTTTATACATAGAGATATGATAGAGTCCTTGTCTAGGTCAAATACCTAGTCAAGGCTTATCCAAACATGGCAAGTTAAGGGGCGCCCAACTCTTGAGCACCTCCTCTATATTTTCATGTATGGATTACCATCAAAGGGTGCACAATGTATACCCTAAAAGCCACAAAAATTCTAAAAAAAATTTGGATAAATTTGGTGCAAAATTGAAAGAGTTTTGGATTTCTAAAACTCTATCTCATAGAATTCGAAATCCAAACTTATTCCTTTTTGATTTGATCCAAACCACCTTCCATGTAAGAAAGAAGAGAGAAAACCTTTTGTGAACGTGGGAGAGACCTGGGAGAGGGCTTTTGTCACACAAAATAAGTGGAGATTGGCATTGAATAAGAGAGAGGGCGTGGGGAAGGCTTATGTGGCGCAAGGTGGAATCCTAGTCTTACTAGGATTCTATCTCATGACTTGTTTTAATTTGGTTTCTCAAACCAAATCAAACCAAAATTAGATCAACCTAATTAAAATAGGTCTTAATCCAATTAAGAATCTAATTTAATTAGATTAAATTAGATTTAAATCTGATTTAATTTTCTAATCAAATTAGAAATTAGATTGACCCAAGTCCTAGTTGAACTAGGACTAATTTTTCCTTGCACTTGGCTTATCCAATAAACCAATTGGACTTGATCCAATCAAGCCCAAACTAAATCTAATTAAATAATATTTAATTAGACTTAATCTCAGCCCATTGGCTTAATCAAATTAAGCCAATTAGCAATCAAATTGCTAATTGATCCTCCTGCAACACTTGCACTGGGTTAAATGTCAATCGTATTGATCATTTAACCCTAGAACGATTCTTAATCATTGATCAACCATCCGATCGGATCATGAACTCTAATGTGTGTGACCTCATAGGTTCAAACCTAAGTCGGTAGTACAGGAATAAATTCCTATACCAATCGAAGTGACCATCTAGCAATGGTACCCGATGATCGGATAGGTCGAATGTGTAGAACAACATCCTTAGAACCCATGCAGATATAGTTTTCATATAATTCATCCCCTTGACCAAAATGATCATAGGACACCCCAGAGTTCAACTGTCAACTCTGATCAGGTTGTCCACATTGTATTTCAAAATATCAAATCCATATGATGGATTACCCTGGCCAAGATTTTGCTAAATTGAAATACAGCGACTCATTCTTCTCCAACTCTTGGAGTGGTCAATCCCATCTCGATCACACTCTGACTTCGCAAGTACTTGACTGTGCCCAGAAGCCTTCCGTCTCTGAATTAGAAATTCAGTTAGTCCAGTACCAAAGCACAGTGAGTTGCTTGCAAGTCACTGAGGCGATCTCAAGTCTAAGGGACACTTATACCTATATCCCATCAGAGATATTTTCGGCAGCAGAATACTCTGGAGTTGGTCACATTCAATGATGATGTACCTTTACATCTCACCTATATGCCATACCAGTGTCTCCACACTCATTGGTTAAGAGGACAACCAACCCATATGGCCTACAGCGACCTATGCTCGATAGAAGCTGTCATCCTTATTAACAGCTTATCATTTGGTCGTGAACAGTTTTAAGGACTAATCGATAAATCCTCTCTTTATCGAACTTAAATAGTCCTAAGGACTTCATCATAACAACGGAGTTCATTAGAAGATGAAAGCTTCTGATGAAGATGCCAAATATATTTTATTTATTAACAAATCAACTATAATACTTGGTTGCTCAACCGTCAACAGCTTGACGATTGGCTTTTCAGGACACATTTCCCAACAGTATGATCATTTAACTTAATTAATCTAGCCCTAATCAATACTTGACTCAGTTTGATTAATTACTTAATCAAATTAAATCCATATGATTCAAATCATAAACCTTAAATGCAATCCTATTACATGATCAAATTTTTTGATTTTTTCATAACCATAACCCTCATGCATAAACACAAATTTTAGATTCTAAAATCAAATTTTAAATTTAAATTCTTTATATTAAAATAAATTTTAAATCATAAAAATAATTTTCAGATTTAACATACAAACATATATCTCATATATGCTTGTAAAATACAGATCTAAATAAAATTCAAATCAATACATGATGTCATATATCTCATATACTAATCATGAATCATATTAAAAATAATTTTATAATCTAAACATGCAATCATATATCTCATATATGAATCATGAATCAGATCATATAAAATTTTAGATTTATGCATGCATCTATGTAACATATGAATATGAATTAGAAACCGTTCTAGATCAAAATTCAAATCTATGCATACTTTAACATATCAACTATATATTCTAAAATCAAATCTAAAATTAAATTTCAAATTCAAATTATTGATCTATACATCTCATGAATCAAGAAGAATCAAGTTCTAAAATTTTTTTCAATATATGTTAATTTCATGCATACCACATGTCAATTTTGTGGCTCTAATACCACTATTGGAATTCGTATGTTCGAGCATGCATGTGCATTTTAAAATTTTATTTTTTAAACATCATAGCAGAATAGTAAATTAAAATATTTTTAATCTATATCATGCATGCATAAAAATATAAACTACAAGGATCTACTTTATATGCTGAAATTGTACATATGCTAAAATTTAACATGTGATCGAATCACATACCTGTTTCATAATCTTTTTCTTCAAATCTAGATCTGAAAAAGAAAAATTTTTTCTTCTAGCCACATAAGTATTTGATCTCTATGGGTATCTACTCAAGATCAGTCTGGAGCAGCCCTCTTCAAGTGAAATTTTTTTCTATAAGAAAATTCAGCTTGCTAAATTTGCATGAAGCTTGGATCACGATCAACTCTTTCCTTAATCTTCTTCTTCTCTTCTTCTCTTACCTTTCTCCCTTAATTTATGCCACTACCAAATATCAAGAACCAGCACACAAGAGGGGACACCAAGGACCTTATGGGTGTGAAGAGATGGGATGCCCAAGGTGGGGCGTGTGGGATGCCCAAGGAAGAAAAGAAGGGGAGGAGAAGAGAGGGCATGGGGGTTTTCCTAAGAGGCATGGGGCTATTGGTTTTGATTCTCTAGGGACCTTAGGGGAGGTCCCTTCAAATAGGCAAAATGATTGAATCTTATTCAGTCTCATAATATAGGTCCTACTTGCATTAGGTTTCCTAATAACATAAGTTATTCAACTTCCTTTAGGAATCTTTTTATGTACCAACTCTTGGAGCCCTTGCACCTACATAAACATGCTCCAAAGTACAGCCAAGGGACACCCCATATAGGATCCATAAGCCCTATAATCATGGGACATGCCCAACTTGATTAAATCAAGTGGCGCCCTATAATAACTATCAAGGAATATTAATTAAGGACTTGCACCCTTAAGTCATATGATCCAAAACTTTAGATACCCAAAAATTAGAGTCCAATGAATCTAATTCATGTAGGTTATTAGCAAATAATTAAATTTGAATTATCTTATCATATAAAAAATTCAAACAAAAAGAGAAAATTGGGCCCACCATGTGCTAACAAGGTTACCTTGAACCCAATCGGATTTCTCTAAATCCAATTGATACTTCATAAGCTCAATTGCTAATTCCAGAGCTAATCCCTTTGTTGTGTGATCCCATAGGTTCAATTCTATTTAGTAGTGAGATATACAATAATCTTTATTAGAGTATCATTGAAACTCTTTTCAGTGGATCGGAATAATTCTTTCTAACTCATTAAGGATTGTCGATCCAGAACAATCCTAGTGAGCTCTCACAATCCACCAGTGACACCTAGCAGTTTGTAGTGACAACTCAGTAGAATTGAAAATAAATCTCAAGATGTAGTTAGCATGTGATTCAGTCCCTCTATCGTGAGTCCTGACTAGATGACAAGTCATAGATAAATCGTCAAACTTCAATATCAATCATATGATAGATTCGATCAGCTCAAGTCCAATTATGATTTCTGTGAAAACTCTTTTCCACTAATTACACTACTGTGGCCACAGATTTTTGGACTTAGCCTCTCAAATCTCATAGGACTACTCCTCTCTATCAAGATCGATAGATTCCATCTTGATTCTTACCCTACTCCTATAGTGGATCAACTATCGCCAACATCCACAACAAGGGCTCATTGAGACCTATGTTTATGTGTCAGTCAAACTCTTGCAGCCTCAATACGAGCAGTAGTATAATCTCAGGTTAAAAGATCATTCACACAACTACAGCATCGAGATAATCACTGACGATTGAATAGAAATCTAAGTAATCTCTCATATAGTCACGCTCAGTACTAGTTATTTTCTAACAACTACCCACACTCGTCATCCAATATCTCTACACTATAGACTAAAGACTCATCTATCTCGAAGAAAGTGATTTGTGAGTTGGTCTATTTGAATTGATCATTGTCCTCATGATGATTCTATGACTGGGAGCATGTAGGAATTAAATACATGTCTCTAATTCTCAATAATTTAAGAATATGTATCAAAAGTTAATTTCATGGATGATTCAAGGACATATCACACTTGAATAAAAAATAAATTTATACTTTTATTAATTAAATCAATGTATAAAGTATAAAATTATGTCTAAATTTATTATAATGTGTCAATCATATTGGCTTTTAAGATATACATCTAACAATCTCCAACTTGAACTAAAGCCAATTGGCCACTAATCTAAGTCCCATCTTATCAAAATGTACTTTCATTTTTGATTGGCTCAATTACTTTGTCAGTGAGTCTGCCACATTATCTGCGGAGTCTACTCTTCACATCTTGATATATTTTTTTTCAAAGTAGTCACGTATGATATGATATCGTCGCTTGATATTCTTTGATTTCTGATGAGATCTTCGCTCCTTAGCAAATGCTATGGCTCCATTGTTGTCGCAATAAAATGGTATGGCATCTGATGTCATAACTTCAAGTTTTGCAATGAACTTCTTGAACCAGAAATTTTTTTTTGCAGCATTTGAAGCAGCGACATACTCAGCCTCTATGGTCGAATCCACTATGATGGATTGCTTGAAACTCTTCCAGCTAACTGTGCCACCATTGCGAACGAACATATATCCCGACGTAGACTTTCTATCATCAAGATCAGACATGAAGTCTGAGTCAGTATACCCCTTGACTCGCAACTCAGAACCTCCTTCAAAGATCAAGAATAAATCCTTAGTCCTTCTTAAGTATTTAAGGATGTTCTTCACAGCTATCCAGTGCTTCTTGCCTGGATTCGACTAATATCGACTTGTAACACTCACAGCAAGGGCTATATCAGTTCGAGTACATAGCATAACATACATGAGGCTCCCTATGACTGAGGCATAAGAAATCCTACTCTTGTACTGAACTTCCTCTGATGTGGTCAGATACATCACTTTGGAAAGATTAATACCATGCCTAAGAGGCAAAAGTTCTCTTTTAGAGTTTTCTATGCTAAGCCTCTCCAGCACCTTCTCTATGTACAACTTTTGTTATAGGCCTAGCATCCATTTAGATCTATCCCTATAGATCTTTATTTTGAAAATATAGGATACTTCCCCTAGATCTTTTATGGAGAATTTTTTTGACAACCATCTTTTGACCATTGTCAGTATGAGAATATCATTCTCAATGAAGAAAATATTATCCACGTACAATACGAAGAATATTATTACGCTCCCACTAACCCTTTTGTATATATATGGTTCTTCTTTATTTTTTATGAAATCAAACGATTTGATCGCATCATCAAAATGATGGTTCCAACTTCGAGAAGCTTGTTTTAATTCATATATGGACCTTTGCAGCTTGCAGACTCTATGATCACCATCACCAGATGTAAAATCCAAAGACTGCTCCATATAGATATCTTCCTCAAGATATCCATTCACGAAAGTAGTTTTCTTATCCACCTGATAGATTTCATAATCATAGTAAGCTGCAACAGCAAGTAGAGTGTAGATAGATTTCAGCATGGCTACGGGTGAGAAGATTTTTTGATAGTCAATACCCTCGCACTGACTATAACCTTTTGCTACAAGTTTAGCTTTATAGGTCTTTACCTTACTATCGACATCTATTTTTCTTTTGTAGATCCATTTACACCTAATGGATATAATACCCTCAGGTGGATCCATTAAGGTCTATACTTGGTTCGAGTGCATTGAGTCAATTTCTGACTTCATTGCATCTAACCATTTCTCGAAATCGATGTCGGACATCGCCTCGTCAAAGGTATTAGGATCATCACCATGATCCCTATCTCTTATAAAGAATATTTTCTTTACTTTCTCTACAAGCATATCTATGTACCTTTCAAGAGGTCGAGAGATCCTGTTAGATCTACGAGATGGTAGAGGAACGTCAACTACTAGCTCATGAATAATGGGTTCCTAAGGATCTATAGCTCTTTGCTCTTTAGAGACCTTCTCTTCGAGCTCAACTAACCTCCCACTGCCACCATCCTGGATAAACTATTTTTTTAAAAATATGATATTCTGACTCACAATCATATTATGATCTTGTAGAAAGTAGTAGTATCCCATAGATTCTTCTGGATATCCTATAAAATAAGCTATTATAGATCTATCTTCTAATTTATCGGTCATCTGTCTTTTGACATAGGTCATATATTCCTAAGTCTTAACATAACCTAGACTCAGCTTCTTATCATACCATATCTCATACGGTGTGGTAAGAATAAATTTTGATGGAATCATATTCAACAGTTTAAAAATATGACGTTCTGACTCACAATCACATTATGATCTTGTAGAAAGTAGAAGTAGTATCCCATAGATTCTTCTGGATATCCTATAAAATAAGCTATTATAGATCTATCTTCTAATTTATCGATCATCTGTCTTTTGACATAGGTCATATATTCCTAAGTCTTAACATAACCTAGACTCAGCTTCTTACCGTACCATATCTCATACGGTGTGGTAAGAATGAATTTTGATGGAATCCTATTCAACAGGAGAATAGCGGTTAATAAGGCATATCCCCAAAGATATTAGGGTAGATCAATGAAGCTCATCATGGACCTGACCATATCCAAAAGGATTCTATTCCTTCTTTTGGATACCCCGTTGAGCAGAGGTATTCTGGGACTAGTCCATTGAGAGACTATGCCACTGTCTTTAAGATATCTCAAAAATTTTGGACTAAGATATTCACCTCCTTGATCAAATTGAAAAACCTTAATGGGTTTACCGATTTATTTTTCTAGTTCACTTCTGAATTCTTTAAATTTTTTAAAGACTTCATACTTGTGTTTCATCAGATACACGTACCCATACCTAGACAGATCATCGAAAAGGTAATGAAGTAGCTATAACCATCTTTGACCTATATGTCAAATGGCCTATATACATCGATGTGTACCAGGGCAAGTTACTTAGTGGCCCTTTCTCCATATCCTACAAAAGATAACTTGGCCATCTTTCTTCAAAGACAAGATTCGCAAGCTGGATATGACTTTGGGTTAAGAGAGCCAAGGATCCCATCCTTTTTCAGTTTGTTTATCTTGTCTTCTCCAATATGACCTAGTCTATGATGCCACAAGTACTTTTGATTAATTTCATCCCTGGATCTCTTTTGTCCTATGGTACTCACTATTTGCTCGTTTAAATTTACATTCGCATCAATATGCAAGTGATATAGACTATCAATTAGATGATCTCATATAATCAATTTATTTCATAAATAAATAAAATAAAAGTCTTTATTGAAACTAATTTCAAAACCTTTCTGTGCTAGCACAGACACAGAAATCAAATTTCGACTAGCTACAAAAGTAAAATAATAGTATTTTAAATCTAATCTAAAATTAGATGATAATCAAAGAGGATAAGTGCCATTGGCCTCTGCAGTAATTTTTGCTCCATTGCCAACCCGAAGGATCATGTCACCTTTTCTCAACCTCCTACTTTCTATTAGACCCTACATTGAAGTACATATATGAGCACTCGAGCCAGAGTCCAGTACCCAACTAGAAGTAGAAAAAATTATAAGGTTAGATTAAATTATGAGCATACCTTTCAAAGGTTTATCACTCTTTTTGATCTTTAGGCTCTCCAGATAGAGTGGATAGTTCCTCCTTCAGTGGCCTTCAGCATCATAATGGAAACAATTTCTCTTTATTTCAGCCTTCTTAGAAACTTCTTTCTTTGGCTTGCTCTCTTTCTTCTGCTTTTTAGCGGATTTAGTCTTCTTCTTCTCAGTAGACTTTTTCTTGAAAGAAGTTCGCTCCACAGTAAGAACAGTGCCCTTTGAACTTTTCAAAGTTCCATCCGTAGTGACCAATATGCTGACCAGTTTGGGTATAGTGCAATCGAGATTGTTCATATAAAAATTTATAATAAATTGACTATATGAACTTGTAAGGGATTGAAAGATCAAATTCATCTACAATTCCTTTGGTATTTCAAGCTCGAGCTTTCCAAGCTCCTCAATATCCTTGATCACTATCATACAATGCTCATGGACAGACTGTCCTTCGTACATCTTCAAGTTGAAGAGTCTTTTGGATACTTTGAAGTACACTGTACGGCTCTGCTCACCATACAACTCTTGTAGATGAGTGATCATAACCCTGGCAGTGGGCATATGCTCATGCTGGCTTTGCAACTCATTTGATATTGATGCCAGTATATAGCACTTGATTCGACTGTTTTCATCCATCCACCTTTCAAAGGCAGCCCTTTGCTCAGCCGTAAGATGGTTTGGTAACACTATGGGTTCCTGATTGTGTACATGACTTAATTTTTTTAAGGTCAAGACAATCTTGAGAATTTTGAGCTAGTCTTTGTAATTAGTTTCGATCAAATGATTAGTGTTAAAGATGCGGACTAGAGGGTTTGAAGCTGACATTGTTTAACTGTGAGAGCAGAGATTCAAGTTAAACTTTTATACTTTAATATTATATTTACTTCTAGGGACTTAAAGATGCAAACAATAACTCCCACTAATTTATTAGATCCCTCCACTCTCTGGATGGAAAATGAAAATCCTAACGCGATAAAAGATTTCTAGTAGGTGCTGCGGTCCCACTGATTCCATGTATCTCATCTAACAGTTATTGGTAACATGCACACCTATGCGTAGGCAACTCTTTGCCCAAATATTTTTTTAGGTATATTGCAGCAACTTGATCTCTAAGTCATGTGGGATCACCTAACAATTATTGATCACACTTCTTAGTTAAACCTGACCCACCATTCACAAGCAGGTGCAAGACTATCATTGGGTTTCTTACCTTACAGTTATTGGGCCCAACTCCATCCTTACTCTGGAGCAATTCTTTGCTAATAGAGTGGTTGCGTGTTCCCAGTGCAACTAAACTATAGTAACCAATCAAGAACAATCAATATCAGTAGCACGTCTGCATATCTACAACGATGGAAGACCTATGGACTTATTATTTATGGAGAGGTTTAAGTTTAAGTCATATCTAATCAATCATCATATGATCGATCTAATTGACATGGGCTTAACCAAACTGCTAAGCAACCTAATTCAAGACCCAATCTTCCAAATTGACCAGATAAGTGGAGATCGATAGGGGTCTCCCTGTTGCTTTTCTTAGACACCAATAAATTAGCCAAGTTAGCTAACAGAATCAATTAAATAATCATATCTCAATTACTTGCCTTAGACACTAATAGTTTGATTGATCCAAGTAGGTTAACTCAAGCAATCAGACTCAAACTAATGAGCCAAATTAGATCCTTAGGTTAATCGATTCTACATATGGGATTCAAACGATTTGATCAACAATAATTGTATGATCATTTAACTTAATTGATCTAACCTTAATCAATACTTAACTCGATTTGATCAATTACTTAATTGAATTAAACCCATATGATTCAAATCATAAACCTTAGATGCAATCCTATTACATGACTTAATTTTTTAATTTTTTCATAACCAAAATCCTCATGCACAAATACAAATGTTAGATTTTAAAATCAAACTTCAGATCTAAATTCTTTATATGAAAATAAATTTTAAATCATAAAAATAATTTTTAGATTTAACATACAAATATATATCTCATATATGCATGTAAAATACAGATCTAAATAAAATTCAGATCAATACATGATATCATATATCTCATATACTAATCATGAGTCATGTTGAATATAATTTTATGATCTAAATATGTAATCACATATCTCATATATGAATCATGAATCAGATCATATAAAATTTTAAGTTTATGCATGCATCTAAATAATATATGAACATGAACTAGAAACCGTTCTAGATTAAAATTCAGATTTAACATGCTTTAACAAAATCAACTAAATATTTCAAAATCAAACTCAAAATTAAATTTTAAATTCAAAGTATTAATTTATACATCTCATGTATCAAGAAGAATCAAGTTTTGAAATTTTTTTCAAAATATTTATGTCAATTTCATGCATATAAAACTCGTGGCTTTGATACCACTGTTGGAATTCATATGTTGGAGCATGCATGCATGTTTAAAAGTTTTATTTTCTAAATATCATAGTAGAATAGTAGATTAAAATACTTTTAATCTATATTATGCATGCACAAAAACATAAACCACAAGGATCTACTTTATGTGCTGAAATTGTATATATGCTGAAATTTAACATATGATCGAATCACATACCCATTTCATAATTTCTTTCTTTAAATCTAGATATGAAAGAAAATAGATTTTATAGGCATCCATTTGGGATTAGTCTGGAATAGTCCTCTTCAAGTTAAATTTTTTTTTTCTAATAAAATTCAGCCTGCTGAATCTGAATGAAGCCTAGATCGTGATCAATTCTTTGATCTTTTTTCTTGATCTTCTTCTTCTCTTCTTTTTTTTGCCTTTCTCTCTTGATTTATGCTGCTACCAAATATCAAGAACCAGCACACAAGAAGGGACACCAAGGCCCTTATGGGCGTGAGGAGATGGGACGCCCAAGGTGGGGCGCGTGGGATGCCCAAGGGAGAAGAGAAGGGGAGGAGAAGAGAGGGCATGGGAGTCTCTCTAAGAGGCATGGGGCTACTGGTTTTGATTCTCTAGAGACCTTAGGGAGGTCCTTTTAAATAGGTAAAAGGGTTGAATCCTATTTAATCTTATAATACAAGTTCTATTTGCATTAGGTTTCCTAATAACTTGAGTTATTTAACTTCCTTTAAGAATCCTTTTAGGTTTCAACTCTTGAAGCCCTTGCACCTACATAAACACACCCAAAAGTATACTCAAGGGATGCCCTATATGGGATCCATAAACCCTCTAATCATGGTGTTAGATGTGTGCCCTAAATGCTAGATTGGTTGACACATTCCTGTACAAATGTAAGGATAAATTTATAATTTTGATTATAAAAAAATAAAAAGATTATTCTACTATCACATTGTGTATATTATATCTGTGATACATCCTTTGAGTTAGTAGGAATGTTACTTCATATTTTCAAGAGTTAAAAATTTAAGGCATGAATTTACATAACTAACTCATAAACAGCTCCTAACCATAGGATCATCACGAGGATGGTGATCGATCCTGAAGGTTGGTGTATGATTGCTTCCTTAGGATAGATGTGTCTTGAGTCTACGATGTGGAGACACCAGAGTGAGAGTATAGGTATTCATTGAGAATGAGAGTACTGAGTGTGACCACCTCGAGCAGTCATAAGGAAGTCTACCTTCTCGTCGATGACTAGCTCGATGCTGTAGCTGTGTGTCTAGTTCTTTGACCTGAGGTGTATCGACAGTTCACTTTGAGTGTGTTATAGTTTAACTACACCATAACTTGGTCTCCTAGCCATTTGGAATCTTGAGGTGTATGTTGGCTGTAGCATATTAATTATAGGAACCAGATTGCACCAAGATGGGATTTATCAACCTCGGTAGATGAGAGGAGTATTCCTATGATGATCGAAAGATCGAGTTCTTAAGTCCATGGCCATGGTAGAGTAAAATAATGGAAAAAAATTTTCCATTGAGGTTTCATATCGGACTCGGATCGATCGATTGATTCATATGATTGATGTTGGGTTTGACGAGTTCACCTTAACCCTAATTTAGTCAGGACTCATGATGAGGAACTCAATCACACGGGTAGCTACACCGAGAGGTTCGTCTTCATTTCTGATGGATTGTCACCATATACTGCTAGGTGTCACTAGTGGATTTTGAGAGCAATTAGAATGATCTTGATGATCGATCATTCTAATTGTCTAAATCAGAAGAGTTCTGATCCATTGAAAGAAGTTTCAATGATGTCGGTGATGAGATCATGACATGTCTCATTATCATATAGAAATGAACCTAAGTGGGTCACACAAATAAGAGTTAGGGTCTAGATGTCATCAATTGAGCTAGTCCAATTCGATTGATTTGGATTAGATCCAATTAGGTTCAAGGAAATCGTGCTAGCACATGATTGAGCCTAACTTTCTCTTTGTGCAATTTTTTTCGTCTCGACTGAGCCAAATATGATTTGACTCACCCAGAGAACCTTGAGAAGGTTTCTCTCAGTTTGACTGGAGCTAGTCCAATTCAAACAAATCTTATCTTAATTCAAGAGATGAATTTAAGCCAACACCTACCATTTTCATTTTAGGACATTGGTCAAACGTTGACTTATGGATCTTAAACTGAAAGCCACTTGGCAAGAGGTCATTGGAGAGTTTTTGTAGAGTGTCCACCTACTAAATTAGGCCTCAAAGTGGGTGCCAAGATCAGATTGGGTGTGCACCCCAAGTGGATAAGGATAGAGTCCCATGAGATGAGGACTCTATGCCTTGATTGACTCAAACTGTTGGGTGCCAATCTCACTGTGTTTATCTAGTGTTGGTGCCAACAGTAGGAGAGTTTGGTGGAATTCTTATCTGATATGATCAGATGATATCACTCCATCAATCAAATTTTTTTTAGAATTAATTAGAATTTTTTGATTGGTCAAATGATGTGGCACTGCATGGCACAGCAGGGTCTATTTAAACCCTATCTGCACCTAGGGTTTGGAGAATTTGCTCAATACCTAGCAAAAATGAGATTTCCCTCTACTTCTCCATATCTCCTCTGCTCTTCTCCCTCCCCTCTTTACATCCAAGAAGTTGGGCATCCATCTGGTGCTTGTCCAAGGTGTGGTGGCTCCCTGATCAGAAGGCTGCAGAGATTTATCAAGAAGCTGCTGCTCCAGCTTCAGAAGATCTTTCAGATCAGATCCAGATCTGATTTTTGGAGCAAAAATTTGTAAGGAGAAGACAATCTAGATCTTACTTGAGTGGATACCAGTAGAGGCCAGGTGACTGCATGGCTATTTTAGAACCTCGTGCGTTGCTGCGATCATCTACAAGGTAATCTAGTTACCCTAGAGGTATTCCTCTATCCTCAAGTTTTAGATTTAATTTTAGATTAAATATTAGATAATAAGAATTAGATCTAATAGATCTGAGATCTAAAATAATGTAGGATAATTTTTTTTAAAAAAATATTCCACCCCAGATCTCATTAGATCTGGAAGATCCTATAAGGGAAAAAGGTGATTTTTTCTTCAACTGGTATCAGGGCCAGATTGATGGCTCTATTTCAGATCTAATTTAGATCTAATTTTTATTTTTATTTATTTGATATTAATAGATTTTAGATGTCACATCAGATATGATTAGATCTGAAATCAAAAAATTTAAAATTAAATCTAAGTAGATCAAACATGTATGAGATGCATGACTAGACTAGGAATAGTTTAAACTATGAATAGTCTTGAAGTTTTATATTTTAATATGATTAAAATATAAATTAGATCTAATTTATTCTCTAATTTTTTGATACTATAAATATTATATTCAAATTAAAAAATAAAAAATAAAATTTAATTAATTCATATGATTGATCTGCTGCATGCCTAGACTAGTTGTAGAATTATTCTAGTAACTGTCTAGAATAGATTTTATATTGAATAGTTTAATTTAAATCTTATTTTTTAAATGTTACATATGATGTATCAGATCTGAAAGCATGCTAATTAGATCAGATTTTAATACATGAGATGTATGCAAAGCATGTATAAGTTAGATCTGAAATTATATATGTGATATGTAACTTAGATCTAACTAATTTTATAGTTAAATCAATATTTCTGATTAAGGTGTTCCTCATGGCCGTCTGGTCATAAGAATAAAGTAGGGTTTAAGACCCTCTCCTCCGATTCAATGGGATATTCTTATGGGGTGTAGGAGTGCTGCGCGTTCATTCTTAATCAGAAATCAAACTTACTTTTCTGCAAAATCCTAGATCCTAAAACCCTAGGATTTATTTTACATGTTTTGTTTATGAACCCAAGACTTAATTAATGAATTAAGCTTATGAAATTCAATTAGGTCTAAAATTAAAAATTTCAGATCTAAGTCATTTTCATAAAATTGGGTTCAGGCTTGGGTAGCTCGATTAGGTCTAGCGGTTGATCAAACCGAATCAAAAGTAGATTAGGTGGGATCATGAAAGCTAATAATTGACCAGCCTAATAGGATTAAGTCTAGATCAAGGTCGAATCACATTCATATGTGACTCGATCAAGTTAAGACCTAATTTGGCTCAGTGGTTAGAGCTTGGATTGTAGGCTAACCCAATTGATTCTGGTTCGACAATTTAATGTCTAAGGTAAGTTGGGCAGATGCGACTGAATGGTTTTTAATTGGGAGCTACTCGACTCGAATGCGTTCTTATCGAGTTAATGGCATATCCCTTTCATCGATCTCACTTACCTGGCCATATGTATCAACCTAGCTCTGATTTGAGGTGGCTAACAATTCAAGCTAATCCATGCCACTAGGTTAGTCATAATTGTTATGACTATGTCAAGTCAAGTTTAATGAGACCTAAATTAAATCTCCCTAAGAAAATATTAAGTCTAAGGTCTTCCACCATTGTGGATGTGCGGGCCCTTTCCAGGATTGATTATTCTCGACTGGTTACAGTGGTTCAGTTGCACTGGGGAGATGCAACCATGTCCATTAGGTATTGGATGCTATGGATTAGAGGATGGGTTGTGCTCAATATTTTGGATATGGTGAGAGACTCAATCAGGAATCTAGTTCATGCAAATAGTGGGTCTGACTTAACTAAGGATTGGAGCAATATTTCGGACACGATGAGCTTCATGAATTAGAGATCAAATTTTGGGTGCACCATGATTAGAGAATCATTGGATAAAAATTATCCACTCATCGATTGACCCATCACTAATAACTATTAGGTGAGGTGGTGAGCCAGTCGGTGAGACCGCACCACCCACTAGAAATCACTAATCACGGAGATTTTCACATCTCTACCTAGGAAGTGTAGGGATCTGAGAAAATAGTGAGAGCCTAATTTGTTTAAAAATAAAACCCCTAAACCAATTGGTTAAGTCTGATTACAAAATCTAACTAGAAACTTTTGACTCTCTACAGGAAACATGTCTGCATCCAACCCCCTGACCAAAATACTAGACACCCACAGATTGACTGGACCCAATTTCAAGGATTGGTTGAGAAACTACAGAATTATTCTAGGTTTCAAAAAACTGACTCATGTCTTGGACCACGACCCACCTGCCATGCCAGCACGTCCGACTACTAAACAGAGAGCGTCTCTGAAAAAGTGGATGGATGAAGATAACAAAGCCAAGTACTATATGTTGGGTGCAATATCTGATGACTTACAGCGCCAGCATGAGAATATTATGACTACCCACCAAATGTTGGCTCACCTACAAGAGTTGTTTGGTGAACAAAGTCACGCAGCCAAGTATCAAGTCTGCCAAAGATTTTTTAAGGCTAAAATGCATGATGGACAGTCAGTCCAAGATCATTGTTTGACAATGATCAAAGACCTTAAAGAGCTTGAGAAGCTCGGTATCATCTTAGACAAGAATTTTCAGATTGATGTGATCCTTCAATTTTTGTCCGATGCATATGATCAGTTCATCATGAACTTCCATATGCATAAGATGTAGTGTATCTTGGCTGAGTTAATGAATATGTTGGTTACGGCTGAGCTTTCTTTGAAGGGTTCAAAAGGCTCAGTCCTTACTATGGAGCAAATTTTTTCCAAGAGAAAGTCTTTTGAAAAGAAGAAGAAGTCTGCGAAGAAGCAGAAGGTAGATGGGAAGAAGAGGAAGTGGAACTGTCCTCAGTACCTGGCCACCCTGAAGAACAAGAAGGATGGTCCTTCTGGAGGAATGCTCGTTATAGAATCTAATCTTACGGTTTCCTCTGCATCCAGTTGGGTACTTGACTCTGGTTCTAGTGCTCATTTGTGTACTTCTATGCAGGGTCTTGAGGAGAGCAGGAGGCTGAGGGATGGGGATATAATCCTACGCATCAGGAACGGAGCAAGAGTTGCTGCTGTGGCCGTGGGAACTTACCCTCTGCGATTACTGTTAAGATTAGATTTAGTTCTTAGAGACTGTTATTATGTGCCTGCAGCAAGCAAGAATTTGATTTCTATTTCATGTTTAGCACAAGAAGGCTATGTGATTAGCTTTCATAAGGACCATTGTAACATATTTTATGAAAATAATAAAGTTGCAAATAATTTTCTTATTAATGGTCTCTATCAGCTACATATTGATGTATCTGTATTTCATATCGAGCAAAATGTGAATGCTATGAAAATTAAAAAGCCTAGAGATAGTCTAATGATAGGTATCTGTGGCACCTAAGGTTAGGTCATATAGCAGAAGACAGGGTTAACAAATTGAAGAAATTCAGGCTATTGAGTCCATTGACTTTCGAGTCATATCTAGTTTGTGAATCATGCCTTCAAGAAAAAATAACCAAGCTCCCTTTTGTGGGATATGGGGAAAGGGCCACAGACCTACTTGCCCTACTACATACGGATGTGTGCAGCCCATTTGATGTGCCAGCTAGAGGCAACTATGTCAACTTCATTAACCTTACCGATGATATGTCTAGGTACGGATATGTGTTTCTAATGAAATATAAGTCTGAAGCTTTTGAAAGGTTCAAAGAATTCAGACATGAGGTAGAAAAACAAACAGAAAAGCCCATTATGGTTCTTCGATCAGATCGAGGAGGTGAATACCTTAGTCGGGAGTTTCTAGACTATCTTGAGGACAATGGCATAGTCTCTCAATGGATTCCACCTGGAATGCCATAACTCAACGGGGTTTTAGAATGGAGAAATTAGACCCTATTAGATAAGGTCCGTTCCATGATGAGCTTCACAGACCTCCCTAAGTTTCTTTGGGGATATTATCTCATGACAGTAATATATGTATTGAATAGGGTTTCCTCTAAAATCATTCCTACCACACCGTATGAGATATGGCATGGTAAGAAGCCAAATCTGAGTCATCTCAGAATTTGGGATTGTCCGGCTCATGTCAAGAGACAGCAGGCGGATAAGTTAGAGTTCAGATCTTTTAAAGCTCGATTCATAGGATATCCTAAAGAGCCATTAGGATACTATTTCTATATTCTGGAAGATCACAATGTGATTGTGAATCGACATGCTATTTTTCTTGAAAAATAGTTTATTCAAGATAGTAGCATCGGAAGAATAATTAAGCTCAAGGAGAATATCTTCCAAGAGCAACGAGCTAAAGAACCTGAGGAACCCAATTAATTAGAACCAGTCCTAACACAATCTCTTCTACCTTGTAGATCGACTAGGATTTTTTGTCCTCCTGAAAGGTACTTAGGTACCATACAAAAGGATGTAGAGAAAATATTCCTCACGAGAAATGGGGCTCATGGTGCTGACCCCAAGACCTATGATGAGACGATATCAGATATTGACTTCGAGAAATGGTTAGAGGCAATGAGATCAGAAATTGACTCGATGCACTCAAACCAAGTCTGGACCTTGGTAGTGGAGGAAAATTGCTTTTCCTCGTAGGATCTTCCAGATTTCATCAAATCTAGGGTGGAATAATTTAAAAAAAAAATTATCCTATATTTATTTCAGATCTAAGTCTCTAGATCTAATCTTCATATCTAATATTAAGTCTAAATTAAATCTAAAAGGGATGAGGAAACAAGTAATACCTCAAGGGTAATCTGATTACCCTATAGATGATCTCAACACAGCCCGAGGTTCTGATGTAGCCATGCAAGTGCCTGGCCTCTACCGGTATCCACTCAGGTAGGTCCTAGAATGTCTTTTCTTTATGAATCTATGCTCCAAAAATTAGATCTAAATTTGATTAGGAAGATCTTCAAAAGTCTTCCTGAAGTTGGAGCAGCAGCCTGTCGAAGAAGTCCTGCAGCCTTCTATTCCAGGCATCACCACGCCTTGGATCTTTGCCAGATGGACATCCAACTCTTTGGATATGAAGAGGGGGGGAAGGAGAGCAGGGCGGACATGGAGAAGAGAGGAGGGGGTGGCAGCTATTGAGTTTTGTGCATAAAACTATTTCTTTTTCAAAACCTTAGGCGCAACAGGATTTATATAGACCCTATATGCTGCGCAGTGCCACATCATTCAACCAATCAAAAAATTCCAATAAATTCTAGAAAAAATTGATTGGTGGAGTGATGTCATCTGATCATATCAGATAAGAATGACACCCTCTCTCCTAAGTTGGCACCAATATTGGATAAGCTCAAGCAAGGTGGCGCTAAAGAGTCCATGTTTATTAGGACTCTTTGGTTCTTATCCATTTGGGGCGCCCACTTTAATCCAATTGGGCTCACACCATAATCTGATTATGGCACCCAATTTGATGTGGCTTGGCTTGTGGACACTCCACAAAAATCCTCCAATGAGCCCTCTTCAGTTTAAGACCCATATGTCAACTTTTGACAGATGTCCTAAAATAAAATTGGCAGGTGCTAGGAATTAGCAAGTGTTGTCTTAAATTCATCTCATGAATTAAGAAAAGCCTTTTCTGAGCTAGACAAGCTTCATTTAGATTGAGAGAAACTTTCTTAAGATTCTCTGAATGAGTCAAATCATATTTGGCTCGGTAGAGACAGAAAAGATTACACGAGGAGAAAGTTAGGCTCAATCGAGTGCTAGCACGATTTTCTTGAACCTAATTGGATCTAATCCAAATCAATTGAGTTAGTCTAATTGATGACATCCAAACCCTAACTTTTATTTGTGTGACCCAGTTAGGTTCAATTCTGTATGGTAATAAGATATGTTGTGATCTCATTATCGACATCATCGAAACTCCTTTCAATAGATCAGAACTCTTCTGATTCAGACAATTAGAATGATCGATCATCAATATCATTCTAATTGCTCCCAAAATCCACTAGTGACACCTAGTAGTATGTGGTGGCAATCCATCAAAATTGAAGATGAACCTCTCGGTGCAACTACCTGTGTGATTGAGTTCCTCTATCATGAGTTTCGACTGAATTAGGGTTAAGGTGAACTCGTCAAACCCAACATCAGTCATATGAATTAATCGATCGATCTGAGTCCGATGTGAAACCTTAATGAAAATTTTTTTTCCATTATTTCACTCTGCCATGGCCATGGGCTTAAGGACTCGATCTTTCAATTATCATAGGACTACTCCTCTCATCTACCGAGGTTGATAGATCCCATCTTGGTGCGACCTAGTTTCTATAATGAATATGCTATAGCCAACATACACCTCAGGATTCTGAATGGTTAGGAGATTGAGTTATGGTGTAGTCAAACTATAACACACTCAAGGTGAATTATCGATGCACCTCAGGTCAAAGAACTAGATACACAACTACAGCATCGAGCTAGTCATTGACGAGAAGGTAGACTTCCTTATGACTGCTCGAAGTGGTCACACTCAGTACTCTCATTCTCAATGAATACCTATACTCTCGCTCTGGTGTCTCCACACCGTAGACTCAAGACATATCTATCCTAAGAAAGCAATCGTACACCAACCTTCCAGATCGATCACCATCCTCTTGATGATCCTATGGTCAGGAGCTGTTTATGAGTTAGTTATGTAAATTCTTGCCTTAAATTTTCAACTCTTGAAAATATGAATTTACATTCCTACTAACTCAAAGGATGTATCACAGACACAATGTACACAATGTGATAGAAGAATAATCTATTTATTCATTTATAGTCAAAATTATAAATTTGTCCTTAGATCTGTATAGGAATGTGTCAGCCGATCTGGCATCTAGGACACACATCTAACAAACTCCTAATTGATCTAATACCAATTGGCTACATATCTAAGTCCCATCTTCTCAAGGTGGGCTTCGATCTTCTGTTGGCCTAATGGCTTAGTCAGTGGGTCTGCCACATTATCTGTGGAGTCGACTCTCTTGACCTCGACATAACCTTTTTCGAGGTAATCACGGATCAAATGAAATCGCCGCTCGATGTGCTTGGACTTCTGGTTAGACCTTGGCTCTTTAGCTAGGGCTATGGCATCATTATTGTCACAGTAAAAAGGTATGGCATTCGATGACATCACTCCAAGCTCTGTGGCAAACTTCTTGTACCAGAATGCCTCCTTCGCAGCTTCCAATGCAGCAATATACTCTACCTCCATGGTGGAATCAACAATCACCGTCTACTTGGAACTCTTCCAGCTAACTGCACCACCATTGCAAATGAACAGACTTCCAGATGTTGACTTTCGATCATCTATATCAGACATAAAGTCTGAGTCTATATATCCCTGAATCTAGAGTTCTCCATTCCCAAAGACTAGAAACATATCCTTAGTCCTTCTCAAGTACTTAAGGATACATTTCATAGAAGTCCAGTGCTCTTTGCTTGGATTCAACTGATATCTGCTTGAGACACTCACAGCATGGGCTATATCAGGTCGTGTACATAGCATGGCATACATGAGGTTCCCTATTGCCAAAGCATAAGGTATTTTGCTCATGCATTCAATCTTCTCAGGTGGGCTAGGGCACATCTTCTTGGAGAGATGAATGCCATGTCTAAAAGGTAATAAACCTCTTTTAGAATTTTCTATGCTAAACCTTTTTAGCATCTCTTCTATGTACATCTTCTGTGAAAGTCTCAGCATCCTATTTGGTCTATCTCTATAGACCTTAATACCCAGTATAAAGGACGCCTCTCCTAGATCTTTCATGGAGAACTCCTTAGACAACCATACTTTGACTAAAGTCAATTAGGAGGATGTCATCTACGTATAATATGAGGAAGACAACTACGCTCCCACTGACCTTTTTGAACACACATGGTTTCTTCTCGTTCTTGATGAAACCAAATATTTTGATCATATCATTGAAATGAGTATTCCAACTTCGAGATGCTTGCTTAAGTCCATAAATAGACCTTTGCAGCTTGCAGATCTTGTGATCATCATCATTGGATGTGAAACCAAGTGGCTGTTCTATATAGATATCTTTCTCAAGATGTCCATTTAAGAATGCCATTTTCACATCCATCTGCCATATTTCATAATCGAAATAGGCTGCAACAGCAAGCAATGTGCGGATGGATTTTAGCATGGCTACAGGCGAGAAGGTATCTGATAGTCAATGCCTTCGCGCTGACTATAACCTTTCGCTACGAGCCTAGCCTTGAATGTCTCCACATTTCCATCTACACCTATCTTTCTCTTGAAGATCCATTTACACCCAATAGGTACAATACCTTCAGGTGGATCTACCAAAGTTAGACTTGGTTTGAGTGCATTGAGTCAATTTCTGATCTCATTGCCACTAACCATTTCTCAGAGTCGATATCTGATATCGCCTCATCATAGGTCTTGGGATCATCACCATGAGCCCCATTTCCCGTGAGGAACATTTCCTCTACTTCCTCTTGTATGGTACCTAAGTACCTTTCAAGAGGATGGGAAATCCTAGTCGATCTATGAGGTGGAAGAGGTTGTATTGGGACTGGTTCTAATTGATTGGGTTCCTCAAGTTCTTGAGCTCGTTGCTCTTGGGAGACATTCTCCTTGAGCTTAATTATTCTTCCGATGCCACCATCTTGAATAAACTATTTTTCAAGAAAAATAGCATTTTGACTCACAATCACATTGTGGTCTTCTGAAATATAGAAATGGTATCCTAATGACTCTTTAGGATATCCTATGAACCGAGCTCTAAAAGACCTGAACTCTAACTTGTCCGCCTGCTGTCTCTTGATATGAGCCGGACAACCCCAAATTCTGAGATGTTTCAGACTTGGCTTCTTACCATTTCATATCTCATACGGTGTGGTAGAAACTGTTTTAAAGGAAATCCTATTCAAAACATAAATTGCTATCATGAGATAATATCCCCAAAGAAATTCAGAGAGGTCCGTGAAGCTCATCATGGAATGGACCATATCTAATAGGGTCCAATTTTTCCATTCTGAAACCCCGTTAAGTTGAGGCATTCTAGGTGGAGTCCATTGAGAGACTATGCCATTGTCCTTAAGATAGTCTAGGAACTCCCGACTAAGGTATTCACCTCCTCGATCTGATCGAAGAACCATAATGGGCTTTTCTGTTTGTTTTTCTACCTCATGTCTGAATTCTTTGAACCTTTCAAAAGCTTCAGACTTATGTTTCATTAGAAACACATATCCGTACCTAGACATATCATCGATAAAGATAATAAAGTAGATGTAGTTGCCTCTAGTCGGCACATCAAATGGGCCGCATACATCTGTATGTACTAGGGCAAGTAGGTCTGTGGCCTTTTTCCCATGTCCCACAAAAGAAAGCTTGGTCATTTTGCCTTGAAGGCATGATTCACAAACTGAATATGACTCGGAAGTCAACGGACTCAATAGCCCAAATTTTTTCAATTTGTTAACCCTGTCTTCCGCTATATGACCTAGCCTTAGGTACCACAGATACCTATCATTTAGACTATCTCTAGGCCTTTTAATTCCTATGGCATTCACATTTTACTCAATATTAAATACAGAAACATCAATATGTAGCTGATAGAGATCGTTAATAAGAAAACTATCTGCAACTTTATTATTTTCATAAAAAATATTATAATGGTACTTATGAAAGCTAATCACATAGCCTTCTTGTACTAAACATGAAACAGAAATCAAATTTCTGCTTGCTGCAGGCACATAATAACAATCTCTAAGAAATAAATCTAATCCTAACGGTAATCACAGAGGATAGGTTTCCACGGTCACAGCAGCAACTCTTGCTCTATTCCTGATGTGTAGGATCATCTCCCCATCCCTCAGCCTCCTGCTCTCCTCAAGACCCTGCATAGAAGTGCATAAATGAGCACTAGAACCAGAGTCAAGCACCCAACTGGATGTAGAAGAAACCGTAAGATTAGATTCTAAAATAAGCATACCTCCAGAAGGACTATCCTTCTTGTTCTTCAGGGTGGCCAGGTACTGAGGACAGTTTCGCTTCCAATGGCCATCTGATTGGCAGTAAAAATATTTTCCCTTATCAGCAACCTTCTTCTTCGATTCTGTCTTCTCCTTCTTGCCATCCACCTTCTGCTTCTTCACAGACTTTTTTTTCTTTCCAAAAGACTTTCTCTTGAAAGAAGTCTGCTCCATAGTAAGAACTGAGCCTTTTGAACCCTTCATGGAAAGCTCAACCATAACTAACATGTTCATTAACTCGACCAAGGTACACTGCATCTTATGCATATGGAAGTTCATGATGAACTGACCATATGCATCGGATAAAGACTGAAGAATCATATCAATCTGAAAATCTTTATCTAAGATGATATCGAGCTTCTCAAGCTTCTCAAGATCCTTGATCATTGTCGAACAATGATCTTGGACTGACTGCCCATCATGCATCTTGGCCTTAAAAAGTTTTTGATAGACTTGATACTTGGCCGTGCAACTCTATTCACCAAATAACTCTTGCAGGTGATCCAACATTTGGCGGGTAGTCAAAATGTTCTTATGTTGGCACTGCAAGTCATCAGACATTGCACCCAACATGTAGTACCTTACTTTGTTATCATCATCCATCCATTTTTTCAGAGATGCTCTCTGTTCAGCAGTCGGACGTGCTGGTATGGCAGGTAGGTCCTGGTCCAAGACATGAGTCAATTTTTTGAAACCCAAAATAATTCTGTAGTTTCTCAACCAGTCCTTGAAATTGGGTCCAGTCAGTCTATGGGTGTCTAGAATTTTGGTCAGGGGGTTTGAGGCAGAATGTTTCCTGTAGAGAGTCAAAAGTTTCTAGTTAGATTTTGTAATCAGACTCAACCAATTTATTTAAGATTTTTATTTTTAAACAAATTAAGCTCTCACTATTTTCTCAGATCCCTACACTCCTTTGGTAGAGATGTGAAAATCTTCGTGATCAGTGATTTCTAGTGGGTGGTGCGGTCTCACCGACTGGCTCATCACCTCACCTAACAGTTATTGGTGATGGATCAACCGATGAGTGGACAACTCTTATCCAATGATTCTCTAATCATGGTGCACCCAAAATTTGGTCTCTAATTCATGAAGCTCACTGTGTCCGGATATTGCTCCAATCCTTAGTTAAGTCAGACCCACCATTTGCATGAACTAGATTCCTGATTGGGTCCCTCACCGTATCCAAAATATTGAGCCCAACCCATCCTCTAATTCGTAGCATCCAATGCCTAATGGACATGGTTGCATCTTCTCGGTGCAACTGAACCACTATAACCAGCCGAGAATAATCAATCCCATGAAGGGCCCGCACATCCATAATGGTGGAAGACCTAGACTTAATATTTTCTTAGGAAGATTTGATTTAGGTCTCATTAACTTGACTTGACATAGTCATAATAATTATGACTAACCTAGTGGCATGGGTTAGCTCAAATTGTTAGCCACCTCTAACCAGAACTGAGTCGACACATATGGCCAGGTAAGTGAGATCGATGGGAGGGATATGCCATTAACTCGACAAGAATGCATTCGAGTCAAGTAGCTTCCAATTAAAAACTAGTCGATCGCATCTGTCCAACTTACCTTAGACACCAAATTGTCGAACCAGAACTAATTGGGTTAGCCTACAATCCAGGCTCTAACCACTGAGTCAAATTAGGTCTTAACTTGATCAGATCACATCTAAATGTGATTCGACCTTGACCCAGACTTAATCCTATTAGACTGGTTAATTATTAGCTTTCAAGATCCCACCTAACTAACTCTTGATTCAGTTTGATCAACCGCTAGACCTAATTAAGCTACCCAAGCTCGAACCCAATTTTATGAAAATATCTTAGATCTGAAATTCTCAATTTTAGATCTAACTTAATTTCATAAGCTTAATTCATTAATTAAGTTTGGGTTCATAAACAAAGCATGTAAAATAAATCCTAAGATTTCAAGATCTAGGGTTTTGCAGAAAAGTAAGTTTTGATTTCTGATTAAGGATGAACGCGTGGCACCCCTACACATCATATGAACACCCCATTGAATGAGAAGAGAGGGTCTTAAAATCCTACTTTATTCTTATGATCGGATGGCCATAAGAAACACCTTAATTAGAAATATAAATTTAACTACAAAACTAGTTAGATCTAAATTAACATATCACATATACAATTTAAGATCTAACTAATACATGCTTTGTATACATCTCATGTATCAAAAATCAATCTAATTAACATGCTTTTATATCTGATACATCACATATAATATCTAAAAAATAAGATTTAAATTGAACTATTCAAAATTAAATCTATTCTAGACAAGTTACTAGAACAATTCTACAACTAGTCTAGGCATGCAGCAGATCAATTTTATGAAAAAACTAAAATTTTATTTTTTATTTTTTGATCTAATTATAATACTTATAACATCAAAAAAATAAAAATAAATTAGATTTAATTCATATTTTAATCTCATTAAAATATAAGACTTAAGACTATTCATGGATTCAACTAATTCTAGTCTAGTCATGCATCTTATGCATGTTAGATCTTCTTAGATTTAATTTTAAATATTTTAATTTTAGATCCTATCATATCTGATGTGATATTTAAAATTTTTAATATTAAATAAATAAAAATTAAAATCAGATCTAAATTAGATCTGAAATAGAGCCAACAATCTGGCTCTGATACCAGTTGGAGGAAAATCGCTTTTCCTCATAGGATCTTCTAGATTTCATCAAATCTGGAGCGAAATAATTTTAAAAAAAAATTATTCTATATTTATTTCAGATCTAAGACTTTATATCTAATCTTCATATCTAATATTAAGTCTAAAATAAATCTAAAAGGAATGAGAAAATAAGTAATACCTCAAGGGTAATCTGATTACCCTGTAGATGATCTCAGCACAGCCCGAGGTTCTGATGTAGCCATGCAAGCACCTAGCCTCTACCGGTATCCATTCAGGAAAGACCTGGAATGTCCACTTCTCACAAATCTACGCTCCAAAAATCAGATCTAAATCTGATTAGAAAGATCTTCAAAAGTCTTCCTGAAGTTGGAGCAACAGCCTGTCGAAGAAGTCCTGCAGCCTTCTGTTCCAGGAGTCACCATGCCTTGGATCTTTGCCAGATGGATGTCCAACTCTTTGGATGTGAAGAGGGGAAGAAGGAGAGCAGGGAGGATATGAAGAAGAGAGAAGGGGGTGGCAGCTATTGAGTTTTGTGTAGAAAATAATTTCTTCCTCGAAACCCTAGGCGCAGCAGGGTTTATATAGACCCTGTATGCTGTGCAGTGCCACATCATTCAACCAATCAAAAAATTTCAATAAATTCTAGAAAAATTTTGATTGGTGGAGTGATGTCATCTGATCATATTAGATAAGAATTCCACCCTCTCTCCTAAGTTGGCACCAACATTGGATAAGCTCAAGCAAGGTGGCGCCAAAGAGTCCATGTTTATCAGGACTCTTTGGTTCTTATCCATTTGGGGCGCCCACATTAATCCAACTGGGCTCACACCATAATCTGATTATGGTACCCAATTTAATGTGGCCTGACTTGTGGACACTCCACAAAAATCCTCCAATGAGCCCTCTTCAGTTTAAAACCCATATGTCAACTTTTGACAGATGTCCTAAAATGAAATTGGCAGGTGCTAGAAATTAGCAGGTGTTGTCTTAAATTCATCTCATGAATTAAGACAAGCCTTTTTTAAGCTAGACAAGCTTTATTTAGACTGAGAAAAACCTTTCTAAGGTTCTCTGGATGAGATAAATCATATTTGGCTTAGTAGAGACAGAAAAAATTACACGAGAAGAAAGTTAGGCTCAATCGAGTGCTAGCACGAGTTTCTTGAACCTAATTGGATCTAATCCAAATCAATTGAGTTAGCCCAATTGATGACATTTAGACCCTAACTCTTGTTTGTGTGACCCAGTTAGGTTCAATTCCATATGGTAATGAGATATATCGTGATCTCATCATCGACATCAATGAAACTCCTTTCGATAGATCAGAACTCTTCTGATTCTGATAAATAGAATGATCGATCATCAATATCATTCTAATTGCTCCCAAAATCCACCAGTGACACCTAGCAGTATGTGATGGCAACCCATCAGAACTAAAGATGTACCTCTCGGTGCAGCTACTAGTGTGATTGAGTTCCTCTATCATGAGTTTCAATTGAATTAGGGTTAAGGTGAACTCGTCAAACCCAACATCAGTCATATGAATTAATCGATCAATCCAAGTCCGATGTGAAATCTTAATGGAAAACTCTTTTCCACTATTTCACTCTACCATGGCCATGAGCTTAAGGACTCGATCTTTTAATTATCATAGGACTACTCCTCTCATCTACCGAGGTTGATAGATCCCATCTTGGTGCGACCTAGTTCCTACAATGAATATGCTACAGCCAACATACACCTCAGGGTTCCAAATGGTTAGGAGACCGAGTTATGGTGTAGTCAAACTATAACACACTCAAGATAAACTATTGATGCACCTTAGGTCAAAGAACTAGACACACAACTGCAACATCGAGCTAGTCATTGACGAGAAGGTAGACTTTCTTATGACTGCTCGAAGTGGTCACGCTCAGTACTCTCATTCTCAATGAATACCTGTACTCTCGCTCCAGTATCTCTACATCGTAGACTCAAGACACATCTACCCTAAGAAAGCGATCGTACACCAACTTTCCAGATCGATCACCATCCTCGTGATGCTCCTATGGTCAGGAGCTGTTTATAAGTTAGTTATATAAATTCATGCCTTAAATTTTCAACTCCTGAAAATATGAATTTACATTTCTATTAACTCAAAAAATATATCACAGACATAATGTACACAATGAGATAGAAGAATAATCTTTTTATTCATTTATAGTCAAAATTATAAATTTGCCCTTAGATCTGTACAGGAATGTGTCAGCTGATCTGGCATCTAGGGCACACATCTAACAGGTAGATCCACCTGAAGGTATTGTACCTATTAGGTGTAAATAGATCTTCAAGAGAAAGATAGGTGCAGATGGGAATATGGAGATATTCAAGGTTAGGCTCGTAGTAAAAAGTTATAGTCAGCGCGAAGGCATTGACTATCAAGATACCTTCTCGTCCGTAGCCATACTAAAATTCATCCGCACATTGCTTGCTGTTGCAGTCTATTTCGATTATGAAATATGATAGATGGATGTGAAAATGGCGTTCTTAAATGGATATCTTGAGGATGATAACTGTTAGGTATAAAATACCCTCAGCCGAAGTTCTTAACAGGATTTACCCTCCCAAGACTCCTCCGACTTTCGACTGCAGATGGTATCTTCTTCGACTCCGCCAACGGCTGAACTTCTCCAATAATAGATTCCTACAACTACCAGATCTCAGCCCGAACTCCTACGGGAGCCGGATCTCGTCCTCGACCTCGACTGCGGAAAAGCTTCGCCCGGACTCCTACGGGAGTCGGGCTCCGTCCTCGACCCCGATCACTGGTAAACTTCGTCCGGACTCCTAAGGGGGCCGGACTTCATCCCTGACTTTGATTGCAGGTAGACTTCGTCCGGGCTCCTACGGGAGCCAGATCTCGTCTCCAGCTCCAGCTGCGGGAAGACTCAGCCCGGACTCCTACGGGAGCCGGGCCTCGTTCCCAATTCCGGCTGCACAAGGACTTCGCCCGGACTCCTACGGGAGTCGGGCTCCACCCACGACTTTGCTTACAGGTAAACTTCGTCCGGACTCCTAAGGGAGCCGGACTTCATCCCTGACTTTGATTGCAGGTTGACTCAGCCCGAACTCCTACGGGAGCCGGATCTCGTCCTTGACCTCGACTGTGAAAAAGCTTCGCCCGGACTCCTATGGGAGTCGGGCTCCGTCCTCGACCCCGATCGCCGGTAAACTTCGTCCGGACTCCTAAGGGGGCCGGACTTCATCTCTGACTTTGATTGCAGGTAGACTTCGCCCGGGCTCCTATGGGAGCCAGATCTCGTCTCCAGCTCCAGCTGCGAGAAGACTCAGCCCGGACTCCTACGGGAGCCGGGTCTCGTTCCCAATTCTGGTTGCACAAGCACTTCGCCCAGACTCCTACGGGAGCCGGGTTCCACCCACGACTTCGCTTACAGGTAAACTTCGTCCGGACTCCTAAGGGAGCCGGACTTCATCCCTGACTTTGATTGCAGGTTGACTCAGCCCGAACTCCTATGGGAGCTGGATCTCATCCCCGACCTCGACTGCGGAAATGCTTCGCCCGAACTCCTATGGGAGTCGGGCTCCGTCCTCAACCCCGATCGTTGGTAAACTTCGTCCGGACTCCTAAGGGGGCCAGACTTCATCCCTGACTTTGATTGCAAGTAGACTTCGCCCGGGCTCCTACGGGAGCCAGATCTCGTCTCCAGCTCCAGCTGCGGGAAGACTCAACCCAGACTCCTATGGGAGCCGAGCCTCATTCCCAATTCTGGCTGCACAAGGACTTCACCCGGACTACTACGGGAGCCGGGCTCCACCCACGACTTCGCTTACAGGTAAACTTCATCCGGACTTCTAAGGGAGCCGGACTTCATCCCTGACTTTGATTGCAGGTTGACTCAGCACGAACTCCTACGGGAGTCGGATCTCGTCCCCGACCTCGACTGCGAAAAAGCTTCACTCGGACTCCTTTGGGAGCCGGGCTCCGTCCTCGACCTCGATCGCTGGTAAACTTCGTCCGGACTCCTAAGGGGGCCGGACTTCATCCCTAACTTTGATTGCAGGTAGACTTCGCCCGGGCTCCTACGGGAGCCAGATCTCATCTCCAACTCTAGCTACGGAAGACTCAACCCAGACTCCTACGGGAGCCGGGCCTCGTTCCCAATTCTGGCTGCACAAGGACTTCGCCCGGACTCCTACGGGAGCCGGACTCCACCCACGACTTTGCTTACTGGAAAACTTCGTCCGAACTCCTAAGGGAGCCGGACTTCATCCCTGACATTGATTGCAGGTTGACTCAGCCCGAACTCGATCTCGTCCCTGACCTCGACTGCAGAAAAGCTTCGCCCGGACTCCTACGGGAGCCGGGCTCTGTTCTCGACCCTGATCACTGGTAAACTTCATCCGAATTCCTAAGGGGGCCGGACTTCATCCCTGACTTTGATTGCAGGTAGACTTCGCCCGGGCTCCTACGGGAGCCAGATCTCGTCTCCAGCTCCAGCTGCGGGAAGACTCAGCCCGGACTCCTATGGGAGCCGGGCCTCGTTCCCAATTCTGACTGCACAAGGACTTCGCCCAGACTCCTACGGGAGCCAGGCTCCACCCACGACTTCGCTTACAGGTAAACTTCATTCGGACTCCTAAGGGAGCCGGACTTCATCCCTGACTTTGATTGCAGGTTGACTCAGCCCGAACTCCTATGGGAGCCAGACATCATCTCCGAGTCCGGTTACGAGAAGACTTCGCCCGAACTCCTACGGGAGCCGGACTTCACCCCCGACTTTGACTGAAGAAAGACTCCATCCGAACTCCTGTGAGAGCTAGACTCCGAGCTTCTCTCAGATGGGTGGCTAGCCACCTCTCTCCGCCAGACACCCCAGCCGAACTCCGATCGATAGGCCTGGACTCCCTGGTAGGCTGCAGTAATGGCCACAGCACTGCTCCGCTTCCTGCGATGGATTCCACACAGCTCCATCACTCTCTGGCAGGCCACCATAATGGCCACGATCCTGCTCTACTTCCTGCGACGGATACCGTGCGATTCTTCCATTCTCTGGCAAGTCGCGACAACGGACATCGCTCCGCTCCTCATGGCAGACTCTACGTGGCACGCCCCGATGATAGCCACGGGTCCACTCCACTATTCTTCGCAACAAACTCCTGGGCAGCCCACTGCCAGACGGTTACGGACATCGCTATCAGTCTGTTGCCCCCTTCGCCTATAAAAGGAGGACCCCAGATACGTTATTCTCTAAGCCCTCATTTTTTACCTAGAAACTCTGTTAAAATTTTCGTTCGAGCACTCCATTCTTGTTGAGGCAGAGAACTGACTTGAGCGTCGGAGGGTCTTGTCGGAGCAACCCCACCTCCGGTTTAGACTTCTTTTACAGGCCCCGATGGCGACTGCGACCTCCACAACTCCAGCCTCTCCGATGCAAGCAGATTTTTGCACCAACAGGATTGGCGCTAGAGGAAGGGACGTGTCTTCGCAGTACCCTTGTTCTTAAAGGAGCGCTCAACGGGACCGTCTCTGGTCATCTTTTTCGACATCCACTTCTCCTTCCCCCTTTTGGTCTTTGCCCGATGCCTCCCCGCAAGGCATCCACACGACGATCCACGGCCTCCGCGGCCAGATCTCAGGCTCTAGCCTCACCTCCAGTTTCCCAGCCTCCTCCTCCACCTCCGGCAACGACGGTCGGCGTGGAGCAATTTGATCTGCTGGCGCAGCAGGTCAGAGGCCTCACTGAAGCTGTGCAGGTCATGCAGCAGCAGCAGCAGCCGCAGGCATCAGTGCACCTGGAAAGAGTGTCACCGGAACACCAGAATCCGACGATGGGGTGGGCCACTTGGGCCAGCCGCCCGTCTTTCCTGGAAAAATGAACCCGAGGGTGGAGAGCCCTCAGTCGAATCACGACTCCACCCCTGGAAGATCTCTACTCCCTTTCTGCCAGAGGACCCTCGAGACCTGAAGTCGAGAGGATTTCCTGGACCGGAGGCTCCAGGAGATGAACTGATGGATCGAAGAACTCTGTCACACTCCCCCTGCTTATGGTGAGGATATTTGCACTGACGCTCCCTTTTCTCAAATGATCATGCAGGAACCGATCCCGCCAAACTTCAAACTCTCCCAGTTCGAAAGCTACGACGGGACTTCGGACCCGATTGATCATCTGGAGGCCTTCCGGATGATGATGCTGCTTCATGGCGCACCCGACGCCATTCTATGTCGAGCCTTCCCATCCACCTTGAAGGGAGCGGCGAGAAACTGGTACTCGACACTGAAGCCGGGGACCATCTTTTCCTTCGATCAGATGAGCCACCAATTTGTGGCCCATTTTGTTAGCAGCTGGCACCTCCGGAAGGGTTCGGAGTCCCTCATCAATATTAAGCAGAGGGAGGGGGAGTTCATTCGGGCCTACATCAACCGTTTCAATGTCACAGCGCTGGAGGTCCGAAATTTGGACCAATCGATAGCAATGGCCGCTCTGAAGGGTGGCCTTCAGAAGAATGACCTTTTATTCTCCCTAGAGAAGAAGTACCCTAGGGATTTTGCTGATCTGTTGGCTCGAGCTGAAGGGTATGCTCGAGCAGAAGAAGCCTTCAAAATGAAGGATGAAGAGACTGCGAGAGAGCAGCAGGCGGGAGACTCAAGTAAGCCCGCAGTCGAAAAAGGGCCGAGAGAAGCTCGGCCATGTTCTCGAACTCCTCCCGAGCACAAGCGTGTCCATACTCCTCCTCAGGTACGTAGGTAGAGAAGTCCAGACCGTGGAGTTCGGCAGGGTTCTCCACCGAGAAGATTCTGCAACTACGCCCTCCTCAATGCCTCGAAGACCCAGGTACTGATGGAGGTCAGGGAGCAGCTCCCTAGGCCAGAGAGGATGCGCACACACCTCGAGAAGTGTAACCCCAACAAGTTCTGTCTCTACCATCGTGACCACGGCCACGACACGGAGGAATGCATCCAGCTCCGAGACGAGGTCGAGGAGCTCATCCGATGAGGTCGACTCGATAGGTTCATTCGACGCTGGCCTGAGGGTAGAGAAGATCGGCCAAGGCCCTGCCGTAACCTGAACCACCAAGGAGGGAGGAGCAGCCCGGAGATCGACCTTCAATTGGGACCATCAACTCCATCACCGAAGGGCCTTAAGGAGGAGTAAACCTTCCATGATCATGGAACTCGAGAAATCAGTAAATGTACTGCTCACGACTTTGCTTTGAATCAAAATTCCTTTCGACTTTGCATGTCTTTCCCTTTTGGCATGGATTTGTTACAATTGGGGATAACCCCTTCAAACAATTAAAACAAGGTCATATTAGGAACAGGAGGAGAACCTCGTCCTAACATGAGCAAAATAAAAGTCCGATTATTTTAAGATCGGATAGGGGAGAGGCCCATATAACGGCCCTTGAGTGCCCCCATGGTCATGTTAGGAACAGGAGGAGAACGTCATCCTAACACGAGCAAAATGAAAGTCCGATTATTTTAAGATCGGATCGGAGGAGAGGCCCATATAACGGCCCTTGAGTGCCCCCATGGTCATGTTAGGAACAGGAGGAGAACCTCATCCTAACATGAGCAAAATGAAAGTCTGATTATTTTAAGATCGGATCGGGGGAGAGGCCCATATAACGGCCCTTGAGTGCCCCCATGGTCATGTTAGGAACAGGAGGAGAACCTCGTCCTAATACGAGCAAAATAAAAGTTCGATTATTTTAAGATCGGATCGGGGGAGAGGCCCATATAATGGCCCTTGAGTGCCCCCATGGTCATGCTAGGAATAGGAGGAGAACCTCATCCTAACATGAGCAAAATGAAAGTCTGATTATTTTAAGATTGGATCGGGGGAGAGGCCCATATAACGGCCCTTGAGTGCCCCCATGGTCATGTTAGGAATAGGAGGAGAACCTCGTCCTAACATGAGCAAAATGAAAGTTCGATTATTTTAAGATCCGATCAGGGGAGAGGCCCATATAACGGCCTTTGAGTGCCCCCATGGTCATGTTAGGAACAGGAGGAGAATCTCATCCTAACATGAGCAAAATGAAAGTTCGATTATTTTAAGATCGATTCAGGGGAGAGACCCATATAACGGCCCTTGGATGCCCCCTGGGTCATGTTGGGGATGGGAAGAGAACCTCGCCCTAACATAGGCAAAGTCAAAGGCCCGATTCTTTTAGACCGGATGGGGGGAGAGGCCTTACAATGCCCTAATGTGCCCCCACAGTCTTGTTAGGGACAGGAGGAGGACCTCGCCCTAACATGAGCAAAGTCAAAGGCCCGGTTCTTTTAGACCGGATGGGGGGAGAGGCCTTACAACACCCTAATGTGCCCTGACAGCCTTGTTAGGGACAGGAGGAGGACCTCGCCCTAACATGAGCAAAGTCAAAGGCCCGGTTCTTTTAGACCGGATGGGGGAAGAGGCCCTACAATGTCCTAATATGCCCCCACAGCCTTGTTAGGGACAAGAGGAGGACCTCGCCCTAACATGAGCAAAGTCAAAGGTCCGATTCTTTTAGACCGGATGGGGGGAGAGGCCCTACAATGCCCTAATGTGCCCCCACAGCCATGTTAGGAATAGGAGGAAACCTCGTCCTGACATGAGCAAAGTCGAAGACCCGATTCTTCTAGACCAGATGGGGGGAGAGGTCCTTGCAACGACCTTTATGTGCCCCCACAGCCCTGTTGGGAATAGAAGGAGAACCTCATCCTAACCTGAGCTGAGATCGACTATGTCAAGGACAGAAGGAGTGTAGGAACCTTATCTAGGGTTTCAGGGTTAGATCTTGAAACTTTTTCAAGATCATACAGCGGAAGACTAAAATAAATCAAAATTTATTTTTTAAAATCAGAGAATCTCTAGATCTAAGATCTTATTACATGATTATTACATAGCATTAAATCAAAAATTAAAATATATAAATATAGTATGAACTACATGTTGATCATATCAACATGTTTTTATACTACATCTAATGTATGTATTAAACAATAGATCAGATCTATTACCTTGCAAGTTAGATGTTCTAACCTTGCTGATCTGGGCTTGAGGATGATGTTTCAAGCCGCACACGCGTCCAGCCTCTAGGAGTCATCCACACGAGCCCACGAATCTCGATCAGAAGTCCTGCTTCAGGAAATCAGCACAGTATGCTAGTACTGCGCTGATCCTTCTTTGATGGTTGATCAGGTGCCTCCTTCTTCTTGATTTAGACTCTTCCAAAGATGGAAAGTAGAAGGAGGAGATTTAGATCTGAGACACTCTCAGAAAACTCAAGATAGAGGGAGGAAAGATATGAAAACAAAAACCCTAGAAGAAGACCCTCTTCTTCTTCACGTTTTTCTCTCTAGACATCCAAACTTGCATCTTTTATATCTCTATGACCCAGTGGTCTTTCTCTCTGATTTTTGGATGGCTCAAAGGTCTCTCAAATCTCTATCTTCCCCTAAAATTTCATAAAGAAACTCATCTTATATAGAGAGATACGATAGAGTCCTTGTCTAGGTCAAACACCTAGTCAAGGCTTATCCAAACATGGCAAGTTAAGGGATGCCCAACTCTTGAGCACCTCCTTCATATTTTCATGCATGGATCACCAAAAAAGGGTTCACAATGTATACCCTAAAATCCATGAAAATTCCAAAAAAAATTTGGATAAATTTGGTGCAAAATTGAAAGAGTTTTGGATTTCTAAAACTCTATCTCATAGAATTCGAAATCCAAACTTATTCCTTTTAGATTTGATCCAAACCACCTTCCATGTAAGAAAGAAGAGAGGAGACCTTTTGTGAACGTGGGAGAGATCTGGGAGAGGGCTTTTGTTACACAAAATAAGTGGAGATTGGCATTGAATAAGAGAGAGGGCGTGGAGAAGGCTTATGTGGCGCAAGGTGGAATCCTAGTCTTACTAGGATTCTGTCTTATGACTTGTTTTAATTTGGTTTCCCAAACCAAATCAAATCAAAATTAGATCAATCCAATTAAAATAGGTCTTAACCCAATTAAGAACCTAATTTAATCAGATTAAATTAGATTTAAATCTGATTTAATTTTCTAATCAAATTAAAAATTAGATTGACCCAAGTCCTAGTTGAACTAGGACTAGTTTTTCCTTGCACTTGGCTTATCCAATAAACCAATTGGACTTGATCCAATCAAGCCCAAACTAAATCTAATTAAATCATATTTAATTAAACTTAATCTCAACCCATTGGCTTAATCAAATTAAACCAATTAGCAATCAAATTGCTAATCGATCCTCCTGGCAACACTTGCACTGGGTTAAATGTCAATCATATTGATCATTTAACCCTAGAACGATTCTTAATCGTTGATCAATTATCTGATCGGATCATGAACTCTAATATATGTGACCTCATAGGTCCGAACCTAAGCTGGTTAGCATAGGAACAAA
>NC_026000.2:105023834-105241044 GCF_000442705.2 Elaeis guineensis | reverse complement strand
AATCTAATTAACATGCTTTTATATCTGATACATCACATATAATATCTAAAAAATAAGATTTAAATTGAACTATTCAAAATTAAATCTATTCTAGACAAGTTACTAGAACAATTCTACAACTAGTCTAGGCATGCAGCAGATCAATTTTATGAAAAAACTAAAATTTTATTTTTATTTTTTGATCTAATTATAATACTTATAACATCAAAAAAATAAAGAATAAATTAGATTTAATTCATATTTTAATCTCATTAAAATATAAGACTTAAGACTATTCATGGATTCAACTAATTCTAGTCTAGTCATGCATCTTATGCATGTTAGATCTTCTTAGATTTAATTTTAAATATTTTAATTTTAGATCCTATCATATCTGATGTGATATTTAAAATTTTTAATATTAAATAAATAAAAATTAAAATCAGATCTAAATTAGATCTGAAATAGAGCCAACAATCTGGCTCTGATACCAGTTGGAGGAAAATCGCTTTTCCTCATAGGATCTTCTAGATTTCATCAAATCTGGAGCGAAATAATTTTAAAAAAAAAATTATTCTATATTTATTTCAGATCTAAGACTTTATATCTAATCTTCATATCTAATATTAAGTCTAAAATAAATCTAAAAGGAATGAGAAATAAGTAATACCTCAAGGGTAATCTGATTACCCTGTAGATGATCTCAGCACAGCCCGAGGTTCTGATGTAGCCATGCAAGCACCTAGCCTCTACCGGTATCCATTCAGGAAAGACCTGGAATGTCCACTTCTCACAAATCTACGCTCCAAAAATCAGATCTAAATCTGATTAGAAAGATCTTCAAAAGTCTTCCTGAAGTTGGAGCAACAGCCTGTCGAAGAAGTCCTGCAGCCTTCTGTTCCAGGAGTCACCATGCCTTGGATCTTGCCAGATGGATGTCCAACTCTTTGGATGTGAAGAGGGGAAGAAGGAGAGCAGGGAGGATATGAAGAAGAGAGAAGGGGGTGGCAGCTATTGAGTTTTGTGTAGAAAATAATTTCTTCCTCGAAACCCTAGGCGCAGCAGGGTTTATATAGACCCTGTATGCTGTGCAGTGCCACATCATTCAACCAATCAAAAAATTTCAATAAATTCTAGAAAAATTTTGATTGGTGGAGTGATGTCATCTGATCATATTAGATAAGAATTCCACCCTCTCTCCTAAGTTGGCACCAACATTGGATAAGCTCAAGCAAGGTGGCGCCAAAGAGTCCATGTTTATCAGGACTCTTTGGTTCTTATCCATTTGGGGCGCCCACATTAATCCAACTGGGCTCACACCATAATCTGATTATGGTACCCAATTTAATGTGGCCTGACTTGTGGACACTCCACAAAAATCCTCCAATGAGCCCTCTTCAGTTTAAAACCCATATGTCAACTTTTGACAGATGTCCTAAAATGAAATTGGCAGGTGCTAGAAATTAGCAGGTGTTGTCTTAAATTCATCTCATGAATTAAGACAAGCCTTTTTTAAGCTAGACAAGCTTTATTTAGACTGAGAAAAACCTTTCTAAGGTTCTCTGGATGAGATAAATCATATTTGGCTTAGTAGAGACAGAAAAAATTACACGAGAAGAAAGTTAGGCTCAATCGAGTGCTAGCACGAGTTTCTTGAACCTAATTGGATCTAATCCAAATCAATTGAGTTAGCCCAATTGATGACATTTAGACCCTAACTCTTGTTTGTGTGACCCAGTTAGGTTCAATTCCATATGGTAATGAGATATATCGTGATCTCATCATCGACATCAATGAAACTCCTTTCGATAGATCAGAACTCTTCTGATTCTGATAATTAGAATGATCGATCATCAATATCATTCTAATTGCTCCCAAAATCCACCAGTGACACCTAGCAGTATGTGATGGCAACCCATCAGAACTAAAGATGTACCTCTCGGTGCAGCTACTAGTGTGATTGAGTTCCTCTATCATGAGTTTCAATTGAATTAGGGTTAAGGTGAACTCGTCAAACCCAACATCAGTCATATGAATTAATCGATCAATCCAAGTCCGATGTGAAATCTTAATGGAAAACTCTTTTCCACTATTTCACTCTACCATGGCCATGAGCTTAAGGACTCGATCTTTTAATTATCATAGGACTACTCCTCTCATCTACCGAGGTTGATAGATCCCATCTTGGTGCGACCTAGTTCCTACAATGAATATGCTACAGCCAACATACACCTCAGGGTTCCAAATGGTTAGGAGACCGAGTTATGGTGTAGTCAAACTATAACACACTCAAGATAAACTATTGATGCACCTTAGGTCAAAGAACTAGACACACAACTGCAACATCGAGCTAGTCATTGACGAGAAGGTAGACTTTCTTATGACTGCTCGAAGTGGTCACGCTCAGTACTCTCATTCTCAATGAATACCTGTACTCTCGCTCCAGTATCTCTACATCGTAGACTCAAGACACATCTACCCTAAGAAAGCGATCGTACACCAACTTTCCAGATCGATCACCATCCTCGTGATGCTCCTATGGTCAGGAGCTGTTTATAAGTTAGTTATATAAATTCATGCCTTAAATTTTCAACTCCTGAAAATATGAATTTACATTTCTATTAACTCAAAAAATATATCACAGACATAATGTACACAATGAGATAGAAGAATAATCTTTTTATTCATTTATAGTCAAAATTATAAATTTGCCCTTAGATCTGTACAGGAATGTGTCAGCTGATCTGGCATCTAGGGCACACATCTAACAGGTAGATCCACCTGAAGGTATTGTACCTATTAGGTGTAAATAGATCTTCAAGAGAAAGATAGGTGCAGATGGGAATATGGAGATATTCAAGGTTAGGCTCGTAGTAAAAAGTTATAGTCAGCGCGAAGGCATTGACTATCAAGATACCTTCTCGTCCGTAGCCATACTAAAATTCATCCGCACATTGCTTGCTGTTGCAGTCTATTTCGATTATGAAATATGATAGATGGATGTGAAAATGGCGTTCTTAAATGGATATCTTGAGGATGATAACTGTTAGGTATAAAATACCCTCAGCCGAAGTTCTTAACAGGATTTACCCTCCCAAGACTCCTCCGACTTTCGACTGCAGATGGTATCTTCTTCGACTCCGCCAACGGCTGAACTTCTCCAATAATAGATTCCTACAACTACCAGATCTCAGCCCGAACTCCTACGGGAGCCGGATCTCGTCCTCGACCTCGACTGCGGAAAAGCTTCGCCCGGACTCCTACGGGAGTCGGGCTCCGTCCTCGACCCCGATCACTGGTAAACTTCGTCCGGACTCCTAAGGGGGCCGGACTTCATCCCTGACTTTGATTGCAGGTAGACTTCGTCCGGGCTCCTACGGGAGCCAGATCTCGTCTCTAGCTCCAGCTGCGGGAAGACTCAGCCCGGACTCCTACGGGAGCCGGGCCTCGTTCCCAATTCCGGCTGCACAAGGACTTCGCCCGGACTCCTACGGGAGTCGGGCTCCACCCACGACTTTGCTTACAGGTAAACTTCGTCCGGACTCCTAAGGGAGCCGGACTTCATCCCTGACTTTGATTGCAGGTTGACTCAGCCCGAACTCCTACGGGAGCCGGATCTCGTCCTTGACCTCGACTGTGAAAAAGCTTCGCCCGGACTCCTATGGGAGTCGGGCTCCGTCCTCGACCCCGATCGCCGGTAAACTTCGTCCGGACTCCTAAGGGGGCCGGACTTCATCTCTGACTTTGATTGCAGGTAGACTTCGCCCGGGCTCCTATGGGAGCCAGATCTCGTCTCCAGCTCCAGCTGCGAGAAGACTCAGCCCGGACTCCTACGGGAGCCGGGTCTCGTTCCCAATTCTGGTTGCACAAGCACTTCGCCCAGACTCCTACGGGAGCCGGGTTCCACCCACGACTTCGCTTACAGGTAAACTTCGTCCGGACTCCTAAGGGAGCCGGACTTCATCCCTGACTTTGATTGCAGGTTGACTCAGCCCGAACTCCTATGGGAGCTGGATCTCATCCCCGACCTCGACTGCGGAAATGCTTCGCCCGAACTCCTATGGGAGTCGGGCTCCGTCCTCAACCCCGATCGTTGGTAAACTTCGTCCGGACTCCTAAGGGGGCCAGACTTCATCCCTGACTTTGATTGCAAGTAGACTTCGCCCGGGCTCCTACGGGAGCCAGATCTCGTCTCCAGCTCCAGCTGCGGGAAGACTCAACCCAGACTCCTATGGGAGCCGAGCCTCATTCCCAATTCTGGCTGCACAAGGACTTCACCCGGACTACTACGGGAGCCGGGCTCCACCCACGACTTCGCTTACAGGTAAACTTCATCCGGACTTCTAAGGGAGCCGGACTTCATCCCTGACTTTGATTGCAGGTTGACTCAGCACGAACTCCTACGGGAGTCGGATCTCGTCCCCGACCTCGACTGCGAAAAAGCTTCACTCGGACTCCTTTGGGAGCCGGGCTCCGTCCTCGACCTCGATCGCTGGTAAACTTCGTCCGGACTCCTAAGGGGGCCGGACTTCATCCCTAACTTTGATTGCAGGTAGACTTCGCCCGGGCTCCTACGGGAGCCAGATCTCATCTCCAACTCTAGCTACGGGAAGACTCAACCCAGACTCCTACGGGAGCCGGGCCTCGTTCCCAATTCTGGCTGCACAAGGACTTCGCCCGGACTCCTACGGGAGCCGGACTCCACCCACGACTTTGCTTACTGGAAAACTTCGTCCGAACTCCTAAGGGAGCCGGACTTCATCCCTGACATTGATTGCAGGTTGACTCAGCCCGAACTCGATCTCGTCCCTGACCTCGACTGCAGAAAAGCTTCGCCCGGACTCCTACGGGAGCCGGGCTCTGTTCTCGACCCTGATCACTGGTAAACTTCATCCGAATTCCTAAGGGGGCCGGACTTCATCCCTGACTTTGATTGCAGGTAGACTTCGCCCGGGCTCCTACGGGAGCCAGATCTCGTCTCCAGCTCCAGCTGCGGGAAGACTCAGCCCGGACTCCTATGGGAGCCGGGCCTCGTTCCCAATTCTGACTGCACAAGGACTTCGCCCAGACTCCTACGGGAGCCAGGCTCCACCCACGACTTCGCTTACAGGTAAACTTCATTCGGACTCCTAAGGGAGCCGGACTTCATCCCTGACTTTGATTGCAGGTTGACTCAGCCCGAACTCCTATGGGAGCCAGACATCATCTCCGAGTCCGGTTACGAGAAGACTTCGCCCGAACTCCTACGGGAGCCGGACTTCACCCCCGACTTTGACTGAAGAAAGACTCCATCCGAACTCCTGTGAGAGCTAGACTCCGAGCTTCTCTCAGATGGGTGGCTAGCCACCTCTCTCCGCCAGACACCCCAGCCGAACTCCGATCGATAGGCCTGGACTCCCTGGTAGGCTGCAGTAATGGCCACAGCACTGCTCCGCTTCCTGCGATGGATTCCACACAGCTCCATCACTCTCTGGCAGGCCACCATAATGGCCACGATCCTGCTCTACTTCCTGCGACGGATACCGTGCGATTCTTCCATTCTCTGGCAAGTCGCGACAACGGACATCGCTCCGCTCCTCATGGCAGACTCTACGTGGCACGCCCCGATGATAGCCACGGGTCCACTCCACTATTCTTCGCAACAAACTCCTGGGCAGCCCACTGCCAGACGGTTACGGACATCGCTATCAGTCTGTTGCCCCCTTCGCCTATAAAAGGAGGACCCCAGATACGTTATTCTCTAAGCCCTCATTTTTTACCTAGAAACTCTGTTAAAATTTTCGTTCGAGCACTCCATTCTTGTTGAGGCAGAGAACTGACTTGAGCATCGGAGGGTCTTGTCGGAGCAACCCCACCTCCGGTTTAGACTTCTTTTACAGGCCCCGATGGCGACTGCGACCTCCACAACTCCAGCCTCTCCGATGCAAGCAGATTTTTGCACCAACAGGATTGGCGCTAGAGGAAGGGACGTGTCTTCGCAGTACCCTTGTTCTTAAAGGAGCGCTCAACGGGACCGTCTCTGGTCATCTTTTTCGACATCCACTTCTCCTTCCCCCTTTTGGTCTTTGCCCGATGCCTCCCCGCAAGGCATCCACACGACGATCCACGGCCTCCGCGGCCAGATCTCAGGCTCTAGCCTCACCTCCAGTTTCCCAGCCTCCTCCTCCACCTCCGGCAACGACGGTCGGTGTGGAGCAATTTGATCTGCTGGCGCAGCAGGTCAGAGGCCTCACTGAAGCTGTGCAGGTCATGCAGCAGCAGCAGCAGCCGCAGGCATCAGTGCACCTGGAAAGAGTGTCACCGGAACACCAGAATCCGGCGATGGGGTGGGCCACTTGGGCCAGCCGCCCGTCTTTCCTGGAAAAATGAACCCGAGGGTGGAGAGCCCTCAGTCGGATCACGACTCCACCCCTGGAAGATCTCTACTCCCTTTCTGCCAGAGGACCCTCGAGACCTGAAGTCGAGAGGATTTCCTGGACCGGAGGCTCCAGGAGATGAACTGATGGATCGAAGAACTCTGTCACACTCCCCCTGCTTATGGTGAGGATATTTGCACTGACGCTCCCTTTTCTCAAATGATCATGCAGGAACCGATCCCGCCAAACTTCAAACTCTCCCAGTTCGAAAGCTACGACGGGACTTCGGACCCGATTGATCATCTGGAGGCCTTCCGGATGATGATGCTGCTTCATGGCGCACCCGACGCCATTCTATGTCGAGCCTTCCCATCCACCTTGAAGGGAGCGGCGAGAAACTGGTACTCGACACTGAAGCCGGGGACCATCTTTTCCTTCGATCAGATGAGCCACCAATTTGTGGCCCATTTTGTTAGCAGCTGGCACCTCCGGAAGGGTTCGGAGTCCCTCATCAATATTAAGCAGAGGGAGGGGGAGTTCATTCGGGCCTACATCAACCGTTTCAATGTCACAGCGCTGGAGGTCCGAAATTTGGACCAATCGATAGCAATGGCCGCTCTGAAGGGTGGCCTTCAGAAGAATGACCTTTTATTCTCCCTAGAGAAGAAGTACCCTAGGGATTTTGCTGATCTGTTGGCTCGAGCTGAAGGGTATGCTCGAGCAGAAGAAGCCTTCAAAATGAAGGATGAAGAGACTGCGAGAGAGCAGCAGGCGGGAGACTCAAGTAAGCCCGCAGTCGAAAAAGGGCCGAGAGAAGCTCGGCCATGTTCTCGAACTCCTCCCGAGCACAAGCGTGTCCATACTCCTCCTCAGGTACGTAGGTAGAGAAGTCCAGACCGTGGAGTTCGGCAGGGTTCTCCACCGAGAAGATTCTGCAACTACGCCCTCCTCAATGCCTCGAAGACCCAGGTACTGATGGAGGTCAGGGAGCAGCTCCCTAGGCCAGAGAGGATGCGCACACACCTCGAGAAGTGTAACCCCAACAAGTTCTGTCTCTACCATCGTGACCACGGCCACGACACGGAGGAATGCATCCAGCTCCGAGACGAGGTCGAGGAGCTCATCCGATGAGGTCGACTCGATAGGTTCATTCGACGCTGGCCTGAGGGTAGAGAAGATCGGCCAAGGGCCCTGCCGTAACCTGAACCACCAAGGAGGGAGGAGCAGCCCGGAGATCGACCTTCAATTGGGACCATCAACTCCATCACCGAAGGGCCTTAAGGAGGAGTAAACCTTCCATGATCATGGAACTCGAGAAATCAGTAAATGTACTGCTCACGACTTTGCTTTGAATCAAAATTCCTTTCGACTTTGCATGTCTTTCCCTTTTGGCATGGATTTGTTACAATTGGGGATAACCCCTTCAAACAATTAAAACAAGGTCATATTAGGAACAGGAGGAGAACCTCGTCCTAACATGAGCAAAATAAAAGTCCGATTATTTTAAGATCGGATAGGGGGAGAGGCCCATATAACGGCCCTTGAGTGCCCCCATGGTCATGTTAGGAACAGGAGGAGAACGTCATCCTAACACGAGCAAAATGAAAGTCCGATTATTTTAAGATCGGATCGGAGGAGAGGCCCATATAACGGCCCTTGAGTGCCCCCATGGTCATGTTAGGAACAGGAGGAGAACCTCATCCTAACATGAGCAAAATGAAAGTCTGATTATTTTAAGATCGGATCGGGGGAGAGGCCCATATAACGGCCCTTGAGTGCCCCCATGGTCATGTTAGGAACAGGAGGAGAACCTCGTCCTAATACGAGCAAAATAAAAGTTCGATTATTTTAAGATCGGATCGGGGGAGAGGCCCATATAATGGCCCTTGAGTGCCCCCATGGTCATGCTAGGAATAGGAGGAGAACCTCATCCTAACATGAGCAAAATGAAAGTCTGATTATTTTAAGATTGGATCGGGGGAGAGGCCCATATAACGGCCCTTGAGTGCCCCCATGGTCATGTTAGGAATAGGAGGAGAACCTCGTCCTAACATGAGCAAAATGAAAGTTCGATTATTTTAAGATCCGATCAGGGGAGAGGCCCATATAACGGCCTTTGAGTGCCCCCATGGTCATGTTAGGAACAGGAGGAGAATCTCATCCTAACATGAGCAAAATGAAAGTTCGATTATTTTAAGATCGATTCAGGGGAGAGACCCATATAACGGCCCTTGGATGCCCCCTGGGTCATGTTGGGGATGGGAAGAGAACCTCGCCCTAACATAGGCAAAGTCAAAGGCCCGATTCTTTTAGACCGGATGGGGGGAGAGGCCTTACAATGCCCTAATGTGCCCCCACAGTCTTGTTAGGGACAGGAGGAGGACCTCGCCCTAACATGAGCAAAGTCAAAGGCCCGGTTCTTTTAGACCGGATGGGGGGAGAGGCCTTACAACACCCTAATGTGCCCTGACAGCCTTGTTAGGGACAGGAGGAGGACCTCGCCCTAACATGAGCAAAGTCAAAGGCCCGGTTCTTTTAGACCGGATGGGGGAAGAGGCCCTACAATGTCCTAATATGCCCCCACAGCCTTGTTAGGGACAAGAGGAGGACCTCGCCCTAACATGAGCAAAGTCAAAGGTCCGATTCTTTTAGACCGGATGGGGGGAGAGGCCCTACAATGCCCTAATGTGCCCCCACAGCCATGTTAGGAATAGGAGGAAACCTCGTCCTGACATGAGCAAAGTCGAAGACCCGATTCTTCTAGACCAGATGGGGGGAGAGGTCCTTGCAACGACCTTTATGTGCCCCCACAGCCCTGTTGGGAATAGAAGGAGAACCTCATCCTAACCTGAGCTGAGATCGACTATGTCAAGGACAGAAGGAGTGTAGGAACCTTATCTAGGGTTTCAGGGTTAGATCTTGAAACTTTTTCAAGATCATACAGCGGAAGACTAAAATAAATCAAAATTTATTTTTTAAAATCAGAGAATCTCTAGATCTAAGATCTTATTACATGATTATTACATAGCATTAAATCAAAAATTAAAATATATAAATATAGTATGAACTACATGTTGATCATATCAACATGTTTTTATACTACATCTAATGTATGTATTAAACAATAGATCAGATCTATTACCTTGCAAGTTAGATGTTCTAACCTTGCTGATCTGGGCTTGAGGATGATGTTTCAAGCCGCACACGCGTCCAGCCTCTAGGAGTCATCCACACGAGCCCACGAATCTCGATCAGAAGTCCTGCTTCAGGAAATCAGCACAGTATGCTAGTACTGCGCTGATCCTTCTTTGATGGTTGATCAGGTGCCTCCTTCTTCTTGATTTAGACTCTTCCAAAGATGGAAAGTAGAAGGAGGAGATTTAGATCTGAGACACTCTCAGAAAACTCAAGATAGAGGGAGGAAAGATATGAAAACAAAAACCCTAGAAGAAGACCCTCTTCTTCTTCACGTTTTTCTCTCTAGACATCCAAACTTGCATCTTTTATATCTCTATGACCCAGTGGTCTTTCTCTCTGATTTTTGGATGGCTCAAAGGTCTCTCAAATCTCTATCTTCCCCTAAAATTTCATAAAGAAACTCATCTTATATAGAGAGATACGATAGAGTCCTTGTCTAGGTCAAACACCTAGTCAAGGCTTATCCAAACATGGCAAGTTAAGGGATGCCCAACTCTTGAGCACCTCCTTCATATTTTCATGCATGGATCACCAAAAAAGGGTTCACAATGTATACCCTAAAATCCATGAAAATTCCAAAAAAAATTTGGATAAATTTGGTGCAAAATTGAAAGAGTTTTGGATTTCTAAAACTCTATCTCATAGAATTCGAAATCCAAACTTATTCCTTTTAGATTTGATCCAAACCACCTTCCATGTAAGAAAGAAGAGAGGAGACCTTTTGTGAACGTGGGAGAGATCTGGGAGAGGGCTTTTGTTACACAAAATAAGTGGAGATTGGCATTGAATAAGAGAGAGGGCGTGGAGAAGGCTTATGTGGCGCAAGGTGGAATCCTAGTCTTACTAGGATTCTGTCTTATGACTTGTTTTAATTTGGTTTCCCAAACCAAATCAAATCAAAATTAGATCAATCCAATTAAAATAGGTCTTAACCCAATTAAGAACCTAATTTAATCAGATTAAATTAGATTTAAATCTGATTTAATTTTCTAATCAAATTAAAAATTAGATTGACCCAAGTCCTAGTTGAACTAGGACTAGTTTTTCCTTGCACTTGGCTTATCCAATAAACCAATTGGACTTGATCCAATCAAGCCCAAACTAAATCTAATTAAATCATATTTAATTAAACTTAATCTCAACCCATTGGCTTAATCAAATTAAACCAATTAGCAATCAAATTGCTAATCGATCCTCCTGCAACACTTGCACTGGGTTAAATGTCAATCATATTGATCATTTAACCCTAGAACGATTCTTAATCGTTGATCAATTATCTGATCGGATCATGAACTCTAATATATGTGACCTCATAGGTCCGAACCTAAGCTGGTAGCATAGGAACAAATTTTTATACCAATCGAAGTGACCATCTAGCAATGGTACCCGACGACCGGATAGGTCGAATGTGTAGAACAACATCCTTAGAACCCATGGGGATATAGTTTTCATATAATTCATCCCCTTGACCAAAATGATCATAGGACACCCCAGAGTTTAACTGTCAACTCTGATCAGGTTGTCCACATTGTATTTCAAAATATCAAATCCATCTGATGGATTACCCTGGCCAAGGTTTTGCTAAATTGAAATACAGCGACTCATTCTTCTCCAACTCTTGGAGTGGTCAATCCCATCTCGATCACACTCTGACTTCGTAAGTACTTGACTGTGCCCAGAAGCCTTCCATCCCTGAATTAGAAATTTAGTTAGTCCAGTACCAAAGCACAGTGAGTTGCTTGCAAGTCACTGAGGCGATCTCAAGTCTAAGGGACACTTATACCTATATCCCATCAGAGACATTCTCGACAGCAGAATACTCTGGAGTTGGTCACATTCAATGATGATGTACCCTTACATCTCACCTGTATGCCATACCAATGTCTCCACACTCCTTGGTTAAGAGGACAACCAACCCATATGGCTTACAGCGACCTATGCTCGATAGAAGCTATCGTCCTTATTAACAGCTTATCATTTGGTCGTGAACAGTTTTAAGGACTAATCGATAAATCTTCTCTTTATCGAACTTAAATAGTCCTAAGGACTTCATCATAACAATGGAGTTCATTAAAAGATGAAAGCTTATGATGAAAATGCCAAATATATTTTATTTATTAACAAATCAATTACAATACTTGGTTGCTCAACCATCAACAGCTTGACGATTGGCTTTTTGGGACACATTTCCCAACAACTCCCACTTGTCCTAAAGCCACTCGGCATAGTATCTAATACCCTTCTTCGACTTGTGGTTGTCGAACTCCTTTATCGCCAGGGTTTTAGTGAAGGGGTCGGCCAGGTTCTCCTTTTCGTCGATCTTCTGAAGGTCGACGTCACCTCGATCCACGATCTCCCAGACCAGGTGGAAGCGGTGCAAGATGTGCTTCATCCACTGATGTGCTTTGGGTTCCTTCGCCTGAGCTATGGCACCAGTGCTGTCGCAGTAGAGCAGGACCGGACCATCGAGGGAGGGTGCTACTCCGAGCTCAGTGATGGATTTTCTCAGCCACACAGCTTTCTTTGTAGCATCCGATGCTGCGATGTACTCCGCTTCACAAACAGAGTCCGCCACAGTATGCTGCTTGAAACTCTTCCAGCAGATGGCTCCATCATTCAGAGTAAAGATATAACCCGACACGCTCCTGCTGTCATCATGGTCAGATTGAAAGCTAGAGTCTGTGAACCCCATAAGTTTCAGATCTGACTCGCCATAAACCAACCATTGGTCCTTAGTATTTCTCAAATACTTAAGGATTGCTTTAACCACTTTCCAGTGATTTTCTCCAGGATCAGATTGGTATCTACTCACTACTCTTAGTGAGTATGCCACATCTGATTTTGTACATGTCATGGTGTACATGATAGATCTCACGGCTGAAGCATATGGGACTCTACTCATACGCTCTCTCTCTTCAGGAGTTGTCGGACAATCCTTCTTAGAGAGAGAAATTTTTTGGCCTATCGATAGATAGCCCTTCTTGAAATTCTCCATGCTGAACCTCTTCGGCACAGTATCTATATACATGGACTGGGATAACCCAAGCATCCTTTTAGATCTATCCCTATAGATCTTCATCCCTAGGATGTAGGATGCTTCACCCAAGTCCTTCATGGAGAACTGTGATGACAACCAAACTTTTATTCCCTGTAGTGCGGGGATGTCATTCTCGATTAAGAGAATGTCATCCACGTACAAGATAAGGAATACCATAACTAGACCATTTGCCCATTTATAGATGCAGGGCTCTTCTCCATTCTTAGTGAAGCCATACGTTTTGATCACCTTATCAAAATGCATGTTCCAACTCTAAGAAGCTTGCTTCAATCCATAAATGGATCTCTAAAGCTTGCACACCTTGGATTCATCTGTGGATGTAAACCCCTCAGGTTGTATCATATACACCTCTTCGATCAGCTCTCCATTCAGGAAAGCTGTCTTTACATCCATCTGCCAGATCTCATAATCCAGATGGGCAGCTATTGCAAGCATTATCCGAATGGATTTGAGCATTGCCACAGGGGAAAATATCTCGTCATAGTCAATACCATAACGTTGACGATACCCCTTGGCTACCAGACGGGCTTTATAGGTCTCCACCTTTCCGTCTGCGCCCCTCTTCCTTTTGAAGACCATTTACACCCAATGGGTTTAACCCCTTCATGTGGGTCAATCAATGTCCATACATCGTTTACCTTCATGGACTCCATTTCGGATTTCATGGCTTCAAGCCATTTCTCGGAATCAGGTCTCTACATTGCATCCATATGGGTGATCGGATCCTCATTATTCTCATCAAGTTCGATGGGATCACCATCCCGGACCAAGAAACCGTAGTATCTGTCTGACTGATGCAGTACTCTACCGGATCGCCTTAATGGTGCAGGTACATTGGGCTCCAGATATGATCTAATCATATTAGACTCAGGTTCAGCTATTGGTGTCGGTCCTTCTACCTGTTGAACTTCATCAAGTTCAATCTTAGAGGCAACAGTTCCTTCACCAAGGAACTCCTTTTCTAAAAAGATTGTCTTAAGGCTAATGAACACCTTTTGTTCATCAGCATGGTAGAAAAAATATTCTTTTTGTCTCTTTGGAGTACCCTATGAATGAGCATTTGTCAGACCTAGGTCCAAGTTTGTCTGTGACTAATCGTTTGACATAGGCCGAGCACCCCCAGACCCTAAGGTGTGAAAGTACTGGCTTACGTTCCGTCCATATCTCATATGGAGTCTTAATTACAGACTTACTTGGAACCCTATTTAACAGATAACAGGCTGATTCGAGTGCGTATCCCCAGAAGGATATCGACTAGCTAGCAAAACCCATCATGGATCGGACCATGTCTAACAGAGTCCGATTCCTCCTTTTAGACTCACCATTATGCTATGGTGTTCCTGGAGGAGTCCATTAGGAGAGAATCTCATTCTCCTAGATATGTGAGAAACTCACTAGAAAGGTATTCTCCTCCTCAATCAGATCGAAGAGTTTTAATACTCTTCCCAGTTTATTTTTTACTTCACTTCAGAACCATTTGAACATTTCAAATGAATCCGACTTATGTTTCATCAGATAGACATATCCATATCGGGATAGGTCATCCGTGAAAGTTATGAAGTAGAAATATCCACCTCTAGCACTGGTGCTCATGGGTCCGCATACATCAGTATGTATTAGGCCTAAGAGCTCAGTAGCTCTCTCACCTTTTTCAGTAAAAGGTGACTTGGTCATTTTATCAAGAAGACAGGACTCACAGGTTGGTAGTGATTCACAATCACTAACTTCGAGGATTTCCTCTTGAGTCAACCTGTTTATTCTGTTCTTGTTTATATGACCTAGCCTACAGTGCCATAAGTAGATATCTGACACACTATCTAATCTAGGGTGCTTGCTAGTTGAATAGACTCTTATTAGGCTTGATCTTTTTGGTCTGGCTCTGCACTGATGTCCCAGCCTGAACTTGGACCTTCTTCACTTTCTTCTTCTTGTTCTTCTTCTCTTTCTTAAAGGGTCGAGAACCAGAAGATGAACCTCTCACTGAGTTCACCGACTCCTTGAGGAGTTGGTGATCCTTCTCAAAGTTCTGAAGCAACCCCAATAACCCATGGTAGTTTACTTCAGGCTTTGTCATTCTATAATGAGTAAGGAATGGGAGATAAGACATGGACAGCGAGTTCAATATTGCATCTTTCTCAAGCTGCTCATGCAAGGGAAAGTCGAGCTTGCTCAATCGTTCCATCAGCTCGATCATGTACAATACATGATCAGTGACAGAGGCACCATCCCATATTTTGGCATTGAAGATGGCACAACTAGTCTTGTGCCTCTCCACGTCATCGGGTGTGCCAAATGCATCCTCCAACACTTGAAGCATGTCCTTTGGCTGAGCCGTCTCGAATCTGCGACTGAACTCGTCGCTCATAGCAGCCAGCATGATACAGTGCACCGTGGTCCGATCACTGAGCCACTTCTGGTAAGTGTCTCTGACTGTTCCATGTGCATTGACAGCTGGCTCCTCAGGTGCAAGATCCATTATCACATATAGGATCCGTTCATGCTCCAGGACTATCTTCAACATTCGATACCAGCTACTGAAATTGGGTCCCACCAACTTATCATTGTCCAACAATGATCGGAGCGATAGGGAAGTGGCCATATTTGCACAAAGGAGAACCATAACCTAATTAGTAATTGATTCATTAAACCTAAAGATTTGGACTTTAATCAAAAGATTTCTTCCACTATTTTATTCGAATTGGTAGCCTCTACCTCTAACTCGAGGAATTACCCTAATTCTTTAGCGGGTACTAGAATCCACTTAGACTGCACACAAGCCCAACTTTGGTTGGTCAACCCATGTAATCTAAGGGTAGGTTCATAACCAATTGTTTCTTTAAACAATTTCTAGTAATTTTAATTTTGCCCCAGAAACCTAATCAGTAGGCTTTGACCTCCACTGTAAGGATCCGGTTAGGTCCAACCATTAACATGATCATACATGGTGTATCTAACCAACGAATGATTAAGCCCAAATTTGATTGGCTCACCTAACCACCATTAGAGAGACACTTCCAAGTCGTCATATGATGAGTGATAATTCCATTAGTCAACAAGCACCAGGCCTTTGGGTCTGCAATGATTATTGAGTTAATGGACTCATTATCAAACACCTTAATGGGAGGCTATGACTCAGTTATCTTCATAACTTTATCATTTTAAGGACCTAATAATTTTAAAGGATTTAAATAATATAGAGGATGAAGTCAGATGAACCAGCTTATCATGATCCTCCCACTGGCTTCATCAAGTCAGCTTAAGGGAGACCAGGACTGGTCTAGGAGCACCTAAATCAGTCACACTGATTTACCTAGCTGACATGGGTCAGCTCGAATAGTCAAGTGATCCGATCAAGACATAATTTCACCAAGAGGCCAGGTAAGTTCGATCAGTTGGAGGGTCTGCCAAAGCTTGTCTTAGACACCATCAGAAATGGCCAGGTAAGCGGGCTTCCAATTAAAAACCACCAGTCTGGTTTACCTTAGACACCAACTGGTTTAATTAGTTTCAATTAGATCAACCTAACAGTTCGTGCTAGACCACTTAGCCAAGAATCAAGTCCATTTGATTCTCGTTAAAGACATGGACTTGACCAACTACAACTATTGTAATTGATCTAGAGAATCCTTGACCTAATCTAAGACAATAATTGATTAGATTTAGTCAATTCTCTAATTAAGTCCATCTTTAATCTAACCATAGGTCTAACCCAATTAATGGACCTAATTCCCACTAACCCATTAATCCATTGTGTTATGATTTGTGTCTTAGGTTCTTCAATTCACAATCCTAGAACCTAATCAAACAACTTCTTAATTCTTAATTAAGTTTTGGGCTGAGGGTTGGGTTCGGCTTTTCAAAAAATAATTTTCATATTTGTAAAATAATTTTATAATATGATTCTATCAACCATATTGCATGTTTGATTCAGAATCAAGATGCAAGTGAAATAAACATGAAACTACTTCAGATCTAATCTAAACAGGTTCATGTAATTGAAATAATTTCAACTTTAAACAATTTCTTTGCACAAAAATTATTAACAAAGAGATTTTATTTCAGATTTAAATATCTTTTAAATTTAATAAATCATAAATTTAATCTAGATCATATCTAACAAATTTATGATTAAAGATAGATCTACACAAACTAGGACAACCTTTGTATTGTAAGGGGTAAACCTTACAGCAGGACAACCTTGCAGTTTGTGATTGATCTAAAATTTTAATTTTAGATTTAATAATTAGATTATAAATTAGATCTAATCTAAAAAATAATCTAAGCATGTATAAATAATCATGTAATAAAAAACCTAGGCTCTGATACCAATTGTAGGAACCTTATCTAGGGTTTCAGGGTTAGATCTTGAAACTTTTTCAAGATCATACAGCGGAAGACTAAAATAAATCAAAATTTATTTTCTAAAACCAGAGAATCCCTAGATCTAAGATCCTATTATATGATTATTACATAGCATTAAATCAAAAATTAAAATATATAAATATAGCATGAACTACATGTTGATCATATCAACATGTTTTTATACTACATCTAATGTATGTATTAAACAATAGATCAGATCTATTACCTTGTAAGTTAGACATTCTAACCTTGCTGATCTGGGCTTGAGGATGATGTTGCAAGCCGCACACGCATCTGGACTCTAGGAGTCATCCACACAAGCCCACGAATCTCGATCAGAAGTCCTGCTTCAGGAAATTAGCACAGTTTGCTAGTACTGCGCTGATCCTTCTTTGATGGTTGATCAGGTGCCTCCTTCTTCTTGATTTAGACTCTTCCAAAGATGGAAAGTAGAAGGAGGAGATTCAGATCTGAGACACTCTCAGAAAACTCAAGATAGAGGGAGGAAAGATATGAAAACAAAAACCCTAGAAGAAGACCCTCTTCTTCTTCACGTTTTTCTCTCTAGACACCCAAACTTGCATCTTTTATATCTCCATGACCCAAAGGTTTTTCTCTCTGATTTTTGGATGACTCAAAGGTCTCTCAAATTTATATCTTCTTCTCAAATTTCACAAAGAAACTAGTCTTATATAGAGAGATATGATAGAGTCCTTGTCTAAGTCAAACACCTAGTCAAGGCTTATCCAAACATGGCAAGTTAAGGGACGCCCAACTCTTGAGCACCTCCTTCATATTTTCATCCATGGATCACCAAAAAAGGGTACACAATGTATACCCTAAAATCCACAAAAATTCAAAAAAAAATTTGGATAAATTCGATGCAAAATTGAAAGAGTTTTGGATTTCTAAAACTCTATCTCATAGAATTTGAAATCCAAACTTATTCCTTTTAGATTTGATCCAAACCACCTTCCATGTAAGAAAGAAGAGAGGAGACCTTTTGTGAACATGGGAGAGATCTGGGAGAGGGCTTTTGTTGCACAAAATAAGTAGAGATTGGCATTGAATAAGAGAGAGGGCGTGGAGAAGGTTTATGTGGCGCAAGGTGGAATCCTAGTCTTACTAGGATTCTGTCTTATGACTTGTTTTAATTTGGTTTTCCAAACCAAATCAAATCAAAATTAGATCAACCCAATTAAAATAGGTCTTAACCCAATTAAGAACCTAATTTAATCAGATTAAATTAGATTTAAATCTGATTTAATTTTCTAATCAAATTAGATATTAGATTGACCCAAGTCCTAGTTGAACTAGGATTAGTTTTTTCTTGCACTTGGCTTATCCAATAAACCAATTGGACTTGATCCAATCAAGCTCAAACCAAATCTAATTAAATCATATTTAATTAGACTTAATCTCAGCCCATTGGCTTAATCAAATTAAGCCAATTAGCAATCGAATTGCTAATCGATCCTCCTGCAACACTTGCACTGGGTTAAATGTCAATCGTATTGATCATTTAACCCTAGAATGATTCTTAATCGTTGATCAACCATCTGATCGGATCATGAACTCTAATGTATGTGACCTCATAGGTCCGAACCTAAGCCAGTAGCATAGGAATAAATTCTTATACCAATCGAAGTGACCATCTAGCAATGGTACCCGACGACCGGATAGGTCGAATGTGTAGAACAACATCCTTAGAACCCATGCGGATATAGTTTTCATATAATTCATCTCCTTGACCAAAATGATCATAGGACACCCCAGAGTTTAACTGTCAACTCTGATCAGGTTGTCCACATTGTATTTTAAAATATCAAATCCATCTGATGGATTACCCTGGCCAAGATTTTGCTAAATTGAAATACAGCGACTCATTCTTCTCTAACTCTTGGAGTGGTCAATCCCATCTCGATCACACTCTGACTTCGCAAGTACTTGACTGTGCCCAGAAGCCTTCTGTCCCTGAATTAGAAATTCAGTTAGTCCAGTACCAAAGCACAGTGAGTTGCTTGCAAGTCACTGAGGTGATCTCAAGTCTAAGGGATACTTATACCTATATCCCATCAGAGACATTCTCGACAGCAGAATACTCTGGAGTTGGTCACGTTCAATGATGATGTACCCTTACATCTCACCTGTATGCCATACCAGTGTCTCCACACTCCTTGGTTAAGAGGACAACCAACCCATATGGCTTACAGTGACCTATGCTCGATAGAAGCTGTCGTCCATATTAACAGCTTATCATTTGGTCGTGAACAGTTTTAAGGACTAATCGATAAATCCTCTCTTTACCGAACTTAAATAGTCCGAAGGACTTCATCATAACAACGGAGTTCATTAGAAGATGAAAGCTTATGATGAAAATGCCAAATATATTTTATTTATTAACAAATCAATTACAATACTTGGTTGTTCAACCATCAACAGCTTGACGATTGGCTTTTTGGGACACATTTCCCAACAAGGAGGACCCCATCCTGATGATAACAAAAATCTGGTCAGCCAACATGATCGGATAAAGGGAAAAGTTTCCTCAATGGCACCTCCACACCTCTACGCGACCCCACGAAAAGCAAGGGGAGGACCCTCGCTCAGAAAAGAGAAGGAAAATTAAAAAGAAAAAGCGACGAACTACATCGGCAATAGATGAAAAACAAACTATACCAAAAACATATGGAACTTCGTCTCAACAAAGACGGAAGTTCCTACCAAACATCCCCGGCCTCTAAGAAAAGAATGACCCCTTCTAGATAAAGCAGAGTTTGGACCACCAAGCTCGAGCCTATGGCCATGGACGATAAGAAAAGCAAATCAGCATGGCGATGACTGGGCACCTCCAAACGATATCGACGTCGGACAAGTCAAAAGACAAAAGAAGTTCGGTGGACGACAATTTAATACAATACGTGGACGAGGTAACATAAAATTCTCTTTTCATTTCATTTGTGAAATATACACCACGAATCCCAGAAGGCTAAAGGAAGAAAAGCAAAACCACAAGAACCAAACAAAACAACAAAAAAGAAAATGTATGCATGGAAAGATGGAAGGCCAAAAAGAGCCCTAGGGAAGCTCTGCTCCTTCCGACCTTGAATTATTTGCTTCACTCCTCATCAAGGACTGCCTCAGATTTTTAACTTCTTCTTCTAGCTCTCTCTTTTTCAGCAGCATGTCCTTGGACACCCGACGGAGTCACTGGCTTTCGTTCTCCACCTCTCGACACCTCTTTCTCAGGATCTCGGATTCTGCCTCCACATCCTTGACGGCCTGCTGCTCGCATGCCAGCTGGATCTTCAATTACTGCAGCTCGGCCATCCTCCCCCCAAGGGTGATAGAAAGCTCTTCTGCAGTTCTTCTCAGGGATTGGAGTTCGCTGGAATCCCGAGAGGATGCAAGCTGAGCCCTGCCAGCCAGCTGCCCTTGAAGACGAGCAACTTCGTCGGTCGCCACCCTGAATCTCCCCTTGTATTCGTCCACCTGTTTGCGCCAGCCAGCCCTGTATGCATCGTAGCTCACCTCGGCATCCTGGAGCTGCTGCTGGAGGTCGGAGACCTTCTTCAACCATTCCCGATCGCTGTCGGCCTGAGTTAGAGTTCAGGATGAATTTTCCTCCAGTTGGCCAATCCTCTCCCGGGCAGCCGACAGCTCCACCCTGAGGGAACTGATTTTGGCAGTTTGAGCCCAAATTTGATCGCTGGCACGCTTCTTGTGTTCCTCAAGCTCCTTCTCAAAGTTTGCCTTCCTCCGACTATACTCCATGATCCCCTTCACATGGAGATTCCGAAAGTAGGTGGCCTCTGCGGTGGCTTCGGAATGACTCTCCCTCAACCTGCGAAGCTCGCCTTCCATCTTCTTCGACCTTTTTGTTAAATGGAGGACTTCCTTTTTCAGCCACTGGATTGTAGATTTCAGCGGAATCCCCTGAGGCAAGGGAAGCACTTCGGCAGGGCGCTGCCATCGGGAGGTCAACACGTTAAAATGCAGCTCATTACAAAGAAGATAAAAGAAAAAGAAGAGAAGAAAAGTCTCCCAAAAGGAGGAGACCAATTTTATTGACTGAACATTTCTTGAAGACAAAAGAAAGAAGAAAAATGGCAATAAAGGAAAAATGCAATGTTAGAGGTCTTGGACCTCTGGATCAACGGGGGGACTCGGCACCTCTGGGGGGTGGACCACGGTGGCTGCAATGGCGGTGGAAGGTCTGGCTTCATCCTCGGATGCCTCGTCCAAGAAGCTGAGGTCGAGCTTGGGGAATTTCATGACCATCTTCTCTTGGCAGAGCTCGAACCTTTTATTGAATGCGGCTTGGCCAAACTCAACCTTCAACTTCTTCATTTCGGTGGAAGTCTTGAACTCCTCCACCGCTTGACTCCTGGCCTCCGAGACCAAGGTCGGGATCTGTTCCGCCATGTTGGCCACCTCGGCCTCCGCCCTCCTCACCATCTCCTCCAGGTCGGCCTTCTGTTCCACCGAGGTCTGTCTCTCTCTCTCAAGCGCCTCTCGGAGACCGGCCACCTCGAGGGCCATTTCCTTAAGGCGGGCAGCCTCGGCCTGCTGACCTTCCACCACCTTGTTTGTCATCTTGATGTTGGCGAGGAGTTGGTGCCTGAGCTGCAAGGGCGACCGGAGAGTCAGAATGGGAGCTGGGAAGTTAATTAAATGAAGAAGCGAAAGGAAAAAGGAGGACGAATCTACTTACCTCGAGGAAGGCCCCCAGCGAGTCCCAGACTCATTGTGTAGGATCGATGCGGACGATCCTCTGGACGACTTCGGGCAGTGAGCACCCATCTACCAGCTTTTTTATTAGATCTCTGTCACTAAAGGGATCATCCCCCTGCTCCTCTTCAGAGCCGCGGGACTCTTCAGTGGCAGCCCGACGACTGCCGACCCTGCGGGCCAAGGTCTTCCTATTCTTCCTCCTCTCACCCCCTGGCACCTCCTCAGGATGGGTCTCTGAAGCGGGGACCTCGGTAGGAGAACTCAAACCCCTCAGGGAGGCCCGGGCAGTGGGACGCTCAGTGTCTGGAAGGACATCGGAGGCTGAGGTCGCTTGGGCAGGCACGGCTGAACTCGTCACCTCTGCTTTGGCCCTCTTCGCCGGCTTGGGGGCCGCGGTGCCCTTTCTTTTGAGAGCCTTCAGGCCCCTGGCAAGCATCTGTGCTTTTTCAGCGTCCATGCCTAAAAAAAAAAGAAGGGAGAGAAAGAGAAAAGAAAAGGAGGGCGTGAAAAAGAAGAAAAGAAGAGAAGTGGGAGAAAGAGAGGAAAGGAAAAGAAAAAAAAGAGAGATGAAATACTGGCGGGATCCAGGGGGCTCAGGCCGATGTTGAACAGAAACTGCTCCTTCAGGAGGTTGGGGAGGGAAAGAGTTGGATATTTGAGGAGTTTCTGGGAGGCTTGATGGTCGTCTCCCTCCAGGCTGGGCGCCCGGCGGACGGAGTCCCTCAGGGAGCCCCAAGGGGGCAACTCTAGCCTCAAGGTCGGGCATCGAACATAAAGAAACTTCTCCTTCCAGTTATGGATAGAGGAAGGGGCACCCTTCAGTAACCCCTTCCTACCGAACTGAGGGGAGAAGTACCACCAATCCTTTGTCGTGGGATGACGCTTGAAGGTGTAGAAGTATCTAAACAAGGAAAGGGTGGGCTGGACTTCGACTACATGACAAAGAGAGAGGAACCGTATCAAAAACCTAAAGGAGTTCAGTGCAACCGAAGCCAGAGAAATGTCCAGAAACCGAAAAAGAGCAATGACAAAAGGCAGTAGAGGGAGCCGGAGTCTGGCACGAAAGGCCTCCTGGTACAGGCAGAAGCGGTCAGGGGGAGGGGCACTAGCCCGGTCGGATGGGCCAGGTAGTTTCAGTTCGTACTTCGGAGGAATCCCATACTGAACTCTTATTAGTTGTAGTTCGTCCGGAGTCAGAGAACAAGGAATGGCGTCCGGTGCAAAAATCGGATGAGGTTCAGCTCTACCTACCGGTTCACCTACCGCCTGAGGTCTCTGGGAGACCGTGACAGACGAACTCTTAGAGCCACTAGAAGAAGAACCCCTGGAAGACATCTAGAGTCACACGAAGGCCACCTACAGAGGAGAAATCCCTAAAAATCGGAGAAAATCACGGACAAGGTCCCGGGGGACTGATGTGCAGAGCAAGAGGAAGAAACATCGAACACCAAAAGGAAGAACAAAAAGAGGAAGGAGTTCTGAGACTAACCAAGGCGATTCGAAGAAGTATGAAGGTGTGGAAAGGGGGACGGCTCGAGGAACGCCTAAGGCTGGGAAGGGCGCTGAGAAAAATTGAAGTTCTCAGGAAGAAGAAGGATGCCAGAACGAGACCGTCGGATAGAGCGGGACTCTTGGAGGAGGAGTGCAGGTTTAAATAGGCCCTGAGATCCGACATAATGACGATTGCGAATCCCCTCTAGTCGGTCTCTTTTCGCCGGGTGTCCTACTCACCATAGCGGGCGGTTAAAAAGTGGCAGACGGCTGACAGTGCCTTTATTGCACCATGCCTTGAGTATCGTTCCACTGCAGGTTCCAAAAGAGCCTCTACGGATCGCCTCAATTTGAAAAGACTCCGACGCACGCGCATTAAATGCCAAAATATCTGAGGACAATCACACGCGGACATCGAGGGAGCAACTTCGACTGTGATAATCTTCTGTACTTCCTTCATTCAAAATTCAAACTCGAAAGTAGGGGGACTGGTGTTGGGTATAAAATACCCTCAGTCGAAGTTCTTAACATGATTGACCCTCCCAAGACTCCTCCGGCTCTCGACCGCAGATGGTATCTCCCCGGACTCCACCAACGGCTGAACTTCTCCAACAATAGATTCCTACAACTACCAGATCTCAGCCCGAACTCCTACGGGAGCCGGATCTCGTCCCCGACCTCGACTACGAAAAAGCTTCGCCCGGACTCCTACGGGAGCCGGGCTCCATCCTCGACCCCGATCGCTGGTAAACTTCATCCGGACTCCTAAGGGGGCCGGACTTCATCCCTGACTTTGATTGCAGGTAGACTTCGCCCGGGCTCCTACGGGAGCCAGATCTCGTCTCCAGCTCCACCTGTGGGAAGACTCAGCCCGGACTCCTACAGGAGCCAGGCCTCGTTCCCAATTTCGGCTGCACAAGGACTTCGCCCGGACTCCTACGGGAGCTGGGCTCCACCCACGACTTCGCTTACAGGTAAACTTCATCCGGACTCCTAAGGGAGACAGACTTCATCCCTGACTTTGATTGCAGATTGACTCAGCCCGAACTCCTACGGGAGTCGGATCTCGTCCCCGACCTCGACTGTGGAAAAGCTTTGCCCGGACTCCTACGGGAGCCGGGCTCCGTCCTCGACCCCGATCGCTGGTAAACTTCATCCGGACTTCTAAGGGAGCCGGACTTCATCCCTGACTTTGATTGCAGGTAGACTTCGCCCGGGCTCCTATGGGAGCCAGATCTCGTCTCCAGCTCCAGCTGCGGGAAGACTCAGCCCGGACTCCTACGGGAGCTGGGCCTCGTTCCCAATTCCGGCTGCACAAGGACTTCGCCCGGACTCCTACGGGAGTCGGGCTCCACCCACGACTTCGCTTACAGGTAAACTTCGTCCGGACTCCTAAGGGAGCCGGACTTCATCCCTGCCTTTGATTGCAGGTTGACTCAGCCCGAACTCCTACGGGAGCTAGACCTCATCTCCGACTCCGGTTACGGGAAGACTCCGCCCGGACTCCTACGGGAGCCGGACTTCACCCCCGACTTTGACTGAAGGAAGACTCCATCCGAACTCCTGCGAGAGCCAGACTCCGAGCTTCTCTCAGACGAGTGGCTAGCCACCTCTCTCCGCCAGACACCCCAGCCGAACTCCGACCGATAGGCCTGGACTCCCTGGCAGGCTGCAGTAACGGCCACAGTACTGCTCCGCTTCCTGCGATGGATTCCACGCGGCTCCATCACTCCCTGGCAGGCCACCATAATGGCCACGATCCTGCTCCACTTCCTGCGATGGATACCGCGTGATTCTTTCCTTCTCTGGCAAGTCGCGACAACGGACGCCGCTCCGCTCCTCGTGGCAAACTCCACGTGGCACGCCCCGGTGATAGCCACGGGTCCACTCCACTACTCTTCGCAACAAACTCCTGGGCAGCCCACTGCCAGATGGTTACGGACGTCGCTATCAGTCTGTTGCCCCCTTTGCCTATAAAAGGGGGATCCCAGATACGTTATTCTCTAAGCCCTCATTTTTTACCTAGAAACTCTGCTAAAATTTTTGTTCGAGCACTCCATTCTTGTTGAGGTAGAGAACTGACTTGAGCGTTGGAGGGTCTTGCCGGAGCAACTCCACCTCTGGTTTAGACTTCTTTTGCAGGCCCCGATGGTGACTGCGACCTCCACAACTCCAGCCTCTCCGGTGCAGGCGGATTTTTGCACCAACAATAACTATATGGAACAACCGCTTGGTTTCACATCCAGTGATGATGATCACAAGGTCTGCAAGCTGCAAAGGTCCATTTATGGACATAAGCAAGCATCTCGAAGCTGGAATATTCATTTCAATGATGTGATCAAAATATTTAGTTTCATCAAGAATGAGGAGGAACCATGTGTATTCAAGAAGATCAGTGGGAGCGCAGTTGTCTTCCTCATACTGTACGTTGATGACATCTTCCTGATTGAGAATGATATTTCCATGTTGACCTCAGTCAAAATATGATTGTCTAAGGAGTTCTCTATGAGAGATCTAGGAGAGGCATCCTTTATACTGGGTATTAAGGTCTATAGAGATAGACCAAACAGGATGCTGGGACTTTCATAGAAGATGTACATAGAGGAGGTGCTAAAAAGATTTAGCATAGAAAATTCAAAAGAGATTTAGTACCTTTTAGACATGGCATTCATCTCTCCAAGAAGATGTGCCCTAGCACACCTGAGGAGATTGAATGTATGAGCAAGATCTCTTATGCTTCGGTAATAGGAAGCCTCATGTATGCCATGCTGTGTACACGACCTGATATAGCCCATGCTGTGAGTGTCACAAGCAGATATCAGTCGAATCCAGGCAAAGAGCACTGGACTTCTGTGAAATGTATCCTTAAGTACTTGAGAAGGACTAAGGATAAGTTTCTAGTCTTTGGGAATGGAGAACTCCAGGTTCAGAGATTTACAAACTCAGATTTTATGTCTGATATAGATGATCGAAAGTCGATATCTGGAAGTTTGTTCATTTGCAATGGTGGTGTAGTTAGCTGAAAGAGTTTCAAGCAGATGGTGATTGCTGATTCCATCATGGAGGCAGAGTATATTGCTGTATCGGAAGCTACGAAGGAGGTATTCTGGTACAAGATGTTTGCCGCAGAGCTTGGAGTGATGTCATCGGATGCCATCTCTCTTTATTGCGATAATAATGATACCATAGCCCTAGCTAAGGAGCCAAGGTCTCACCAGAAGTCCAAGCATATCGAGCGGCGATTCCATCTGATCCGTGATTACCTCAAAAAGGGTTATGTCGAGGTTAAGATAGTCGACTCCACAGACAATGTGGTAGACCCACCGATAAAGCCATTAGGCCAGCAGAAGATCGAAGCCCATCTTGAGAAGATGGGACTTAGATATGTAACCAATTGGCATTAGGTCAAGTGAGATTTTGTTAAATGTGTGCCCTAGATGCCAGATTGGCTAACACATTCCTGTACAAATGTAAGGGCAAATTTATAATTTTGACTATAAATAAATAAAAGAGTTATTCTACTATCACATTGTGTACATTATGTCTGTGATATATCTTTTGAGTTAGTAGAAATGTTAATTCATATTTTTAAGAGTTGAAAATTTAAGACATGAATTTACATAACTAACTCATAAATAGCTCCTGACCATAGGATCATCATGAGGATGGAGATCGATCCAGAAGGTTGGTGTATGATCGCTTCCTTAGGATAGATGTGTCTTGAGTCTATGGTGTGGAGACATCGGAATGAGAGTACAGATATTCATTGAGAATGAGAGTACTGAGCATGACCACCTCGAGCAGTCATAAGGAAGTCTACCTTCTCGTCGATGACTAGCTCGATGCTGTAGCTGTGTGTCTAGTTCTTTGACCTGAGGTACATTGACAGTTCACCTTGAGTGTGTTATAGTTTGACTACACTATAACTCGATCTCTTAGCCATTCAAAACCCTGAGGTGTATGTTGGCTGTAGCATATTCATTGTAGGAACCAGATTGCACCAAGATGGGATCTATCAACCTCGGTAGATGAGAAGAGTAGTCCTATGATGATTGAAAGATCGAGTCCTTAAGCCCATGACCATGGCAGAGTGAAATAATGAAAAAGAGTTTTCCATTGGGGTTTCACATCGGACTCGGATCGATCGATTGATTCATATGACTGATGTTGGATTTGACGAGTTCACCTTAACCCTAATTCAATCAGGACTCATGATAGAGGAACTCAATCACACAGGTAGCTGCACTGAGAGGTTCATCTTTATTTTTGATGGGTTGCCACCATATACTACTAGGTGTCACTGGTAGATTTTGGGAGCAATTAGAATGATCTTGATGATCGATCATTCTAATTGTCTGAATCAAAAGAGTTCTGATCCATTGAAAGGAGTTTCGATGATGTCGATAATGAGATCTTGACATGTCTTATTACCATATAGAAATGAACCTAACTAGGTCACACAAATAAGAGTTAGGGTCTTGATGTCATCAATTGAGCTAGCCCAGTTCGATTGATTTGGATTAGATCCAATTAGGTTCAAGGAAATCTTGCTAGCACACGATTGAGCCTAACTTTTTTCTCGTGCAATCTTTTTCATCTCGACTGAGCCAAATGTGATTTGACTCATCCAGAAAATCTTGAAAAAGTTTCTCTCAGTTAACTGGAGTCAATCTAGCTCAAAAAAATTTTATCTTAATTCATGAGATGAATTTAAGACAACACCTGCCAATTTCTGTCACCTGTCATTTTCTTTTTAGGACATCGATCAAACATTGACTTATGGATCTTAAACTGAAGGCCACTTGACAAGAGGTCATTGGAGAGTTTTTATAGAGTATCCACCTACTAAATTAGGCCTCAAAGTAAGTGCCAAGATCAGATTGGGCATGCACCCCAAGTGGATAAGGATAGAGTCCCACGAGATGAGGACTCTATGCCTTGATCGACTCAAACTGTTGGGCGCCAATCTCACTGTGTTTATCCAGTGTTGGCACCAACAGTAGGAGGGTTTGGTGGGGTTCTTATCTGATATGATTAGATAACATCACTCCACCAATCAAAATTTTTCCAGAATTAATTAGAATTTTTTGATTGATCGAATGATGTGGCACTGCATGGCACAGTAGGGTCTATTTAAACCCTGTCTGTGCCTAGGGTTTGGAGAATCTACTCAATACCTTGCAAAAATGAGATTCCCCTCCACTTCTCTATATCCCCTCTGCTCCTCTCCCTCCTCTCTTCACATCCAAGAAGTTGGGCATCCATCTGGTGCTTGTCCAAAGCGTGGTGGCTCCCTAATCAGAAGGCTGCAGGGATTTATCGAGAAGCTGCTACTCCAGCTTCAGAAGATCTTTTGAAGATCTTTCAGATCAGATCCAGATCTGATTTTTGGAGCAAAGATTTGTGAGAAGAAGATGATCCAGATCCTACTTGAGTGAATACTGATAGAGGCCAGACGACTGCGTGGCTATTTTAGAACCTCGGGTGTTGCTGCGATCATCTACAGGATAGTCTAGTTATCCTAGAGGTATTCCTCTAATCCTCAAGTTTTAGATTTAATTTTAGATTAAATATCAGATAATAAGAATCATATTTAATAGATCTTAGATCTAAAATAAAGTAAGATAATTTTTTTTAAAAAAATATTCCGTCCCAGATCACATTAGATCTGGAAGATCCTACAAGAGAAAAAGATAGTTTTTCCTTCACATGGGACACACCCAACTTGATCAAATCAAGTGGCACCCCATAATAACTATTAAGAAATATTAATTAAGGACATGTATCTTTAATTTATATGATCCAAAACTTTAGACACTCAACAATTGGAGTCCAATAAATCTAATTTATGTAGGTTATTAGCAGGTAATTAAGTTTGAATGATCTTATCAAATAAGAATTCCAAATATAAAGAGAAAATTGGGTCTAACCACGTGCTAGCAAGGTTACCTTAAACCCAATCGAATTTCTCTAAATTCAATTGACACTTCATAAGCTCAATTACTAATTCTAGGTCTAATCCCTTTGTTGTGTGATCCTATAGGTTCTATTCTATCTGGAGTGAGATTTATAATGATCTCTATCAAAGTATCATTGAAACTCTTTTCAATGGGTCTGAATAATCTACTTTAACTCATCAAGGATTATCGATCCAGAACAATTTCAGTTAGCTCTCACAATCCACCAGTGACACCAAGCAATATGTAGTGGCAATCTAGTAGAACCAAAAATGAATCTCAAGGTATAGTTAGTGTGTGATTCAGTCCCTCTATCATGAGTCTCGACTAGATGGCAGGTCATGGATAAATCATCAAACCTCAACATCAGTCGTATAATAGATTCAATCAGCTCAAGTCCAATTATGATTTCTATGAAAACTCTTTTTCATCAATCATACTACTGTGGTCATAGATTCTTAAATTTAACCTCTCAAATTTTATAGTACTACTCTTCTCTACCAAGATTGATAGATCCCATCTTCATGCATATCCTATTCCTATAGTGGACCAACTGTCACCAATATCCACTACAAGAGCTCATGAGACTCATGTTTATGTGTCAGTCAAACTTTAGTAGCTTCACTACGAGTAGTAGTATAATCTCAGGTCAAAAGATCATTCACACAACTACAGTATCGAGATAATCACTGATGATTGAATCAAAATTCAAGTGATCTCTCATATGGTCATGCTCAGTACTAGTTGTTCTCTAACAACTATCCACACTCATCATCCAGTATCTCTACACTGTAGACTAGAGACTTATCTATCCTAAAAAAAATGATCTGTGCATCGATCTATCCGGATTGATCACCATCCTCGTGATGATTTTATGATCGGGAGTATTGAAGAATTAAATACATGTTTCTAATTCTCAATACTTTGAGAATATGTATCAAAAATTAATTTTATGGATGATTCAAAGATACATCACACTTGAATAAAAAATAAACTTATCTTTTTATTGATCAAATCAATATATAAAGTATAAAACTATTTCAGATTTATTATAATGTGTCAATCATATTAGCTTCTAGGACATACAACTAACACCTTTATGATATGATTTAATATGCTTTTAGATCTGATAATATTTCTTTAGATCTGATTATTTACTATTTAGATTATATCTAAATATGTTTTATTTTTAGATCTATTTTTTTTTTATATATTAGATTAGATGATCTGAGTAACAAAGTACTCAGATTGGGTAATCACCAGGCCATCCGATTATAAGAGCCAGTAGGGTTACATGACCCTCTCCTCCCATTCAATGGGGTGCTCTTTATGGCATGTAGGGGTGCTCTTTATGGCATGTAGGGGTGCCATTGCGAGGTCCCATGAAGAAGAAAATGAAAAAAAAACTTACTTTCTTGCAAAATCTTAGATCTTAAAATCCTAGAATTTGCTGTATGTGATGCAAGTTGCAAAGAAAATTAGTTACATCTAATCATGATAATCAAAACTATTTTGATTTAAAATCATAAAAATTTAGGTATGATCTAAAAAGATTTTATGAATTAATGTAAAAAGTTTATATAAGAAATTATTTCAAAACCTAAACTATATTAATGCTAAACTTATTTAAGAATTAAGTGTTGAATCGATTAGAGATAGAATTATGATTTAAGATCTAATGATATTGCATAAAATATGGGACATGGATTAGCTCAAATCAGATCCTCTTAATTGGATTAGACTTAAGATTAGAATCAAAGAGTTAATTGATCATGTAGAGAAATTGATTAAATCTAACCAAATATTGAATTAGATTAAATCAGATTTCTCTAATATAATAGTTGTAGATGGTCAAATCTATGTCTTTGATTAGACCAAATAGACCTTGATTGTGGCTCAATGGTTGAACCCAAATCATTAGATTGTCAAATCAAACTTAATTAACTAATTAGTATCTAAGGTAAGTTTGGCATTTCAACGGATGGTTTTTAATTGAGAGCGGCTTACCTGATCATTTCGATGGTGTCTAAGGCAAGTTTAGCAGATGCTCCCATCGATCTCACTTACCTAACCAATTTGGTGAATTATATTTTGATTAGACCACTAAGTGATTTGAGTTAACTAATGCCATTAAGGTTGATTAGTGTGACTAATTTAGGTGTCAGTTTGACCAGCATGACCTTAATCTGATTCAATGACTTGGTGAAGTCAATGGGAGGATTGAGGTTTACTGGTTAATCTCTTCTTTTCTCTTCTTTTAATTCATAAATTAAATCTTCTAAATTATTAAGTCCCTTAAATGAGATAGTTATGATGATAACTAAATCATAGCCTTCCATTAAGTTGGGTGATAATGGGTCCAATAGTATGATGATCATTGGAGGCCCAAAGGCCTAGTGCTCATCTGCTATTGGAATTATCATTCATAATATGGTGACTTAGTCAAGTCTCTTTAGCTTGTGGTCAGATTAGCTAGCCAAACTCGGAACATATCATTTGATAGTTGGATTAACAAGTATAATCATGTTAATGGTTGGGTCTAATCAGGGCTTGCAGAGAAGACCAAATTCAACTGAAAAGTTACATGGGGCTAAACTAAATACTAAAAATTATTTGGTGAAATAATTAGTTAATGAACCTACCCATAGATGTACATGGGTGAGTCGGCCAAAGTCGGGCTTATGTGCAGTTTGTGTGGATTCTAGTACCCGCTAAAGAATTAAAGTAATTTCTCGAGTTGGAGGTAGAGGCTACCAATTCGTATAAAATAGTGAAAAAAATTTTAGACTAAAATCGATGTCTTTAGGATTAATTAATTTATATATTGATTAGATTTTATTTTTTTTTGTGCAAATATGACCTCAAACTTGTCGCACCGATAACTATTGGATAGTGAGAGGTTAACAGGACCCAATTTCGATAACTGGTATCAAAAACTTAAAATCATCCTAGAGCATTAGCAAATTTTATATGTTATTACAGATCTGGCACCTGAGGATTCTGCTCCCAACGCCCGTGGCATGATTTGAGATAGTTATTTAAAGTGGCTTAACGATCGCGCTATGGTTTATTGTATTATGTGGGCTTTAATGAATAATGAGTTCAGTCAAAAGTTTGAAGAGGCTCAGTCAGAGGACATGCTCATAATGTTGAGAGAGTCCTTTGGTACTCCCAATGATGTTGAGTGACACAAGATTAGTTGCACCATTTTCAACACTCAGATGAGGGAGGGAGCATCGGTCACTAATCATGTATTGTACATGATCAAACAGATCGAGTGACTGAGTAAGCTTGGCTTTACTTTGCATGAACAGTTAGAGAAGGATGCGATCCTGAATTTTCTACCCCAATCTTACCTACCATTTCTCAATCATTTTGAATGACAAAGCTTGTAGTCAATTACCATGGTCTGTTGGATTGCTACAGACTTTTTGAGAAGGATGACCAGCTCTACAAAGAGACGATGAATGTTATGAGAGGATCTTTTTTAGGTGGATGTCGTTCCTTTAAGAAAGGAAAGAAAAAAAGAATAAAAAGGTACAAATTGTTTGGAGTCAGACCCAGAAGTCTAAGTTTAAGGCCGACCAAAGTCAGGCAGAGTACTTCTATTGTAAGAAGTAAGGTTACTGGAAGAGGAACTATCCTCAATATAAAGCTTTCTTTGACCATAACTAGCCCAAGAAGAAGAAGTAATTGGTTGCTGAACAAGATAATTATATGATAACACCTTGTAACTTCTCTGCTTTTGATACAATGACCTAGGTATTGGATACCGGTAGCCCTATTAATATTTATAATTCATTGCAAGGTCTTCAGGTCAGTAGGAGATTTGGAGATGGTGAGAGATTCTTGAATATTGGAGATGAAAGATCAGTTCCAGTTCTAGTTTTAAAAATTATCAAGCTTGTATTCGAGTCTCATTTTATTGTTCTAAATGATTGTCATTATTGTCCAAGTTTTTTTTAAAATATTATTTCTATAGGTCTTTTGACCAAATCAAATTATGAAATTTTAATAAAATTTTTTTTTTGTGATATCATTTTGAATGGTGTTACTATAACATGTGGATAGTTAACAATGATATATATGTTGTATTATGACCTAATGTAATGTACACATCTAATAAACATCCTAGAGTAGTTAATGTCATGGATGCTTACCTTTGACATTATAGGCTATGAAAGAAGAGTGCCTTATAAGTCAATCACAAGTATGTTGCGATGAAATTTTTTTTTTATAATTTTTTAACTCATGAATGATATTTGTTATTTGATAATAAAATGAGATATTGATTCATCATTTTAGCTGAATCTTATTTTGTCTAAGATTATGATAAATCACAAAGATTAGGGTAATGATTTTAGGAGATATGAATGGGTCATTCTAGTGAGACCTCAAATCTTAAAATCTTAATCTTAAATATTTCTGGTTGTAGGAGCATTGAGTCAGAGATCAATATTTTGGATAGACTGATGCATCTTATGTATGCTCTATGGAGAGGATGGCAGATCTCACTAGCCACTTGCATATAGGACACTAATATAAGGGTGTGGATGCTCATTTAAAAATGAGTCTACTAAATAGACTTGATGAAAAAGAACATCTTATAGAAGCCTTACTTGCATGTCAAAGATGGTTCTCTAAGTGGAAGTTGTGCAAATGATCCTTAGATCGGAGATCACCATGAAATCTTGTGCACATGAACCTATATTTTGGTTCATACCCATGCATAGCATTAAAATATGTATGGAATGTTCTGGATATGGTGGAGCATGTATGAAGGTTATGAGTAGGTCAATATGAAATCGATCACTCGTAGTAAGAGGAGATCGCATCCCGTGTATTCTCATCCCTAGATGACTCAAAAAAAGTCTTTTGGCCAAAAGCAGGAATGAGATTAGAAAGAGTTTCTAATGCTTCATCATTAGAGTCATCATTGGTTTATTAAAAATCGAAATGAGTATGTATTTGAGTTTGACATAATTTCATACTCATGAACATATTCGAAATGCAGAGATGATTGAAGGATTGAATTGCACGATAACTTACCACTGAAGAATATTTTTGATATTTTCACTAAGTTTCACATCTTCTAAATAGTTATAATATATTGCTTGATATTAATCTTGACTTGTAGGTTTGATCGAATTTAAGAGTTTAATTCGATCGTTAATTAGAAAAGATTCTAATTGTTGAACTCGGGTTAGCTCGAATGGATCTAAATCGATTAAATTGAAATCCAATCAAATTCAGTCAACTTGCACCCAAATCTACTACTGGCTAGATATGAAATTCAATGGGTCATACACATATAAAAATTAGTCAAGGACCCTTTTGATAAGGTTGATTAGAATTTTGGATCCAATCAGGGTTTTTGATAAGCATGCTAGCATGTGTGAAAATCCTTGCTCCTTTGGAGATCAATTTGATCTCATCCCTTGTAAATTAGCTAGCCCAATTTGGTGGGCATTTGGATCAGGTCGTGCCACTTGGAAACAATCTAAATTGGGGCATCACATCTCATTTTAGCACCATATATGAAGAGTCCAAATTGTGGAGGACTCTTGGTGCAAAAAAGAATTGGCATGCGCATGTTGGCATGAGCAGAAGAAAGAATCCTTCTGGCATGGGGTTCAGATGTGTGTGGTGGCCCTAATCACCTTTCATTTTCTGGTGTACATCTCAAAGTATGAGATAGAAATTTTCTGCATTAAATAGGATAGAGAAAAAATTGGAATAGAAGGATCTCTTGCACGCATGTGTTAAAGCATCGCATCTCTTCATGTTTTAGATAGTCCTTCTGCAAACCAAATTTATTTAAATTGGAATGCCACCTTTTTAATAAAGTTCCACATTTGATCAAATTTTTTATGGATATTTATCTGGAATTTTTTCAGATTTATCAAAGGGTTAAACGAATGCCAAAGCTTCTCCTCATGCATGCATGCGGTAATCAGCCTTCATGTGAAGGGATGTGAGAATACATCTTTTTGTGGATTTTTTGATCTCTTTATTAAGTGATCTGAGATTAAGATTGAATCTTTTATCTACATGGTTTTTTATACATTTTTTTTGATTTGAGAAGTGATGCAAAAATATCCCTTCTCTGGTCGCATGCGCAGGTGAAAGTGCTGATCGATATATCATTGATAAGAGTCCTTCTGCTTGAAGGAACACTTATCTCTAATAATCAGATCAGATAGGCCTCTTAGATAAGGTGTATCCCTAAATTTTGGCAATCATCTGGTGGCTATAAATAGGGCTGGGCACTGGGTGTCCGAGGCAATTCAGAAAACTTTCCATTTTCCTCTCCGTAGCTCTCCTTTCTTTCTTACAACCTATCTTAGTTTTAGGACAAGGCTTTAGGACTTAAGACAAAGCCTTATCTAGTTTAAACAAGGGTTGTGAGGGTCTTAAAGAAGGAAAATTAAAAGTTTAGAGGAGGTTCTAAGAGGGTCGAGTTAGGTTCTTGGAGAATCCTAACCGATACAAGACTAGTCAAGTTCTAGGGGCTAGAACTCTTGAAGCAAGGTGGAGTGCTGTCTTTGGTCTGATTTTCATGTGGATCACCATTGGAGGGTGGACACTTGGATGCCTTATGAGGATTTAGATTAGTACTATAGGTATTCTTCTTATTTTAGCTTACAGTTATTGTGCTTTGATTGATATAGTCAAGGGTTTCTGGGCATTAGGATTTTCAGAGCATCAGATGTTTTGAATAAAAATTTTAAACACCTAACCCTTCCACTGCACCTTCAAAACCCAATAGTGGTATCAGAGCCAGGTTTGATCTATATAATCAAAGGTTAAAATATTATCTTGATTGTGATCAAGCTTGGGTTTTTGATTTGGTTCAAGTTGGGTCAAGGGTTGAACCCAATTGAATATCCAAATCCTAGTATGTCTTAGAGATATGTTTTAAATATAAAATACATGATATATATATATAAAAAAATTTTTAGTAGCTTAGTACTCTAATTGGATTTCATCACCAAACTATTCGATCATAAGAGCAAGTAGGGTTCAAAGACCCTCTCTTCCCATTCTATGGGGTACTTTTATGGCGTGTAGGGGTGCCACTATGATTTTCCAAGAAGAAGAACCGCAAAAAGAGTGTTTTATATTGATACATGCATATGATATGCTTTGTAATAATTATGTTGTATGATTATATTTTCATATCTTAGAGATATGATTAGATGCCATGATTAGTTATGTTTATTAAGATACATTATAATAGTGCATCATAATGATTCATTGAATTAGGATGTGCATGAGATTATTAAAGCTCTCATAATAAATTATCTTAAGTCATAGTGTTGTGAACCAGTAGCTAACATATTTTTTGAATCAATTAATCAATTGATGTCTAAAGAGTATTTCAAGTGTGATGGTTCTTTAATTGGTTTTGTTTGCTAGCCTGATCAATTTATTGATATCTAAGAAAAGCAATGGGGAGACCTCCACCAATCTTAACATTTTTTTGGCCAATTAGATTAGTTTGAATCTTGAATGAAGTTTGCTCAATATTTTGAACACTACAGATGCCTTCCTTCATATCTAATCAATATCCTATCAAAAATCATAGTAGATTTGTTGTGATATCCATAAGATTTGCTATAGAGATTAATGTGAGTTTGTCTTGTTGCATATTATATGCTTTATGGCATATTTAGATATGTTGCTTTATTGTGATATCCACAAGGGTAGTATTTTTCAGATATGGCTGTATGAAAATGAAGGATCTGACTTAACTATAAAATATTATAGTTTATTGTGATATCCACAAGGCTATGAATATTTTTAGAGGTAAGGATTTTGTTGAGAATTACATGAGACATAATTGGATAGGTTTTTCTACCTTTAAACTCATTGAGGTTTGTTGTGATATCAATAAGACTTCATTTAGGGATTAGGATCTCAATCCCACTAAGAAATTAGATTAAATTTTTTTATTTACCATAGAAGAGGGCTATGATATCTGATAAAATAGTGGAAGACATAACTAGTTAAAAAGAGCTCATCTAGTTATGCATATCAAACATGAGTGGTCTACTTACACTATTATTTTTTATTTATTTAGATTTAAATTTATATTATAGCTTCTTTATTTTCACTGCATGAAACCATGAATAAAAATATGTTGACCGATCCAAACTATATGGATTGGTTGAGGAACTTGCAAATTAGGTTCGCATCGGAGAAAAACTCTAATGTTCTGAATATTTCTAACCCTAGATTGGTCAGCAATAATAAGAAGGCAAAAGAAGTCTCCATAAAAATTATTTATGATAAATTTAGATATTAAGAGAATAATTGTAAGAATTATCTTACAAGATTGAAGCAGGGTGCAAATATAGTACCAAAAGGTGTATATATGATACAGACCTATTTTTTATTGAGTGGCTCAGACTTTAATACTTGGATATTGGATACCGTCTATGGATTGTGTTGGTGCAAAAATTTGCCAGCGTCAGAGAAGCTGGAGTCGAGGGAGTCGCGGTCGCCGTCGGGACCTGCAAAGAAAGTCTAAATCGGAGTTGGGGGTGCTCCGGCAAGACCCTCCAATGCTCAAGTCAGTTCTCTGCTTCAACAAGAATGGAGTGCTCGAACGGAAATTTTAGCAGAGTTTCGAGATAGAAATTAGAGCTTAGAGAATAACGTATCTGGGGTCTCTTTTTTATAGGCAGAGGGTGTAACAGACTGATAGCGATATTTGTAACCACCTGGTAGTGGGCCGTTCGGGGCCAGGAGGAGTTTGTTATGAAGAGTAGTGGAGTGGAGTCGTGGCTATCACCGTGGCCTGCCACGTGGAGCCTGTTGTGGGGAGTGGAGCAGTGTCCGTTGTCACGACTTACCAGAGAGTGGTGAAGCTGTGTGGAATCCATCACAGGAAGTGGAGCAGAATCGTTGCCATTACTATGGCCTGCTAGGGAGTCCAGGCCTGTCGGTCGAAGCTCGATTGAGGTGTCTGGCGGAGAGGTAGCTATCCATTTGAGAGGAGCTCGGATGTTGCTGGTGAGCCTTCTATCGTTGGGTGCCTTGGGCGTTAATACTGCAGGCGAGGGCCATTTGCTGTAGGAGCTCGGTCAGAGGCTTTCCGTAGATGAAGTTCGATTTCACGCAAAATTCGACAGAGGGTCGACCGGCAGTGGATGTCGGATGGCGCTGGAGAGGTTCATCCGCTGGAGGGGTCCGACTGTTGGAGTCCATATGTTGTAGGAGTTCGTCCGAAATCTGTCCGCTACAGAAGTTCGATCGGAGTCCGATCTCCATAGAAGCCCGGATGGGGATCATATGTCAAGGAAGCTCGATCGAAGCCTGCAGTAGGAGCTCGGAGTAGATCGCTTGTAGTAGAAGCTTGGAGTCTGACCCTTGTAGGAGTTCGGATGAGGTCTACCTGCAACAGGAGTTCAGGGTGGAAGTCCGGCTCCCGTAGGAGCCCGGACGAAGGCTACCTGCAGCCGGAGTTTGGGGAAGAAGTCCGGCTCCCGTAGGAGCTCGGACGAAGTCTACTTGTTTGGGGAAGAAGTCTGACTCCCGTAGGAGCCCGAATGAAGTCTACCTATTCGGGGAAGAAGACCGGCTCTCGTAGGAGCCCAGATGAAGTCTACCTGCAGTCGGAGAAGAAGTTTGGCTCCCGTAGGAGCTCGGATGAAGTCTACCTGCAATCAGAGTTCGAGGAAGAAGTCCGGCTCCCGTAGGAGCTCGGACGAAGTCTAGAAGGTGGTCGACCATCGTAGAAACTTGGATGGAGTCCGTCCGTCATGGAGAATCTGGTCGACACTGGTGGGGGTTTATCCGTCGGCAAAACTCGAGAACGTTGCGGAGGCTTGGCCACCGGAGAGGTTCGAAAAGATGTCGCCGAAGATCGGACGTTGGCAGAATCCCTGGAGGGTCACTCCTGACACGAACTTTGGCTGGGGGATATTTTATACCCAACACCAGTCCCTCTACTTTCAGTTTGAGTCTCGAATGAAGGAAGTACAGAGAAATTTTCACAGCCAAAGTTGCTCCCTTGAATCCTGCGCACGACCGCCCTCGAAAATCTTGGCATTTAATGCGCGCGTGTTGGAGTCTTTTTCCAATTAGGGTGATCCGAAGAGTCCTTTCAGAATTTCTGCTGGAGCGTAGTCCCAAGCACCACACCATAATGGTCCCGCCAGCAGTCAGCCCTACACCACGGTGAGTGGGACACGTGGCGGGCATTGGTTGACCTAGGGATATCTGCCACCATAACTGTGCCAGGCCCCATCGCTTATTTAAATCCCCTCCTTCCCTCCAGGGACTTCATTTTGCCTGAGAGTCCAGACGACGTCTTTCTTCTGCCTGAGAGTTTAGCCACCCATCAGTGCCCTTTTCGACCCTAAGCATTCTTCGCGCCAATCTTCGCCATCTCCACCGGCTCCCCGCCGCCTTCAGCCTTTTGAGCCCTTTCGAGGAGTTCTCCCATCGGGGCTTCTGCCTCGGAGGTCAATCTCGAGAGGATGCTACGGATCGAGAGGAGTAGGAGGGGGGGAACAGTGGCATGCAAGTTCAGCGGCTGCCGAACTGCCACCGAGGGTTTCCACAGCTTTAAAGGGGGCTCGAGGGAGAATTCCTTCAACAATAGGGATTTAATAACGGAACCAGTCGGTGAGTGCATCCTGCCCGAGAATTTTGAAGTAGTTGAACGGGGCGACACCGGTCAAGAGGGTAGAGTTGCCATCATAAGCTATGGTGGGTTTCTTGACGTCGTCGGGGTCGAGGGACCAGAGGTGGTCGACGCTGACGGCGGGACAGTAAAACTTATTGCGGGGGCGGTGGAAGTAGCGTATGCCGACCTCATCGAAGTACCTAGGATGGTGGTTGTCGGGGAGCACACGGTGGTGGCGCATGCCTCCAACGTCATCACGGCCTTCGGGGTACTTTCGGTTCTTCCCGATACAGGTCATCGTTGCCACTGCCATCGCTGCCGTCGCCCCTTGAATTCTATCCCCCCTTTGCCCCCTAGGGTTACGGTTTCGGCAATGGTGCGGAACGAGGCAGGGGGGTGAGAGCCGATGGATTCATCACACGCACTGGGAAATACTACTGAAAGGATGGAACCGAAAGGAGAAGTCGAAAGCTTGAAGCGGTCTCCAATGTATTCTTTTCAAGTCTTGTAGTAATGTTCTTTTTTCCTCGGTCTTCAGGGCTTTGTAACGTACACCTTGTTAATCGAGAATGAAAAGAAGATTTTTGTTACCTTGTCCGCACTTTGCGTCAAATTGTCGCCTGCCGAACTTCTTTCATTTACTATTGTTATTGTTGTATCCCCCCCCCTTTTTTTTTTGTTCGATGCCGATGTTGTCTGGAGGTTCCTGGTCATCGCCACGTCGGCTTGCTTTTCTTGTCATCTTTCTTCTTCAGCCTTAAGGGCTCTGTAATGCATACTTAGTTAATGACATGAGAAGGGAATTTTTCGTTACCTCTTTTACTCACGTGTTGAATTGTCGTTTGCCGAGCTTCTTTCGACTTTTGTCTTGCTTGATATTGATGTCGTTCGGAGGTACCCAATCACTGTCGCATTGACCCATCCTTTTGTTTATGGCCGCAGATTTGTCCGGGACCATTCGAGTTTGACACCTCCTTTCAGAGTTCGAGCTCGAAGGTCTGAGCTTCTCGTCACCCTAAGGAAGCCGTCTTATCCTTGGCCTGTGTTGAGAGCTCTCTTGGAGACTGGGGATTTTGATAAGAACCCCAATCCTCACTGAGACGAGGCTCCCTATATCTTTGATGTAATTTATTTTCCATTTGTGGTTGATGCAATTCGTCGCTTTCCTTTTTAACCCCCCTCCCCTTTTTCTTTTTCTTTTCTCGAGTGAGGGTTTTCCTTCTGCTCTTAGTGGGGTCGCGGGAGTGCGGAGGGGCAGCTGAGAAGGTTTCCTTTTTTTTATCTGATCTTAAATGACCAGACCTTAATTGGTGTCAGGACGAGGTCCTTCCCCTAATTCTGATGTAATCGATTTTAGCTCAGGTTAGGACGTGGTTCTTTCCATGTTCCTAACAGGGCTGTGGGGGCACATATGGGCGTTGTAGGGCCTCTCCCTCCATCCGATCTAAGAGTAACCGGGCCTTCGACTTTGCTCATATTAGGGTGAGGTTCTCCTCCTGTCCCTAACAGAGCTGTGGGGGCACATATGGGTGCTGTAGGGCCTCTCCCCCCATCCGGTCTAAAAATAATCGGGCCTTCGACCTTGCTCATGTTAGGACAAGGTTCTCCTCCTGTCCCTAACATGGCTGTGGGGGCACATAAGGGTGTTGTAGAGCCTCTCCCCCCATCCGGTCTAAAAATAATCAGGCCTTCGACCTTGCTCATGTTAGGGCGAGGTTCTCCTCCTGTCCCTAATATGGCTGTGGGGGCGCATAAGGGCGTTGTAGGGCCTCTCCCTCCATCCGATCTAAAAATAATCGGGCCTTCGACCTTGCTCATGTTAGGGTGAGGTTCTCCTCCTGTCCCTAACATGGCTGTGGGGGCACATAAGGGCGTTGTAGGGCCTCTCCCCCCATTCGGTCTAAAAATAATCGGGCCTTCGACCTTGCTCATGTTAGGGCGAGGTTCCCCTCCTATCCCTAACATGGCTGTGGGGGCACATAAGGGTGTTGTAGGGCCTCTCCCCCCATCCGATCTTAAAATAATTGGACTTTCGATTTTGTCCATATTAGGTGTCATTTTTGTTGTCTGAAGGGGTTATCCCCTATCATTACAAGTCCATGCCAAAAGGGAAAGATGTGCAAATCTGAAAGGAATCTTGATTTAAAGTGAAGTCGTTCGTGATACATTTACAGATTTTTCAAATCTCAGGGCTGTAGAAGGTCTGCTCCCCGTCAAGGTCCTCCAGAGACGGAGTTGATGATCCCAATTGGAGGTCGATCTCCGGGCTGCCCTTCCCTCCTCGGTGGCTCAGGTTGCGGCAGGGCCCTTGGCCGATCCTCTCTACCCTCAGGCCGGTGTTGAATGAACCTGTCGAGCCGACCTCATTTGATGAGCTCCTCGATCTCATCTCGAAGTTGAATGCATTCCTCTGTGTCACGATGGTAGAGGCAGAACTTGTTAGGATTGCACTTCCCGAGGTCACGATGGTAGAGGCAGAACTTGTTAGGATTGCACTTCCCGGGGTGTGTGCGCATCCTTTCTGGCCTTGGGAGCTGCTCTCTGACTTCCATCAGCACCTGAGTTTTTGATGCGTTGAGGGGGGCGTAGCTGCGGAATCTTTCTGGGGGAGAGCCCCGCCGAACCCTGCACTCCGGGCTTCTCTGCCTGCGTGCTCGGGGAGGAGTTTGGGCGTGCTTGTACCCGAGAGGAGTTTGAGAATGTGGTCGAGCTTCTCTCGGCCCTTTTTCGCCTGTCGCTCTCTCACGGTCTCCCGCCTGTCGCTCTCTCGCGGTCTCCTTATCCTTCATCTTGAAGGCTTCTTCTGCTCGGGCATACCCTTCGGCCCGAGCCAGTAAATCAGCAAAATCCCTAGGGTATTTCTTTTCCAGGGAGAATAGAAGATCGTTCTTTTGAAGGCCGCCTTTCAGAGCGGCCATCACGACCGATTGGTCCAAGTTTCAGACCTCCAATGCGGCTACATTGAAATGGTTGACGTAAGCCCGAATGGACTCCCCCTCCCTTTGCTTGATGTTGATGAGGGACTCCGAACCCCTCCGGGGATGCCGGCTGCTAACAAAATGAGCTGCAAACTGGTGGCTCATCTGATCAAAGAAAAAGATGGTACCTGGCTTCAACATCGAGTACCAGTTTCTCGCTGCTTCCTTCAGGGTGGATGGGAAAGCTTGGCACAGGATGGCGTCTGGCGCACCATGGAGTAGCATCATTGTCTGGAAGGCCTCCAGGTGGTCAACTGGATCCGAAGTCCCGTCGTAGCTTTCAAATTGATGGAGCTTGAAGTTTGGCGGGATCGGTTCCTGCATGATCATTTGAGAGAAGGGAGGGTCAGTACAAATATCCTCACCATAAGCGGGGGGAGCATGGTGGAGTTCTTCGATCCGCCGGTTCATCTCCTGGAGCCTTCGATCTAGAAAATCCTCTCGACTGCGAGTCTCAAGGGTCTTCTGGCAGAATGGAGGTAGAGATCTTCCAGGAGTAGAATCATGATCTGACTGAGGGCTCTCCACCCTCAGATTTGTCTTTCCGAGAAAGATGGGGCGATTGGCCCAAGTGGCCCATCCTACCATCAAATTTTGAAGTTCCAACGATGTTCTCTCCGGTCGTACTGACACCTGCGGCTGTTGCTGCTGCTGCATGGCCTGCACCGCTTTAGTGAGGCCTCTGACCTGCTGAACCAGTAGGTCGAATTGCTCCACGCCAACCGCCGTTGTCGGAGGAGGAGGAGGAACCTGGGAAACTGGAGGTGAGACCGGAGCCTGAGATCTAGCCGTGGAGGCTGTGGATCGTCGAGTAGATGCTTTGTGGGGAGGCATCGGGCGAAGATCTAGTAGAGGAAGGAGAAGAGGATGTCAGAGAAGATGATCGGAGGCGGTCTCGTTGAGTGCTCCTTTAAGAACAAGGGTACTGTGAAGACACACCCCTTCCTCTAGCGCCAATCCTGTTGGTGCAAAAATCCACCGACATCGGAGAAGCTGGTGTCGAGGGAGTTACGGTCGCCATCGGGACCTGCAAAGAAAGTCTAAACTAGAGTTGGGGGTGCTCTGACAAGACCCTCCGACGCTCAAGTCAGTTCTCTACTTCAACAAGAATGGAGTGCTTGAACAAAAATTTTAGCAGAGTTTCGAGATAGAAATTAGAGCTTAGAGAATAACGTATATGGGATCCCCTTTTTATAGGCGAAGGGTGTAACAGACTGATAGTGATGTTTGTAACCGCCTGGTAGTGGGCCGTTCGAGGCCAGGAGGAGTTTGTTATGAAGAGTAGTGGAGTGGAGTCGTGGCTATCACCGTGGCCTGTCACGTGGAGCCTGTTGCGGGGAGTGGAGCAGTGTCCGTTGTCATGACTTGCCAAAGAGTGGTGGAGCCGTGCAGAATTCATCGTAGGAAGTGGAGTAGAATCGTGGTCATTACTGTGGCCTGCTAGGGAGTCCAGGCCTGTCAGCCGAAGCTCGGTTGAGGTGTCTGACGGAGAGAGGTAGCTATCCATCTGAGAGGAGCTCGGATGTTGCTGGCGAGCCTTCTACCATTGGGTTCCTTGGGCATTAATACTGCAGGCGAGGGTCATTTGCTGTAGGAGCTCGGTCAGAGGCTTTTCATAGACGAAGTTCGATTTCACATAGAATTCGGCAGAGGGTCGATCGGCAGTGGATGTCGGATGGCGCTGGAGAGGTTCATCCGCTGGAGGGGTCCGGCTGCTAGAGTTCATGTGTCGTAGGAGTTCGTCTGTAATCTGTCCGCTATAGAAGTTCAGTCGGAGTCCGATCTCTGTAGAAGCTCGGATGGGGATCATATGTCGAGGAAGCTCGGTCGAAGCCTACAGTAGGAGCTCGGAGTAGATCGCTTGCAGTAGAAGCTCGGAGTCCGGCCCTTATAGGAGTTCGGATGAGGTCTACCTACAATAAGAGTTCAGGGTGGAAGTCTGGCTCCCGTAGGAGCCCAGACGAAGGCTACCTGCAGCCGGAGTTTGGGGAAGAAATTCGGCTCCCGTAGGAGCTCGGACGAAGTCTACCTGTTCGGGGAAGAAGTTCAGCTCCCGTAGGAGCCCGGATGAAATCTACCTGATCGGAGAAGAAGTCCGGCTCCCATAAGAGCCCGGATGAAGTCTACCTACAGTCGGAGAAGAAGTCTGGCTCCTGTAGGAGCTCGGATGAAGTCTACCTGCAGTCGGAGTTCGGGGAAGAAGTCCGGCTCCCGTAGGAGATTGGATGAAGTCTAGAAGGTGGTCGACCACTGTAGAAACTTGGATGGAGTCCGTCCGTCATGGAGAATCCGATCGACACTGGTGGGGGTTTATCCGTCTATAGAACTCGAGAACGTTGTGGAGGCTCGGTCGTCGGAGAGGTTCAGAAAGATGTCACCGAAGGTCAAACGTCAGTAGAATCCCTGGAGGGTCACTCCTGACACGAACTTTGGTTGGGGGGTATTTTATACCCAACAGATTGCATATTTACAATTTGTTACAGTAACTACAAAATATCAAAAGTCTGAAAAGAGGTGATCTTGAGCTTTATGGTGCAAGTAATGAGTCCATTAGTGTAGAGGCTGTGGGAACCTGTATGCTTGATTTGCCTTCGAATAAAATTTTAGAATTAAAAGACTGTTATTACATGCCAAAGTCAATAGAAATATTATTTCTATATTTTTTTTATTAAAACAAGATTATGAAATAAGGCTAATGAAAAATAGATGCTCCATTTCTTTTAATGAATTTTATGGCAATGATTATATTGATAATAATCTTTTAATTCTTACACTCAATAAATATATTTTTTATATTGAGAAAAATATGAAAAAAAAAGAATATCACATATCTCTGACATTGCTGCCTTGATCATATTAGTGAGTCAAGGATAAACAAGTTATACAAAGAAAAATTCTTTGACCCATATGATTATGAATTATTGGAAACTTGTGAATCTTGTCTCATGGGTAAGATGACCAAAATTTCATTTTCTAGACATAAAGAGAGGGCAAATGAGTTGTTAGTCCTAGAACATACATATGTCTGGGGATCGAGGATAACTCAGGTCAGAGGAGGATACTTCTATTTTATCACCTTTATAGATGATCTATCATGGTTCGGATATGTGTATCTTATGAAACATAAATTTGAAGTCTTTCATAAGTTCAAGGAGAATCAAAGTATGGTCGAGAAATAAACTGAAAAAAGTATCAAAATTTTTTGATCTGATCGAAGAAGAGAATACTTATTCAGTGAATTTCTTGATCATCTTAAAAGTAAAAGTATTCTCTCTGAATGGATTCCTCTTATACACCCCAGTTAAATGGTGTGCAGAAAGGAAGAATTATACTTTGATGGATATGGTGTGGTCCATGATGTGCTTCATAGGTCTCTCAATATTTTTCTAGAGATATGCCTTAGAGACTGCTGCATATATATTAAATAGAGTGCCTTCAAAGTTTGTTGCAAGCACACCATATGAGATATGAAAAGGAAGAAAATCTAATCTTAAACATCTTAAGATTTAGGGCTATCCTACTTATATCAAAAATATTTTTGGACATAAGCTTAGTGCTAGATCAAACAAGTGTAGGTTTGTAGGGTATCCTAAAAAAGCTAATTGATACTACTTCTACCATCCTATTGAACAAAAAGTTTATGTTAGTAGGCATGTCACTTTTTTGAAAAATAAATTTAACCAAGAAGGAGGCAGTGAGAGGAATATTGAACTTATGAAAGTTCAGGATCTACAAACCAATCTAGAAATACCTACGATTGAACCACAAGAAGATCCTATTGAAAATTGTGTCCCAAAGTCAATCATCAGTCTGTTGAAGGTTGAGCTTATTATTGTAATTGTATATGAATTATTGAATTAATAAATATTATTTGATTTTTTCATCACTGAGTATATCTTATTTTGAACTCCTATTATGTGATGAAGTTTTTAGGACTATTTGATTTGATGTAGGAGGATATATCATTTAGTCCTTAAATCTTAAGTTCATGACCAAATGATATACTATTATTAGGACAATAGATATATTAAGTATAGGTCATTGTGTGCCATGTACATTAGTTATCTTCTTAATCAAAGAGTGTGGAGACACTGGCATGGCATGCAAGTGAGATATAGGAGTAGCTTGCACTTTGCTGAATATGATCAACTACCGAGCACTCTGCTATCAAGAGTAGCTTGCAAAGGATATGGGTATAAGTGTCTCTCTGACCTGAGATCACCATGGTGACTTTTAAAGAACTCACTGTGCTTTGGTGTCAGACTCTTGAATTTCTAATTTAGTGATGAAAGATTTCTGGACATAGTCATGTACTTGAGAGTCAGTGTATGGGTCAAGATGGAACTGATCTCTTCGAATAAGTAAGAGTTAATATATCAATGTATTTCAATTCAGTAAAATCAATCTGGAGATCGATGACAACTCAGGTCAGAGGAGCATACTCCGACTTTATCACCTTTATAGATGATCTATCATGGTTTGGATATGTATATCTTATGAAACATAAATCTGAAGTCTTTCATAAGTTCAAAGAGAATCAAAGTATGGTCGAGAAATAAACTAAAAAAAGTATCAAGGATTTTCGATCTGATCAAAGAAGAGAATACTTATTCAATGAATTTCTTGATCATCTTAAAAGTAAAAGTATTCTCTCTGAATGGATCCCTCCTTATATACCTCAGTTAAATAGTATAGCAGAAAGGAAGAATCGCACTTTGATGGATATGGTGCAGTCCATGATGTGCTTCACAGATCTCTCAATATTTTTCTGAGGATATGCCCTGGAGACTGCTGCATATATATTAAACGGAGTGCCTTCAAAGTCTGTTGCAAGCACACCACATGAGATATGAAAGGAAAAAAAATCTAATCTTAAACTTCTTAAGATTTAGGGCTATCTTACTTATATCAAAAATAATTTTGGACATAAGCTTAGTGCTAGATCAAACAAGTGTAGGTTTGTAGGGTATCCTAAGGAAGCTAATTGATACCACTTCTACCACCCTATCGAATAAAAAGTTTTTGTTAGTAGGCATGTCACTTTTTTAAAAAATGAATTCATCCAAGAAGGAGGCAGTGGGAGGAATATTGAACTTATGAAAGTTCAGGATCTACAAACCAATCTAGAAATACCTATGATTGAACCATAAGAAGATCCTGTTGGAAATTATGTCCCAAAGTCAATCATCAGTCTGTTGAAGGTTGAGCTTATTATTGTAATTGTATATAAATTATTGAATTAATAAATATTATTTAATTTTTTCATCACTGAGTACATCTTATTTTGAACTCCTATTATGTGATTTAGTTTTTAGGACTATTTGATTCGATGTAGGAGGATATATCGTTAGTCCTTAAATCTTAAGTTCACGATCAAATGATATACTATTATTAGGACGATAGCTATATTAAGTATAGGTCATTGTGTGCCATGTACATTAGTTGTCTCCTTAACCAAAGAGTGTGGAGACACTGGCATGGCATGCAAGTGAGATGTAGGAGTACATCTCACTGAATGTGATCAACTACTGAGCACTCTGCTATCAAGAGTAGCTCACAAAAGATATGGGTATAAGTTTCCTCTGATCTAAGATCACCATGGTGACTTTTAAAGAAATCACTGTGCTTTGGTATCGGACTTCTGAATTTTTAATTTAGTGATGAAAGATTTCTGGACATAGTCAAGTACTTGAGAGTTGGTGTATGAGTCAAGATGGAATTGACCCCTTCGAATAAGTAGGAGTTAATGTATCAATGTATTTCAATTCAGTAAAACCTCGATCGGGATAATCCATGTGATGGATTTTAAAAATTAAAATACAATATGGATGACCATATCAGGATTGACAATTAAAACCTAGGTTACCTTGAGCATTTGGATCAAAGGGATGAATTATACAGTAATCATATGTCAATAGGTTCTTGAATGATGCTTTGCAATCTTTCGACCTATCTGAACATCAGGTATCATTGCTAGATGATCACTCTGATTGGTATAGAAAGATTATTTCTATACTATCTGCTTAGGTTCGAACCAATGGGGTCACATTCAAAAAAAGTTTCTGATTGATCATATGGCTGATCGATGATTAAGAATCATTCTAGAGTACAACAGTCAATTCGATTGATGATTAATTCTGTGCAAAAATTATAATAAATCAATTCACTAGTTGTTGGTGAATTTGAAAGAATAGTACTCTACAAGTCAATCGCATAGGGATGCGATAGGATTTTTCTTTATTATCTTCTTACTCATTTACATGACATTAGTTATTTTATTTATATGAGGTATTATGTTTTATCATTTACTGCATCATATTTTTATGATTATGATAAACCCCATAAATTAGGATAATAATTTTAAGGCCATAATGAGATCATACCAGTGAGAGCTAAAATCTTGATAGTCTCAATCTAAAATATGTCAATTATTGGATCATCGAGTCAAGGATCAATGACTCCAATAAAACTGGTACATCCTATGTATGCTCGATCGAGAGGGTGATTGATCTCACAATCATTTGTGTGGTGATACTAATACAAGGATGTAGGTTCTTATTAGAGAATTTCATTGAATAGATCCACAGAAAGAATATCTGATGGAGCCTTATAGTATGTCGACAGATGGTTCTTCAATGAAAGTGGTGCATGTGATCTTTTGATTTGAGATCACCATGGTACCTTGTGTGCATGGATCCTTACTTTAGTCTATTCCCTAGCACACCACTTTGAGATGTATGTGGGATATTTTGAATATGATAAAATATGCATCGAGGTTGTGAGTGGTCAACAAAGAATTGATCACTCCTTGTAAGAAGAGAAAACATCCTATGCATGTGATCTCATTGGATGGTGACTCTGAAAGTCTTTGGTCAGAGCAGGGATAAATAGTAGAAATAATTTTTACTAGTTTATCAATTGAGTCATCATCATCTGATCAAGATACATATGGTTAGGTATTTGAGTATGACATATTTCTATATCCATGGTCTTTCTAGAATGTTGTGTCATCGAAGGACTGAATTGCACAGTAACTCACCACAAAAGGATAATTTTTTTATTTCTACTAAATTTTAAATTTTTTGGATAGTCATGACATATTACTAGATGTCAATCTTGACTTGTGAACTTCTCAGAATTAAAAGAGTTTAATTCAAAAATAAATTAAGAAGAGTTCTAGTTGATTGGGATTCTCGAGCTGACCTAATCCAATCGGATTAGGGTTATGTCGAGAGTTTTGATTCACTGCTAGTTAGATTCGGAACCCAATGGATCACACATAATAAAAATTTTATCTTGATCCAACCAATTTAAATTTATTATAAATTCAATGGGGTAATTGAATTGCTAGCACATGAAGTAGCTCAAGTTTCCAATTGGATTTAGTGCAAATGTGTTTGTGCAAACCTAGACTTGTTGCCTTGACCTAATATGAATGGATTTGAATCATCTAATTAATTAGTTGGTTTATCTGATTTTATGAAAGTGTTCCATGTGGAACTAACCTCTTCCACATCGAAACCACATGCATAAAAAAAGGTGTCATCACATTTATTTTGGATTTAAAGAAGGAGAGTCCTTCTTTAATACTTATCTTCAAATTCTTACATGTTCCACTTATTCCTTAAATTTGTGCACCATCTGATGTTGCCTTGGGATGTGGGACATGGAAGAGGAAGTGGAACCCTTCTCTTGAAAGAAACTCCATGCCAAAATAAATATGGATGCCCCATTTTTGGCGTTGAAATGGAAGAGTCCATTTTTACGTGGACTATTATTTCTTTCCATTAATTTCTATGCATTTATTAATTCATCGTGTCATTAGATGACTCTTGGGATTATGGAAATAGAAGAGGAAGGAGAGTCCTTCTTTTGGAAAGAGTTTGAACACCATATATTAATGGGACGCCATATTTTTTGATGAATATAAAAGAGTCCTTAATATTTTGGACTCTTGATTTTCCCATGCCAATCCATCTCCCACAGCCATTTTATGGTGTTTAGATTTTTTTTGGCAGAGAAAGAGTCCTTCTACAGGTGAAAGACATCATTTTTCACTTCTTAACCCATGGGATCCCATGCTAAAAATTAATGGATGGCATGTAAGGATTAAGGGATGCCAAGAGTTGGCATCCCATGGTTTGCCTCCTTGTTCCCTATAAAAAGGGGGTGCTATTCTTTGTTTTGACATCCCATTTGGTTGGGTTTTAGGTGGGAGAATCAGAGGATAAAGATAAGAAAAAGTGTGAAAAAAATGTAAGAAATGAGGGAGAGAAAATAGAAAAGGAGGCAGAAAAAAAAAAGAAAGCATGAGATGCTTGTCCTAAAATCAGATTATTCAAGTGCTGAACATCTGATTTACTTTTGTGTGGTGTGATACTTTGAGACAGGATTCCTAGAGTGATACTAGTAGAGGTCATGAAGGCATACAAGTATTGGTGCAATCTGTTCTTGCGAAGGACAATCGGCAGTGTACTTAGGAAGAAGGCTACAGCACCATGACGAGTTGGGAAGGGCCCTGATCAATTCTATGTGGATCACCGTTGGAGGGCTTCTACTTTGGAGTCTTATGTAGATCTCAAAATCACCAGTTTGTGGTCTTTATGGTAGTATATGACTTTTGATCTTCTCCTCATATGCATGTTTTTGTGGTTTGACTGTAATCATCAAGGGGTTTCTAGGGTTTTGAGTTTCGATGGTTGAGTTTAATTGTTAAACTTTATTTTTATTTATTGAATATATGTTAAAAATTTTTAAAATTTATATTTTACTGTATCATCAAAACCAAATAGTGGTATTAGAGTCACCCTTGATTTATTTAATCAAATTTTATGTTATTTTTGTGATATAGATTAGATTCAATTCAAACTATGTCAAAATCAGATTTTTTGATTGATATTTAGTTGATGATTTTGATACATTTATATTAATGATAAAGTGTTATCGACCTATGATCAAACCTTGGATATGAAATTCCATAGTTTATAGACTTGTGTGATAAGTTAAATTTAGATCCTATAATCTATTTTTCGATGGAAATGAAATCTAGTGCATATGACGTGCGGGGTTCTTAGAATACTACATATGGATGTACATTGCCAAGACTTAAGATTTTTTTGCATTTGATGTATTTACTTAAGATCCAAGGGATGACCACCATATTATCGGGCACTCACCATTATGGATCGACCATCTTGGTTGTTGCCCGAGGCATGCGTGGGGCCGAAAAATTTTGATCATGAAAAGGATGCATCAGACATCGATTAGAGTTTTTTGCCAATAAATTGGTTTAATTATAATTCATTGTTCTAATGTGATTAGAGTTTAATGATTATAGATTAAATCAAAATCATTGCTCTAATTTGATTAGAAGTCATGTTTAATTTGTTATAATATTTTATAATTGTTATGAAATGCTATGTTGATTTGTTATGGACTTTAGAATATCCATATTATGGATATATGTATGAATGCTTACATGCTAGTTGATTATTAATGCATTTACAAGAGTTGCAATTAGGGCTGGGTGTTCCTGATGCATTATATTATCAGCTGTAACTTTTTTTTCTATATTTTCAATTGTTGATTAGAATTTTTATATAATTGTTGGTGCAGAATTCCGCTGACGCCGAAGAAGCTGGAGTCGTGAGGATCGCGTCCGCCGTCGGGACCTACAAGGAAAGTCTTAACCAGAGTTGGGGGTGTTCTGGTAAGACCCTCTGACGCTCAAGTCAGTACTCTGTCTCAACAGAAATGGAGCACTCAAATGAAATTTTAGCAGAGTTTCGGAATGGAGTTTAGAGCTTAGAGAAGAACGTATCTGGGGTCCCTTTTTATAGATGGAGAGTGTAACTGATTGACAGTGACGTCTGTAACTGCCTGGTAGTGGGCCGTTCAGGGCCACGTGGAGTTTGTTATGGAGAGTAGTGGCGTCAGGAGGCCGTTCAGGGCCATGTGGAGTTTGTTATGGAGAGTGGAGTGGTGTCTGTTGTCGCGACTTGCCAGAGAGTGGTGGAGCCATGTGGAATCCGTTACAAAGAGTGGAGTAGGGTAGTGGCCATTATCGTGACTTGCCAGGGAGTTCGGGCCTGACGGTTGAAGCTCAGTCGGGACATCTGATGGAGCAGAATGGCTCTCTGTCTCAGCAATCCAAGAGAAGCTCAGATGTTTTCGAGGTTGCTGACGAGTCTACTGTTATCGGATGCCATGGGTGCTGATGCTACAGGCGGATGTCATCTGCTATAGAAGCTCAAATGGAGACTTTCTGTTGGTGAAGTGTTATGATCCAGGTGGTGTGCCCAAGGCCTAGGGGACCAAGGCTAAGGCCAAGGTCCATCATTCATGAGGGCTTCATGGAGGCTCTAGGGCTAGTTGGGCCCTAGGTTGAAAGGCAGTGGGCCTTTCGGGTTCTTGAGGTCTAGGTTATGTGGGCCTCAAGGGACCAACTCTTTATAGGCCAGGTCTGGGCCCAGGATAGGTGAGATTAGGTCGAGTCATGGGTGTACATGGGCTTGGGTTAACCTAATCTCCCATAGAGTTGGTCAAGGGAGTTTTGGGTTTGGGTCACTTGACCCGGTGTTTATATATACATGTACTGTGTATAGGTCTGATGAAGCCAAGAAAATACAAGACTCTTTCTCTCAAGTCTCTCTCCCTCTTCTCCCTCTCTCTCCAGCCATTCTCCATGCCCTAGGAGCAAGAAACCTTAGGGTTTCTTGCCGCCAGTCCATAAAAGGAAAGAGAAGAAGGGGAGGCGCTAGCCCCTTCCCCGTTGCAGCTGCCTACCAGATCTGCTCTCTCCCTCTTGCAGGCTTCCAAACATCAGGTCCAGGATCTGAAATCTCTTGATAAGAGGTTGGTACAAGTCCCTCTCAGATCTGGAGTTGATTTGAGGTCATGTGAGGTGCGGGTGAGATCTCCATCAATAGATCTACAAGAAAGGCTGCAGCAGGACAGATCTGCGAGGTCTGTCTCCATCTATCTTCTTCTCTATCTAAAATATCCCAATTCAAGATCTACAAATTGGAAGACCTCGGTCCAGGTCTGATCTGGTTGGGTACCAGATCTTGGATTTTTTAGAGGTGGTTTCAAAGGTGTTCTTCATCTGGAATGAAAGGCTGACGAAGAAGACAGAAACCAGGCTGATTTCGTCAAGGGCCTTGGATCGTGTCTAGAAGTCTCCAGATCTATTCGTTGCTGGTTCTGCTACACCCAAGGTCTGTGGGAGGAGACGGGATCATGCCTCCAATAATTGGTATCAGAGCTACGATATTGAGGAAGCGATTCCAAGCACGAGAAGTTGAAGATCCCAAGTGCTGAAAATTTTCAGCAAGGTACCATCAAGATATATTCTATACTTCTTGATTTTATATTGCTTTTTGGCTTGGATCCAGTCATGGGCAGCAATATGAAGGTCGATTTTGAGAAGTTTTATGGCAAGAGAAATTTTTTCATATGAAAAATTCGGGTGGAGGATCTTCTGGTGCAAGCAGATCTGGATCAGGCTTTGGATAAGAAGCCTGAAGGAATGACAGATAGACAGTGGGCATCGTTGGAGAAGAAAGCATGCTCGGTGATCAGAGGATGTTTGGTGGATGCGGCGTTGTATTCGGTGCTAGAAGAAAAGATCCCAAAGGGCCTTTGGTCGAAGTTGCACACCATGTATATGGGAAAGAATATGTGCAACAAGCTAATGCTGAAGAAGAGGTTGTACAGTCTTCGGATGCAGGAGGAATCTGATGTGATTGGCCACATTCAGAGGTTCGACCAGTTGTGCACGGAGTTGATGAATATCGGGGTGAAGCTGGATGAGGAGGACAAGTCCCTGTTGCTTCTATGTTCGCTGCAAGGATCATATGATTCTTTGGTGACTACACTGCTCTATGGCAAGGAGACTCTGGAATATGAAGACATGGTCTCGGTACTGAGGTCTAATGATTAGAGAAAAAAGTTGACCAGAGATCGGGCTCCCTAGGAGGGTTTGGCAGTAGGGGAGAGGACAGGTAGAGGCAGAGGTAGAGGCAAGTCCAGGGGGCGGTCCAAGTCCAGGAAGGGAAAGAAAGAGGTGAAATGCTTCAAGTGCAACGAGTTCGGGCACTTCAAGCGAGAATGTCCACTATGGAAGAGCAAGAAGGGAGAAAAAAGTGGCTCAGAATCAGTGAGTGCAGTTGCTGGGCAGCAGGTGAAGGATGATCTACTTGTGGTATCAGATGGTCACAGGCATCACACAGAGGAGTGGACACTAGACTCTACGTGCTCACATCACTGCACACCACACAGGTCTTGGTTTGCGACATACACCAAGACAGATGAGGGATCAGTGACTCTAGGTGACAATCATCCTTGCAAGGTGGCTGGGATAGGGACAGTCAGGGTGAGGATGTTTGATGGGATTGTGAGGACATTGACAAATGTAAAGCACATCCCAGAGCTGGAAAAGAATCTGGTGTCACTAGGCTACTTGGAGCGCAGTGGATACAGCTTCAGCAGTGGGGCTAGAAGCGGAGTACTGAACATCTCCAATGGAGCTATGGTACTGATGAGAGGTAGGAGAATGGACAATAACCTCTATCGCATGGAGGGATCTGTGGTGACCGGAGAGTCTGATGCAGCAGTTGCAGCACAGGACCAGCAGGGGGCTTACAGGATGTGGCACTACCACCTAGGCCACATGGGTGACAGGGGGCTAAGGGAGTTGAGCAGGAGAGGACTCATCTCTGATCTGGAGGATGGTGCTACAGGAGAGATCTGTGAGCCTTGCCAGATGGGAAAGCAGAGGAGAGTTCAGTTCAACATCAGTACAGCCCGCAGTGCAGCCCCTCTGGAGTTAGTACACACGGATGTGTGGGGACCAGCCCCAGTTTTAGCTAGGAATGGGGCCAGATACTTCATGACCCTGATTGATGATTTCTCAAGGAAACTCTGGATTTACTTCATGAGAAAGAAGTCAGAGGTCTTCACCAAGTTCAAGATCTGGAGAGCTAAGGTGGAGAAGGAGCAGGGGAGGAGCGTGAAGTGTCTGAGGTCAGACAATGGCGGAGAGTACACCAGTAGAGAGTTCCAGGACTACTATGAGGAGTGTGGGATTAGGAGACACTTCTCAGTTAAGGGGACTCCACAGCAGAATGGGGTGGCTGAGAGGATGAACAGAACACTTCTGAAAAAGGCACGATGCATGAGGCTACAGACAGGACTTCCAAAGGAGTTCTGGGTTGACATAGTAGACGCAGCGGGTTACTTGGTCAATCGGTCACCTCACACTAGGTTGGATGGCAGGCTTTCAGAGGATGTGTGGTCTGGGAGAACAGTTGGGCTGGGCCATCTATGGATATTTGGGTGCACGGCCTATGTGCACATTAGAGCTGGTGAGCGGAGCAAGCTAGATGCCAGATCATGCAAGGTGGTGTTTCTAGGCTATCCATGAGGAGTCAAGGGATACAGGCTATGGGATCCCTTGGAAAAGAAGGTCATCATTAGTCGGGATGTGACTTTTGATGAGGAGTCAGTCCTACGGAGGTGATCAGGCATGGAGAAGCAGCAGGAGTAGGAGGAGGTCCAGCAGGGCACTGCTGGACAGCTTACCCCTTTGATTTTGCCTCTTGCAGGTACTACTGGAGGACATGACATTCAGGTGGAGCACATACCTAAGGTGTCTCCACAGGTGGAGAGGACTCGGATGGATGATCGAGGTGGAGAGGTCCAGCAGGAACGAGCTGGATCGAGGACTGATATCGTGTTGCCCTACACAAGCCCAAGAGGACCATCAGGCAATCGGACCGATATGGCTTCGAGGAGACGCTGTCATATGCCCTGGTGATAGCGAATGGAGACCCATATGAGTGGTGGGTCCAGATGATGTCTGAGAAGATGCAGTCTCTCTACCAGAACCAGACGTGGCGATTGGTGCAGTTGCCACAGGGGAAGAGGCCCATTGGCTGCAAATGGGTCTATAGCCACAAGGACAGAGTGGAGCTAGTTGAGGCCTTGGGACACCAAGGTGGAGATTGTTATGATCCAGGTGGTGTGCCCAAGGCCCAAGGGACCAAGGCTAAGGCCAAGGTCCATCATTCATGAGGGCTTCATGGAGGCTCTAGGGCTAGTTGGGCCCTAGGTTGAAAGGTTGTGGGCCTTTCAGATTCTTGAGGTCTAGGTTATGTGGGCCTCAAGGGACCAACTCTTTATGGGCCAGGTCTGGGCCCAGGATAGGTGAGATTAAGTCGAGTCATGGGTGTACATGGGCTTGGGTTAACCTAATCTCCCATAGAGTTGGTCAAGGGAGTTTTGGGTTTGGGTCACTTGACCCAGTGTTTATATATACATGTACTGTGTATAGGTTTGATGAAGCCAAGAAAATACAAGACTCTTTCTCCCAAGTCTCTCTCCCTCTTCTCTCTCTCTCTCCAGCCATTCTCCATGCCCTAGGAGCAAGAAACCCTAGGGTTTCTTGCCGCCAGTCCATAAAAAAAAAGAGAAGAAGGGGAGGCGCTAGCCCCTTCCCCCTTGCAGCCGCCTACCAGATCTGCTCTCCCCCTCTTGTAGGTGCCCAAACACTAGGTTCAGGACCTGAAATCTCTTCAGAAGAGGTTGGTACAAGTCTCTCTCAGATCTGGAGTTGATCTGAGGTCGTTTGAGGCATGGGTGAGATTTCCATCAACAGATCTACAAGAAAGGCTGCAGCAGGATAGATCTGCGAGGTCTGTCTCCATCTATCTTCTTTCCCATCTAGAATGCCCCAATTTGAGATCTATAAATGAAGGACCTTGGTCCAGGTCTGATATGGTTGGGTACCAGATCTTGGATTTTTTAGAGGTGGTTTCAAAGGCGTTCTTCATCTGGAACGAAAGGCTGACGAAGAAGACAGCAACCAGGCTGATTTCATCAAGGGCCTTGGATCGTGTCCAGAAGTCTCCAGATCTATTCGTTGCTGGTTCTGCTGCACCCAAGGTTCGTGGGAGGAGCCTGGATCGTGCTCCAACATGAAGTCTGATAGAAGTTCGATTGCCAGAGAAGTCCATCTGGGATTTGCTTGATGTAGAAGCTCGTCTGAAGATTGCTCATCGGAGAGGTCCAATTTCATAAGGAATCTGATAGGGGGTCATCCGACAGTGGAGTTCGGATGGCATTATGGAGGTTTGTCCGCTGGAGGAGTCTTGAGAATACTGTGGAAGGTCGAACGTTGGAGGAGTTCGGGATTCAATTCTGCTGTAGAAGTTCGGACGGAGTCCGACTTTTGTAGGAGTCTGAAAGGAGGCTGCTTATTGTAGAAGCTCGGACGAAGACTAATCATCGTGGAAGCTCGGATGGAGACTTCTTATTATAGAAGTCCCACTGCTGGAGGAGCTCGATCATTGATGAAGTCCCTCGATTTTCATACTCGGTTATTTCCAGATATTTTGGCATTTGACGCACTAGTGCTGGAGCCTTTTCGAATCGAGGCGATCTGAAAAGATTTTTTTGGGATTTTCGCTATAGTGTTGCTCTAGGTACGGTGCAATAATGGTTCTGTCAGTCGTCGATCACTTTCAGCTGCCTGCATGATGAGTGGGACACGTGGCAGTTGTAGATCGGCCAGAGGAGATCTGCAATCATTATTCCGTCAGACCTCATCACCTGTTTAAACCTGCCTCCCTCCTTCAAGGGTCTCATTTTGCCTGGAAGTTTCTTCGGTCCCTCCTTCCTCCTGAGAGTTCTGTTCTTCCCCAGTGTCTTTTTCGGCCTTAGGCATTCTTCGAGTCATCCCCATCTCTGCATCTCTGCATCCTTCGGACCAGCCTAGGTTAGTTCTAGAACTCCCCTCTTTTTTTTTCTTGCTGTTCTTCTTCCATTTTTCTTCCTTTACATTCACCTGTTCGGTTTTCCATGAACATCCCATTTCTTATTTTTTTCAATTTTTTTGGGATTTTTAGGTTTTTCACTTGATTCAAAATGTCCTCCAGTATTTTCTTCTCTAGCAGTTCTAGGAGTTTGTCCGTTCCAGCCCTCCAAAATCTTAGTTCTGTAGATGAACCTCGTTCGATCTTTGTACCAGACACCATCCCCAACTCTCTGACTCTGAAGGAACTCTCACTGATTAGGATTCAGTATGGGGTTCCTCTGAAGTACGAGCTGGAGCTTCCCGGACTGACTGGCTGGGCTAGCACTCCTCCCCCCGACTGCTTCTGTTTATACCAAGAAGCTTTCCACATCGGGCTTCAACTTTCGCTTCCACCTTTTGTTATTGCTCTCTTCCACTTCTTAAATATTTCTCTAGTTTCTATAGTGCCAAACTCCTTTAGGTTTCTGATAGGATTTCTTTTCCTCTATAGTTTAGCTGAAGTTCGGCCGACTCTTTCTTTATTTAGAAATTTCTATACCTTCAAGCATCATCCCTCGATAAAGGACTAGTGGTACTTCTTCCCTCAGTTCGATAGAAAGGGGTTGCTGAAAGGTACCCCTTCTTCTATCCACAACTAGAAGGAGAGGTACTTCTACGTCTGATGCCCATCTTTGGAGCTGGGGTTGCCCTCCTGGGGCTCCCTAAGGGATTCCATCTATTGGGCTTCTAGCCTGGGACAGGATGACCTTGAAGCCTCCAATAAACTTGAGGCTTATCCAGCCCCTCTTCTCTCCAACCTCCTGAAAGAACAACTCTTGTTTAATGTCGGCCTAAGCCCTCTTAACCCTATCGGTATTTCTTTTTTTTTTTTTTTTCTTCCCCCTTCTTCTTATTCTTTTGTTAAGCTATGTCGATCCTTATTCACTGCAGATATAGATGCTGACGTAGCTCGAATGCTAGCCCAGGATCTCAAGACCCACAAAAGGAAAGGCGCAGCATCCCCGAGGGTGGCGAAGAGGGCAAGGGCAGAAGAGACTAGCTCGGTCGTGCGTGCCCAGGCGGCCATTGCCGTCAACTCTCCCTCCGATGTCGAGCTCGCAGTCCCCCGGGCCTCTTCAAGGAGCCCTCCGCCGAGGTTCCTGCTCCAAAGGCCCGGCCCGATGAGGCACCAGGGACCGAACGGAGAAGGAGAAAGAAGACATTGGCCCGCAAGAGCCGTAGCAGCAGGGCTGCCATCGAGGAGGCCGATAGCTCCGAAGAAGATTCGAGGGAAAATGCCTTCAACAATAGGGATCTAATAAAGAAATTGGTCGACGGATGCATCCTGCCCGAGGTCGTCCACAGGATCATTCACGTCGATCCTGAGCAGCAGGTCTGGGACTCTCTGGGGTCTTTTCTTGAGGTAGGTCAATTTACTCCTTTCTTCTTCTCATCTCTTTGCTTAGCTTATTCCTCAGCTTTTATATTGACTCCCTAGCCACTCTTGTAGATTGGACTCCAGCTCATCACCAACATCGGGGCGATGAACAATGCTAGGAAGGAGGCCACCCAGGTGGAGGAAGGTCACCTGGTCGAGGCCGCCTACCTCAAGGAGAAGATCACCGAGGTCGCGAGTCTCCAAGAGGCACTGCAGAAGGAGGGGCAGACCTCGGCAGACTTGAGGGCCACCTTGGAGGAGGAAAGAAAGAAAGTAGAGGCCGAGGTCTCCGAGTTGAAGGCACAGATCCCGACCCTAGTCTCGAAGGCAATGGTCCGGGCAGTGGAGGACTTCAAAACCTCCTTCGAGATGAGGGATCTGAAGGTCAAGTTCGGCCAGGACGCCTTCATCAAGGGCTTCAAACTTTGTCAAGAGAAGGTGGTCAAAAATTTTTCGAGCTGGACCTCGGCTTCCTGTATGAGGCATCCGATGATGAAGCCGGGCCTTCTGAAGCTGCTGCCAGTTTTCCTCCAGCCGAGACTTCCTCGACTGCCACGGCCGACCTTCTAGGAGTGCCGAGTTCCCGCACTTCTGCCCCAGAGGTTCGAAACCTCTAATTTTGTATTCTCTCTTTTTTTTTTTGTTACAATTTTTTCTCGTTCTCTTGTACTTAAGAACTATTTAATCAATGAAATCAGATTCTTCTTTATAGAGGGCTCCTTTTTTTTACTCTGCATTCTTTTTCTTTTCTTTTATTTTCTGGCACTGATTTGTGTTGTGGCGCTCTTGTCTTCCAATGATAGTGCTCCGTCGAAGCTCTTCCCCTACCACAGGAGATTTCTCTGAAGTCGATGGTCCGAGATCTCAGAAGGGAAGTTCATCACCTAATGAAAAAATCAAAGAAGCTGGATGATGAACTTCACCGACTGAGGAAGAGCCATTCGGAAGTCACTGCGGAGGCTGCTCGCTTTCGGGACCTCCACAAAAAGGGCTTCATGGACTACACCTAGAGGAAGGCTGACTTCGTGAAGGAGTTTGAGAAACTCCGAAAATATGTCAGTGACCGATCTTGGACTCAGGCTTCCAAGATCAGCTCCCTTGAGGTCGAGCTGGTGGCTGCACGGGAGAAGATCGACCAGTTGGAAGGGAGCTTGTCCTCAGGCCGACCGTGATCGAGACTGGTCAAAGAAATTCTCCGACCTTCAAAAGCAGCTACAGGATGCCGAGGCGAACTACAATGCCTACCGAGTCGGCTGGTGTGGGCAAGTAGATGACTATCGAAGGAAGCTCAAGATGGTGACTGACGAGGTTGCCCGCCTTCAGAGGCAATTGTCTGAGAGAGTCTAGGCCATCTCTGCACAAGGCTCCGACGAGCTCCGCTCCTTGAGGGGGACCATGGAAGATCTGTCCGTGGCCCTTGGGCAGGAGAAGGCCGAACTACAGTGGCTGAAGATTCAGCTGGCCTACGAGCAGCAGGTGGTCAAGGATGCCGAGGTGGAGTCCGAAGTTTTGAGAAAGAGGCTTCAGGAGTCGGAGGATGAGAGTCGGTGGTTCTACCAAAGTATCGGGAGATGCTGTTAAGAAAGAAAGAACTGGAAGAAGAAGTCAAAAATTTAAAGCAATCCCTGACGATGACTGGAACCGAGAGTTCGAAGTCAAAAAAAGCCGAGCTTCCTTAGAGCTTCTTTTACCTTTTATTCTTTCATGTATTCCTTTCTTTTCTTGTCATTTTTCTTTCTTGACCTTCAAAGGCTTTGTAATGCACACTTTACTAATGAAATGAAAAGGAATTTTCGCATTACCTTGTTTATTTTTGCTTTGAGTTGTTGTTTAACGAACTTCTTTTATCTTTTATCTTGTTCGATGTCGATGTTGTTTGAAGGTTCCTGATCGTCGCCATATTGATTTGCCCTTTTTGTTCATGATTGAAGGTCTTTTCGAGGCCACTCAAGTTTGACGCTTCCTCCTAGTGCTAGAGCTTGGGGGCCCAAACTTCTCGTTACCTTGAGGAAGTTGATTTTCTCCTGCCAGTGCTGGGTTCCGTCTTAGAGACTGAGGGTTTTTGACAAGAGTCTCCTTCCTCATTGAGACGAGGTTTCTTGTGTCTTTGATGTAGTTTGATTTTTCCTTATCACTGGCGTGGCTCGTCGCTTTTCCTTTTTCTCTCTTCCTTGTTTTGTATTTGAGTGAGGGTTTTTTCTCTGCTCTTAACGGGGTCATAGGGGTGTAGAGGAGCCGTTAAGGAGGCTTTCCTTCTCGTCTGGTCTTGAACGATCGGGTCTTCATTTGTATCAGGATGAGGTTCTCCTCCTGTTCCCGACATGGTCAATTTCAGCTCATGTTAGGATGAGGTTCTCTTTCTATTCCTAACAGGGCTGTGGGGGCACGTAAGGGCCATTGCAAGGGCCTCTCACCCCATCCGATCTCTAAATAATCGAGCCTTCAACCTTGCTCATGTTAGGATGAGGTTCTCCTCTTGTTCCTAACATGGCTATGGGGGCACACAAGGGCTGTTGCAAGGGCCTCTCCCCCCATTCGGTCTCTAAATAATCGAGCCTTCGACCTTGCTCATGTTAGGATGAGGTTCTCCTCCTGTTCCTAACATGGCTGTGGGGGCACATAAGGGCCGTTGCAAGGGCCTCTTCCTCCATCCGATCTTTAAATAATCGAGCCTTCGATTTTGCTCATGTTAGGATAAGGTTCTCCTCCTGTTCCTAACATGGTTGTGGGGGCACATAAGGGTCGTTGCAAGGGTCTCTCCCCCAATCCAGTTTTTAAATAATCAGGCTTTCAACTTTGCTCATGTTAGGATGAGGTTCTCCTCTTATTCCTAACCTGGCTGTGGGGGCACATAAGGGCCGTTGCAAGGACCTCTCCCCCCATCTGATCTTTAAATAATCGGGCCTTCGACTTTGCTTATGTTAGGATGAGGTTCTCCTCTTGTTCCTAATATGACTATGGGGGCACATAAGGACCGTTGCAAGGGCCTCTCCTCCCATCCGATCTTTAAATAATCGGGCCTTCGACTTTGCTCATGTTAGGATGAGGTTCTCCTCCTGTTCCTAACATGGCTGTGGGGGCACACAAGGGCCGTTGCAAGGGCCTCTCCCTCTATCCGATCTTTAAATAATCGAACCTTCGACTTTGCTCATGTTAGGATGAAGTTCTCCTCCTATTCCTAACATGGCTGTGGGGGCACATAAGGGCCATTGCAAGGGCCTCTCCCTCCATCCGATCTTTAAATAATCGGGCCTTTGACTTTGCTCATGTTAGGATGAGGTTCTCCTCCTGTTCCTAACATGGCTGTGGGGGAACATAAGGACCGTTGCAAAGGCCTCTCCCTCCATTCGATCTTTAAATAACCGGGCCTTCGACTTTGCTCATGTTAGGATGAGGTTCTCCTCCTATTCCTAACATGGCTGTGGTGGCACATAAGGGCCGTTGCAAGGGCCTCTCCCCCCATCCGATCTTTGAATAACCAGGCCTACGACTTTGCTTATGTTAGGATGAGGTTCTCCTCCTATTCCTAACAGGCTTAGTTTCGATTGTCGAAAGGAGCTACTCCCTGTCATTACGAGCTCATGCCAAAAGAAAAGATATGCAAATATGAAAGAAACTTTTATTTAAGGCAAAGTTATTGGTAATACATTCGTAGATTTTTCAAATCCCATAGTCGCGGAAGGTCTGCTTCCCGTCGGGGTCCTCCAAAGATGGAGTTGATGATCCCAATTGGAGGCCGATCTTCAGGCTACTCTTCCCTCCTTGGTGGCTCTGGTTGTGGCAGGGCCCTCGACCGATCTTCCCTACCTTCAGACTGACGTCGAATGAATCTATCGAGCCAACCTCATTTGATGAGCTCCTCGATCTTGTCTCGAAGCTGAATGCACTCCTCCGTATCGTGGCTGTGGTCATGATGATAGAGGCAGAACTTGTTAGGGTTGCACTTCTCGGGGTGTGTGCGCATCCTTTTCGGTCTTGGCAGCTACTCCCTGACCTCCATCAGCACTTGGATTTTTGATGCATTGAGAGGGGCGTAGCTGTGGAATCTTCCTGGGAGAGAGCCCCATCGAACTCTATGGTCCGAGCTTCTCTACCTACGAGCCCAGGGAGGAGTCTGGATGCACTTGTATCTGAAGGGAGTTCAAGAACATGGCCGAGCTTCACTCGGCCCTTTTTCAGCTACGGGCTTGCTGGAGTCTCCCGCCTGCCACTCCTTCGCGGCCTCCTCATCCTTAATCTTGAAGGCTTCCTCTACTCGGACATATCCTTCGGCCCAAGCCAGCAAATCAGTGAAGTCTCTGGGATACTTCTTTTTCAGAGAAAATAGAAGATCGTTCTTTTGAAGACTACCCTTCAAGGCGGCCATTGCAACTAACTGGTTCAAGTTTTGGACCTCCAATGCGGCGGCGTTAAAACGGTTGACGTAAGTTCGGATGGATTCTTCCTCCTTCTGCTTGATGTTAATGAGGGACTCCGAACCTCTCTGGGGATGCCGGCTGCTGATGAAATGAGCAATAAATTGATGGCTCATCTGATCAAAGGAGAAGATAGTACCCGACTTCAGTGTCGAGTACCAATTTCTTGCTGCTCCCTTCAAGGTGGATGGGAAAGCTCGGCACAGGATGGCATCTGACGTGCCATGGAGTAGCATCATTGTCCAGAAAGCCTCCAGGTGGCCAACCGGATCCGAGGTCCCATCTTAGCTCTCGAATTAGGGAAGCTTGAAGTTTGGCGGGATTGGTTCCTGCATAATCATTTGAGAGAAAGGAGGGTCAGTGCAGATGTCCTCACCATAAGCAGTGGGAGCATGGCGGAGCTCTTCGATCTGCTGGTTCATCTCCTGAAATCTTTGATCCAAGAGGTCCTCTCGACTGCAAGTCTTGAGGGTCTTCTGATGGAACGGAGGTAGGGACCCTCCGGGGGTGGAATCATGATCGGATGGAGGGCACTCTGCCTTCTACTTCCCCTTTTCGGGGAAGATAGGGCAACTGACCCAAGTGGCCCATCCGATCATCGGATTCTGAAACTCCAGCGATGCTTTTTCCAATCGCACTGATGCCTGCAGCTGCTGTGGCTGCTGCTGCATGGCCTGCACTGCTTCGGTAAGAGCCCTGATCTGCTGAACCAGCAAGTTAAACTATTCCATGCCGACTGCCATTACCGGAGGAGGAGGAGCCTGGAAAACTGGAGATGAGGTCGAAGCTTGCAGGTCTCACTGAGATCTGGCCGCGGAGGCCGTGGATCGCCTGGTGGATGCCTTTCGGGGAGGCATCAGGTGGAGATCTGACAGGAGAAGAAGGAGAAAATATCAAAGAAGATGATCGAAGACAGTCCTGTTGAGTACTCCTTTAAGAACAAGGGTACTGCGAAGACACACCCCTTCCTCTAGCGTCAATTCTGTTGGTGCAGAATTCCACCGACGTCGGAGAAATTGGAGTCGAGGGGATCGTGTCCGCCGTCGGGACCTGCAAGGAAAGTCTAAACTGGAGTTGGGGGTGCTCCGGCAAGACCCTCAGACGCTCAAGTTAGTACTCTGCCTCAACAGAAATGGAGCACTCAAATAGGATTTTAGCAGAGTTTCGGGATGGAGTTTAGAGCTTAGAGAAGAACGTATCTGGAGTCCCTTTTTATAGACGGAGAGTGTAACTGATTGACAGTGACGTCTGTAACTTCCTGGTAGTGGGACGTTCGGGGCCAAACGGAGTTTGTTACGTAGAGTAGTGGCGTCAGAGGGCCGTTCAGGGCCATATAGAGTTTGTTATGGAGAGTGAAGTGGTATCCATTGTCATGACTTGCCAGAGAGTGGTGGAGCCACATGAAATCCGTTACAGAGAGTGGAGTAGGGTAGTGGCCATTATCGTGACTTGCCAAGGAGTTTGGGCCTGACGGTTGAAGCTCGATCGGGACATCTAATGGAGTGGAATGGCTCTCTGTCTCAGCAATCCAGGAGAAGCTCGGATATTTTTGAGGTTGCTGATGAGTCTACTATTGTCGGATGCCTTGGGCACTGATGCTACAGGTGGGAGTCATCTGCTGTAGAAGCTTGGATGGAGACTTTCTATTGGTGAAGTCTGATAGAAGTTCAATTGCCAGAGAAGTCCGTCTGGGATTTGCCTGATGTGGAAGCTCGTCTGAAGATTGCTCGTCGGAGAGATCCAATTTCATGTGGAATCCGATAGGGGGTCATCCGACAGTGGAGTTCGGATGGCGTTGTGGAGGTTTGTCCGCTGGAGGAGTCTTGAAGACACTGTGAAAGATCGAATGTTGGAGGAGTCCAGGATTCAATTCTGCTGTAGAAGTTCGGACGGAGTTCAACTTTTGTAGGAGTCTGAAAGGAGGCCGCTTATTGTAGAAGCTCGGACAAAGATCAGTCATCGTGGAAGCTCATATGGAGACTTCTTATTATAGAAGTCCTGCTACTTGAGAAGCTCGGTCATTGATGAAGTTCGAAAGAAGTTCGAAATAGAAATCCGACTGGTGGAGCCCGTCCGTTGTAGAAATTCATTTGGAATCCATACGCAGTAGAAGTTCGGCTGGTATCTGGCTCTTGTAAGAGCTCAGATGAAGTCCGAAAGGTGGTCGACCGTCGTAGAAACTTGGATGGAGTTTGGTTACTGTAGGCGTCCTACTGTTGGAGAAGCTCGAAAAGCGTTTGGAGCAGCCCGATAGATGAATGAAGGAGCTCATTATCGGAGAAGTCTGGATGGTATTATGGAAGCTTGGATGGTCGAGGGAGTTCAGAAAGATGCCACACAAGATCGGAAGCCAGAAGAGCCCTGGAAGGATCGGCCTTTTACGAAGTTCGGCTGGAGGTATTTTATACCCAATAATAATGATGTAAAATTATAAAAAAAAAATATTTAAAAACTGATAAAAATTATTTTTTTTATTTTCAAACAAAGATCAAGCATTCATAGTATACTTCATGATGATTAAGACTGGACTACCAGGCTTTTGGAGAGCATAGGTGCATTAAGATTGACTATGAGATGGTTCAATCTATGATGCACCTAGGGTTAGACCCTTTGATCATCCTGTGGCTTGGATGATTTTTTCAAAATCCATAATTTTTTGTTTACATTGATATGCTCATATATGCTTGTAGTTAAAAAATTAGAATTTAAATTGCATATGATGCATGATTAAAAGTTGAGGATGTGCATGAGACCTAAGTCTCTCGGTTAAATTATATTAAGTCTTAATGGTGAAGTGTTAAGAACACTACTCATGCCTTCTTTTATGCTAAGTCACTATTATGTCAAGAACTATAGCAAGCTTGTTGTGCTATCCACAAGGTTTACTGTGGAGACTGGCTTAATACTATCTTGGTACATAATGAAGCTAATAGTATTTAGCTCATACTAAATCAATAGAGTATATTAAGAACTGTAGTAAGCTTGTTGTGCTATCTATAAGACTTGCTATAATGATTGGTATGATGTTGACCTAGTAATGCTTTTGGCATATTTGGTAGTGCTGTCTTGTTGTGCTATACACAAGGGTAGTATTATCCAAATATGACCATATAAAATTGAAGGATATGACTTAACTAAAATACTATAGTTTGTTGTGCTATCCACAATGCTATAAATATTTTAGAGGTAAAAGTTATGTTGAGAGTTGCATGAGATGCAATTAGTAAAGAGTTAATTACCTTTGAACTCATAGGAGCTTGTTGTGCTATCCACAAGGATTTTTATGAGGAATTGAGATCTCAACCCCACTAAGAAACTTCATGATAATGTTCTTCGATTTCATACTTGAGGGCTATAAAATTTATTAAAATAGTGAGAGTACAATTAGATAAAATCTTCATCTAACTTCTGCATGTCATCATGAGTAGTCCTTTTTATGTTCTTATATACACATTTGTATCTTTACATTCACTACTTAACATATCTTTAAAATTGACTGAACTTAAAGGAATGGTTGAGGACTAGAAGGTGAAGAATGCCTTTACTATAGGTATCTAATTTTATTACATCATTGATGAGCAATAAATTACAAGAATTGTCTTGCAAATGTGAAGCAATAGCAAGATGCAAAAGTTACATCTACTAATGCTTTGTATGTGATACAAACTGATAATCATTGAGGGTTTCAACTTCAGAATTTTTAGGTATGTGATATCTAATATAGGTTTCTCGTATGCAAAGTATTGCTAGATCTATAAAGCTGAAGTAAGGTGACTACTTGCCTTTTGGCACTAATGGGTAGTCCATTCATGCTAAGACTGTAGGAATCTATTTTTTAAAAACTAGTAGACCATTATTTATTAGAAATATTATTTCAATCCCTATGTTATTGTAACACAGATTTGAAATTAATGTTAAGAGTAAAAGTTACTCTCCTTCTAATAAATTTTATAACTATGGTCTTATATTTTTGTTACTCAATGATGTTTTTCATATTGATGAGAATAAGAAATAAATTTGTGATGGTCACATATCATAGGGCAAGTAAGGTATTAGGTCTTAAATATATGGATGTTCGAAGGCTAATAATATCTTGACCTAGAGATGGACACTTTATATGTGATATGATGTATTCTCTAAAATACTTCACCAATATTATTGGCTCATTCTGAAAAATATCTTTAAAATTACTATATGAATTAGATACTATAAAAATCTATTACGAGCACTCCATATGAGATATAGAAAGGGCAAAAGGCAGATTGCCCACTTATGTGAAAAGAGTTGATGTACATAAGTTTGTGCTAGAACAGATTTTTATAAGTATATAGGTTATCCTAAAAGAATAGTATGTGATACTATTTCTACCATCCTACTTGACAAAAGGTATTTTGTTAGTAGGTATGCCACTTTTTAGGAAAAAATTTTTTCTAAAAAGGGACAGTGGGAGGATAATTGAACATGAGAAGTTCAAGACTTGTAAACTATCCTAATTTAACCTATGGAGTATCCACAAGTTAATCCTCAACCAGATGTGCCCAACGATGAGGCATGACCATGATACACACCTCACCAAAAGGTCAATTCGAGTGTATAATGTACCACTCCAATATGGGTTTATCTTTCTAAATGGTAGTATACCATACATCATTGTAAATGATGTTTTACTTGACCTATTCGAAGCTTGTTATGAGTAGAGACTCTAACAGTTGGCCTGAAACCATGTCATTCGAAATGGACTCTCTGAACATCAACCAAGTGTGGACTATAGTTGAAGCACCTATGGGTATGACCCAACAGGTTGCCAATAGGGATGGCAATTTGAATTTTTGCTATTACCATACACCATCTAGAGAAGTTATCTCTAATGGGAGGTCAAATACTTTTATGAATTCAAATAGTTTATGAGGAGTAGGTACTTCTTTTTTGATGGGACAGTCAAAATATTTGACTTTATCAAATATAGATGAACCATATGTGTGTGCAAGAAGATATGTGGGAGTTTTACTAACTTCTTGATTATGTATGTGGGTGACATATAGTATATTGAGAAGATAGTCTCGATATTGCACTCGATCAATGGCTTGCTTATCACAAAATTTTTTATGGAAAAAGACTTGGGTTAAACATCCAATATACTTTGCATCTATAGGGATAGATGTAAGTGGATGTAGGCTTATCCCAGTCTAGGTATATGGAATTTAATGTTGAAAGGGATCAACATAAATGGGTGTTTACTTACCCATACATTCAATGTACCAAGCCTGATGTGAATTATGCCTTATGCATAATCATTGATTACGGGTTGATCCATGATAGGATCTTATGATAATTGTGAAAAGCATTCTTATAGTACTTGAGAAATACTAGAAGAGTAGTGAATTAGAAGAGTTTCAAAACAGTAAACTATGTTTAACACAGTTATTTGCTGTTAGTAAAGATTGCTGAGGAAAGTTGCCTGATGAAAGGTTCATCATCAAGTTGGGGGTCGTCTCACCGAGCACCCATGCACATCCTAGGCACTTTCACGTCATTCATTTTTTGATCATAAAATGAGTTAATATTAAAGAACAATATAATAGAACCAGTTCATTAAGCCATACACAGCAGCAGTATAATCACCATTCTAATTACATAGGCATCAGGTACAGAAGCGATTGGCTTTAGTATAAGTGGGAGATTGAAAGAATAGTGCCCTATAAGCCAATTGCATGGAAATGCGATGGGACTTTTCTTTATTATTTTTTGACTCATTTAGATGACATTAGTTATTTTATTTATATAAGATATTATATTTTATCACTTGCTGCATCATATTTTTATGATTATGATAAATCTCATAGATTAGGGCAATGATTGTAGGATCATGATGAGATCATGCCAGTGAGATCTAAAATCTTGATAGCCCCAATCTAAAATATTTTCAATCGTTGGATCATCGAGCAGACATGGATGACTCCGGTAAGACTGGTACATCCTATGTATGCTCAATGAAGATGATGGTTGATCTCACAACCACTTGTGTGATGACACTAATATAAGAATATAGGTGCTCATTAGAGAATGAGTTCATTGAACAGATCCATAGAAAGAATATCTGATGGAGCCTTACAGTATGTCGATAGATGGTTCTTCAGTGGGAGTGGTGCATGTGATCCTTTGACCTAAGATCACCATGGTACCTTGTGTGCATGGATCCTTATTGTTGGTGCAGAATTCTATCGATGCCGGAGAAGCTGGAGTCGAGAGGATCACGGCCACCATCGGGACCTGCAAAGAAAGTCTAAACCAGAGTTGGGGGTGCTCTGGCAAGACCCTCCGATGCTCAAGTCAGTACTCTGCCTCAATAGAAATGGAGCACTCGAATGAGATTTTAGCAAAGTTTTGAGATAGAGTTTAGAGCTTAGAGGAGAACGTATCTAGGGGTCTCTTTTATAGACGGAAGAGCATAACCGCGTGACAGCGACGTCCGCAATTGCCTGGTAGTGGGCCGTTCGGGGCCACGTGGAGTTTGTTACAGAGAGTAGTGGTGTCCGTTGTCGTGACTTGCTAGAGAGTGGTGGGGTCACGTGGAGTTTGTTCTGGAGAGTAGTGGTGTCTGTTGTCGCGACTTGCCAGAGAGTGGTGGGCCACGTGGAGTTTGTTACGGAGAGTGGAGTGGTGTCCGTTGTGCGACTTGTCGGAGAGTTCGGGCCAGACAGCTGAAGCTTGGCTGGGACATCTGGTGGAGTGGAATATCTCTCTGCCTCAGTAATTTAAGAGAAGCTCGGATGTTTTCGAGGTTGCTGACGGGTTAACTGTGATTGGGTGCTCTTGGTGCTGCAGACGAAAGTCATCTGCTGTAGAAGTTTGGACGGAGTCTGGCTCTTGTAGGAGTCCGAAAGAAAGCCGCTTTCTGTAGAAGCTCAGATGGAGATCGATTGTCGTGGATGTTCGGAGTAGACCACTTACTGTAAAAGCTCGGATGAAGTCTACTTGCAATAGAAGTTCGGAGTAGACCGCTTACTGTAGAAGCTCGGATGAAGTCTGGTTACTGTAGAAGTCCTGCTGCTGGAGAAGCTCGGACATTGATGAAGTTCGGAAGAAGCTCGGAGTGAAGTCGATCATGACAGAAAGAAGTCTGGAAGAGATTCGGAGAGTAGTCGATCACTGTAGAAAATCGGCTGATGGTGAAGCTCAAAGAGCATTTGGAGCAGTCCAATAGACGGATGAAGGAGCTCATTATTGGAGAAGTCCGGAGGGTATGATAGTAGTTCGTTTGTTGGAGGAATTTAGAGGACACTGTGGAAGGACGACTGCTGGAGGAGTCCGGATGGTACTGTGGAAGCTCGGATGGTCGATGGAGTTTAGAAAGACGCCGCACAAGGTCGAAAGTCGGAAAAGTCCTGGGAGGGTTGGCCTCTTATGAATTTCGACTGGGGTTATTTTATACCCAACACCAGTCTCCCTACTTTCAAGTTCGAATTTCAAATGAAGGAAGTATAGAAAAATTTTCACAGTCGAAGTTGCCCCCTTGATTTTTGTACTCGATTGTTTCCAAATATTTTGATGTTTGGCGCACCGTGCTGGAGTCTTTTCAAATTGAGGTGACTCGAAAAGATTTTTTTCAGAATTCTCGTTGGAGCGTTGCTCCAAGTATGGCACAATAATGATTCTGTCAGTTGTCAGCTGTCTGCCACGACGAGTGGGACACGCGACGATTGTCGATCGGCCAAAGGAGATCTGCATTCATTATTGCGCCAGACCTTGCTGCCTATTTAAACCCGTCCCCCTCCTTCAGGGGCTTCACCTTGCCTGAGATTTTTCTTCGATCCCCTCTTCTTCTCCGATAGCTTCATCCTCCTCCAGCATCCCTCTCGACCTTAGGCGCCCTTCAGGTCATCCTCCATCGCCCTCGCTGCCCTTCGCATCTCTCAGACCAACCTAGGTTAGTTCCAGAATCCTTCTTTTTCTTGTTGTTTTTTCATTTTTTCTCCCTTGCATTCCGCCCGTTCGATTTCTCTACGAGCACCTTGTTTCTTATTTTTCTCAATTTTTTGAAGATTTTTTGGGGTTTTCACTTGATTCAAAATATCCTCCAACACTTTCTCCTCTAGCAGTTCTAGAAGTTCGTCTATTCCAGCCCCTCAAAATCCTAGTTCTGTAGATGGACCTTGTCCAATCTTTGTACCAGACACTATTCCCAGCTCTCTGACTTTGGACGAACTCTCACTGATTAGGATTCAGTATGGGGTTCCTCCGGAGTACGAGCTTGAACTTTCCTAGCCAACTGATCGGGCTAGCGCCCCTCCCCCTGGCCGCTTCTACTTATACCAGGAAGCTTTCCGTGCCGGGCTTCGACTTCCACTTCCACCTTTTGTTGTTGCTCTTTTTCACTTTTTAAATATTTTTTTAGTTTCTGTAGCGCCGAACTCCTTTAGATTTCTAATAGGATTTTTTTTCCTCTGTCATTTAGCTGAAGTCCGACCAACTCTTTCCTTGTTTAGAAATTTCTATACCTTCAAGCGTCACCCTTTGGCAAAGGACTGGTGGTACTTCTCTCCCTAGTTCGGTAGAAAGAGGTTGCTGAAAGGTGCCCCCTCTTCTATCTACAACTGGAAGGAGAGGTACTTCTACATCTGATGTCCGACCCTGATGCTGGGGTTGCCTTCTTGGGGCTCCCTGAGGGACTTCGTCCGTCGGGCTTTTAGCCTGGAAAAAGACAACCTTGATGCCTCCAATAAACTTACGACTTATCCAGCTCTTCTCCTCTCTGACCTTCTGAAGGAGCAACTTTTATTTAACATTGGCCTGAGCCCTCTCAACCCTGCCGGTATATTTTTTTTTTTTGAGTCATTCGCTGCTTCCTCTTTCTCTTATTCTGTTTCTAAGCTGTGCCGATCTTCTTTCATTGCAGATATGGATGCAGACGTGGCTCAGATGCTAGCCAAGGGTCTCAAGGCCCACAAGAGGAAAGGCACCACAACTTTTGGGTCGGCGAAGAAGGCAAGGGTAGAAGAGACAAGCTAGGTCGTGCTTGCCCAAGCGGCCATTGCAGTTGACGCCTCTTCCGACATCGAGCCCGCAGTCCCTTGAGCTTCTTCGAGAAGCCCTCTGATCGAGGTTCCCACTCTAGAGTCTCGTCCCGTGGAGGCACCGGGGGTCGAAAGGAGGAGAAGGGAAAAGACAGTGATCTGCAATATCCGCAGCAGCAGGGCTGCCATCGAGGGGGCCGACGGCTCCGAAGAGGATCCGGGGGAGAATCCCTTCAACAATAGAAATTTAATAAAGAGGTTGGTCGATGGATGCATTCTGCCCGAGGTTGTCCACAGGATCGTCCATGTCAATCCTGAACAGAGGGTTTGGGACTCTCTGGGGTCCTTTCTTGAGGTAGGCCGATTTACCTTTTTCTTCCTTTCGCTTCTTTACTTAGCTTATTCCTTAGCTTTCATATTGACTTCCTGGCCATTCTTACAGATTGGACACCAGCTCATCGCCAACATCGAGGCGATGAATAATGCCAAGAAAGAAGCAGCTCAGGTGGAGGAAGGTCGCCAGGCTGAAGCTACCCATCTCAAGGAGAAGGTCGCCGAAGTCGCTAGTCTCCAAGAGGCATTACAGGAGGAACAAACCTTGACAGATCTGAAGGCCGCCCTGAGGAGGAAAGAAAGAAGGCAGAGGCTGAGGTCTCCAAGCTAAAAGAGCAGATCCCGACCCTAGTCTCAGAGGCATGAGCCCAAGCAGTGGAGGAGTTCAAGACCTCCTCCAAGATGAGGGATCTGAACATCCAGTTCGGCCAGGCTGCCTTCATCAAAGGCTTCGAGCTTTGCCAAGAGAAGGTGGTCGAAAAGTTTCTCGAACTCGACCTCGACTTCTTGGATGAAGCATCCGATGATGAAGCCAAACCTTCTGAAGCTGTTGTCAGTCTCCTTCCAGTCGGGACCTCTTCAACTATCGCAGCTGCCGCGACCGACCTTCCGGGGACGTCGAGTTCCTCCACTTCCACTCCAGAGATCCGAGACCTCTAATTTTGTACTTTTCTTTTGTTACAACTTTTTTTTCTTCTTGTATTTAAGAATTATTCAATCAATAAAATCAGATTCCTCTTTCTTGCAATGATTTACATTGTGACGCTCTTGTTTCTCGATAACAGTGCCCTGCCGAAGCTCTTCCCCTACTGCAGGGGATTCCTTTGAAGTCAATGATCTAGGATCTGAGAAGAGAAGTCCACCTAACAAAAAAATCAAGGGAGATGGACGACGAACTTTGCAGGCTGAGGAAGAGCCATTCGGAAGCCACCATGGAGGTTACTCATCTTCAGAACCTCCACAAAAAGGGCTTCATGGACTATACCCGGAAGAAGGCCGACTTCGTGAAGGAGCTTGAGGAACTCCAGAAATGCACCAGCGATCGGTCTTGGGCTCAGGCCTCCAAGATCATCTCCCTCGAGGTCGAGCTGGTGGTCGCACGAGAGAAGATCGGCCAATTGAAAGGGAGCTCATCCTAGCTTACAACTCAGGCCGACCACAATCGGGATGGGTCGAAGAAATTCTCTAATCTCCAGGAGCAGCTACAGGATGTCGAGGTGAATTACAACGCCTACCGAGTCAGCTAGTGCGGGCAAGTAGACGACTATAGAAGGAGGCTCAAGATGGCGACCGACAAGGTTGCTCACCTTCAGAAGCAGTTGTCTGAAAGAGCCCAGGCCATTTCGGTTCAAGGCTCTGACGAGCTCCGCTCCTTGAGGGGGACCATGGAAGAACTATCCGTGGCCCTTGGGCAGGAGAAGGTTGAACTGCAGTGGCTGAAAATTCAGCTGGCCTATGAGCAGCAGGCGGTCAAGGATGTGAAAGTGGAGTCCGAAGTTCTAAAGAAGAGGCTTCGGGAATCGAAGGGCGAAAGCCGGTGGTTTCACCAAATGTATCGAGAGATGCTGTTAAGGAAGAAGAAACTGGAAGAAGAAGTTGAGAACTTAAAGCAATCCCTGATAATGGCTGGAACCGAGAGTTCGAAGTCAAAAGAAGCCGAGCTTCCTTAGAGCTTCTTTTACCTTTTGTTCTTCCATGTATTCTTTTCTTTTTCTGTTGTTTTTTTTTGGCCTTCAAAGGCTTTGTAATGCATGCTTTACTAATAAAATGAAAAAGAATTTTCTCATTACCTTGTCTATTCTTGCTTTGAGTTATTGTTTACCAAGCTTCTTTTGTCTTTTATCTTATTCGATGTCAACGTCGTTTGAAGGTTCCTGGTATTGTCGTGTTGATTCATCCTTTTTGTTCATGACCGAAGGTCTTTTCGAGACCATTCGAATTTGACGCTTCCTCCCAGTGCTCGAGCTTGGGGCCCAAACTTCTCGTTACTTTGAGGAAGTCTATTTTCTCCTGTCAGTGTTGGGTTCCTCCTTAGAGACTGAGGATTTTTTACAAAAGTTTTCTTCCTCATTGAGACGAGGTCCCTTGTGTCTTAGATGTAGTTTATTTTTCCCTTATCTCTGGCGTAGCTCATCACTTTCCCCTTTTCTTTCTCCTTCTTTTTTTTTATGTTTGGGCAAGGGTTTTTTCTCTGCTCCTGATGGGGTGGTAGGGGCATAGAGAAGCCATTGAGGAGGCTTTTCCCCTCATCCGGTCTCGAACGATCAGGTCTACGTTTGTGTCAGGATGAGGTTCTCCTTCTATTTCCGACACAGTCAATTTCAACTCATGTTAGGATGAAGTTTTTCTCCTCTTCCTAATAGGGTTGTGGGGGCACATAAGGGCCATTGCGAGGGCCTCTCCCTCCATCCAATCTCTTAATAACCGGGTTTTCGACTTTGCTCATGTTAGGATGAGGTTCTCCTCCTATTCCTAATATGGCTATGGGGGCACATAAGGACCATTGCAAGGGCCTCTCTCCCCGTTCGGTCTCTTAATAATCGAGCCTTCGACTTTGCTCATGTTAGGATGAGGTTCTCCTCCTATTCCTAACATGGCTGTGGGGGCACATAAGGGCCGTTGCGAGGGCCTCTCCCCCCATCCGATCTTTTAATAATCAGGCCTTCGACTTTGCTCATGTTAGGATGAGGTTCTCCTCCTATTTCTAACATGGCTGTGGGGGCACATAAGGGCCGTTGCGAGGGCCTCTCCCCCCATCCAGTCTCTTAATAATCGGGCCTTCGACTTTGCTCATGTTAGGACAAAATTCTCCTCCTGTTCCTAATATGGCTGTGGGGGCACATAAGGGCCATTGCGAGGGCCTCTCTCCCCATCCGGTCTCTTAATAATCGGGCTTTCGTTTGTGTCGGAACGATTGCATTATTATGGAGGAATTGAATCCTCCGAGCATCTTCTTCATTAAAGGTTATAGATTCTTCAGTCCTTTGTCGCTTGGACGGTCCGACCGATCCACTGGCTGCTCTTCGTCGGGGTCCTCCAGAGATGATGTTGATGATCCCAATTGGAGGCCGATCTTTAGGCTGTTCTTCCCTCCTTGATGGCTCTGGTTATGGTAGGGTCCTTGGCCGATCTTCCCTACCTTCAGACTGGCATCGGATGAATCTGTTGAGCCGACCTCGTTTGATGAGCTCCTCAATCTCATCTCAGAGCTGAATACACTCTTTCGTGTCATAGTCATGGTCATGATAATAGAGGCAAAACTTGTTAGGGTTGTGCTTCCCGGGATGTGTGTGCATCTTTTCCGGCCTTGGCAGCTGCTCCCTGATCTCCATCAGCACTTGAGTTTTTAGAGCATTGAGAGGGGCGTAGCTGTGGAATCTTTCTGGGGAGAGCTCCATCGAACTCTGCGGTTCGGGCTTCTCTGCCTATGAGCTCGGGGAGGAGTTCGGACATGCTTGTGTCCGGGAAGAGTTCGAGAACATGGCCGAGCTTCAGTCGGCCCTTTTTTAGCTGCGGGCTTGCTGGAATTACCCGCCTGCCGCTCCTTCGTGGCCTCCTCATCCCTTAGCTTGAAAGCTTCCTCTGCTCGAGCATATCCTTCAGCCTGAGCCAGCAAATCAGTGAAGTCCCTGGGATACTTCTTTTTCAGAGAAAATAGAAGGTCATTCTTTTGAAGACGCTCTTCAGGGCGGCCATCGCAACTGATTGGTCCAAGTTTCGGACCTCCAATGTGGCAGCATTAAAATGGTTGACATAAGTTCGGATGGATTTTTCCTCCTTTTGCTTGATGTTGATGAGGGACTCCGAACCTCTCTAGGGACATCGGCTGCTGACGAAATGAGCCACAAACTGGTGGCTCATTTGATCAAAAGAGAAGATAGTGTCTGGCTTCAATGCCGAGTACCAATTTTTTGCTGCTCCCTTCAAGATAGATAGGAAAGCTTAGCACAGGATGGTGGCTGGCGCACCATAGAGCAGCATCATTGTCCAGAAGATCTTCATGTGGTCAATCGGATTCGAGGTCCCGTCGTGGCTCTCAAATTGAGGGAGCTTGAAGTTCGACGAGATCAATTCTTTCATAACTATTTAAGAAAAAGGAGGGTCAGTACAGGTATCCTCACCATAAGCAGGTGGAGCATGGTGGAGCTCTTCGATCCACCGGTTCATCTCTTGAAACTTTTGATCCAGGAGATCCTCTCGATCACGAGTCTTGAGGGTCTTCTGGCAGAATGGAGGTAGGAATCCTCCAGGGGTGAAATCGTGATCAGACAGAGGGCTCTCTGCCCTTTGCTTTCCCTTTTCGGGGAATACAGGGCGACTGGCCCAAGTGGGCCATCCGATCATCGAATTTTGGAACTCTGATGATGCTCTTTCCAGCCGCACAGATGCCTGCAGCTGCTGTTGCTACTGCTGCATGGCCTGCACCACTTCGGTGAGGCCCCTAACTTGCTGAACTGCAAGTCGAACTGTTCCATGTCGACTGCCGTTGCCGGAGGAGGAGGATCTTGAGAAACTGGAGACGAGGCCGGAGCTGGCAGATCTCGCTGAGATCTAGCCATGGAGGCTGTAGATCGCTTGGTGGAAGCCTTTCGGGGAGGCATCAGGTTGGAATCTGGTCGGAGAAGAAGAAGAAGATGTCGAAGAAGATGATTGGAGACAGTCTCGTTGAATGCTCCTTTAAGAACAAGGATCCTGCGTAGACACAGCCCTTCCTCTAGCGCCAATTTTGTTGGTGCAGAATTTCGCTGATGCTGGAGAAGCTGAAGTTGAGAGGATCACGGCCGCCACCGGGACCTGCAAAGAAAGTCTAAACCGAAGTTGGGGATGCTCCGGCAAGACTCTCCGATGCTCAAGTCAGTACTCTGTCGCAACAAAAATGGAGCACTCGAGTGGGATTTTAGTAGAGTTTCGAGATAGAGTTTAGAGCTTAGAGGAGAACGTATCTGGGGGGTCTCTTTTATAGATGGGAGAGCATAACCGCTTGACAGTGACGTCCACAACTGCTTGGTAGTGGATCGTTCAGGGCCACGTGGAGTTTGTTATGGAGAGTAGTGGTGTCCGTTGTCACGACTTGCCAAAGAGTGGTGGGGCCACGTGGAGTTTGTTACGGAGAGTAGTGGTGTCCTTTGTCGCGACTTGTTAGAGAGTGGTGGGGCCATGTGGAGTTTATTACAGAGAGTGGAGTGGTGTCTGTTGTCGTGACTTGTCAGAGAGTTTGGGCCGAATGGCTGAAGCTTGACTGGGACGTCTGGTGGAGTGGAATATCTCTCTGCCTCAGCAATTTAAGAGAAGCTCGGATGTTTTCGAGGTTGCTGACGGGTTAACTGCGGTTGGGTGCTGTTGGTGCTGCAGACGGAAGACATCTGCTGTAGAAGTTCGGACGGAGTCCAGCTCTTGTAGGAATCTAGAAGAAGGCCACTTTCTGTAGAAGCTCGGATGGAGACCGGTTGCCGTGGAAGTTCGAAGTAGACCACTTACTGTAGAAGCTCGGATGAAGTCTACTTGCAATAGAAGTTTAGAGTAGATTGCTTATCGTAGAAGCTCGGATGAAGTCTGGTTACTGTACAAGTCCTACTGCTGGAGAAGCTCGGACATTGATGAAGTCCGAAAGAAGCTCGGAGTGAAGTCAATCGTGACAAGAGGAAGTCTGGAAGAGATTCGAAGAGTAGTCGATCACTGTAGAAAATCGACTGATGGTGAAGCCCAGAGAGCATTTGGAGCAGTCTGATAGATGAATGAAGGAGCTCATTATTGGAGAAGTTCGGAGGGTACGATAGGAGTTCGTCCATTGGAGGAATCTGGAGGACACTGTGGAAGGGCGACTGCTGGAGGAGTCCGGATGGTACTGTGGAAGCTCGGACGGCCGGAAGAGTTCAGAAAGACACCGCACAAGGTCGAAAGCTGGAAGAGTCCTGGGAGGGTTGGCCTCTTACGAACTTCGACTGGGGTTATTTTATACCCAACACTTATTTTGGGTATGGTAAAGTATGCATGGAGGTTGTGAGTGGTCAACAAAGAATCGATCACTCCTTGTAAGAGGAGAGAACATCTTATGTGTTCTCATTGGATGGTGACTCTGAAAGTCTCTGGCTAGAGCAGGGATGAACAGTAGAAATAATTTCTACTGGTTTATCAACTGAGTCATTATCATCTGATTGAGATACATATGGTTAGGTATTTAGATTTGACATATTTTTATACCCATGGCCTTTCTGGAATGTTGAGTGATCGAAGGATTGTATTGCACGGTAACTCACTATGAAAGGATAATTTTGATATTTTTATCAAATTTTAAATCTTTCAGATAGTCATGACATGTTGATAGATATCAATCTTGACTTATAGACTCCTCATAATTAAAAGAATTTAATTCGAGAATCAATTAGGAAGAGTCCTAGTTGATGGGGACTCTCGAGCTAACCTAATCCAATTGGATTAGGGTTACATCGAGAATTTGGGTTCACTGCTGGCTAGATTTAGAACCCAATGGGTCATAAAGAATAGAGATTTGATCTTGGTCCAATCAATTTGAATTTATTATAAATTCAATGGGTTAATTGAATTGCTAGCATATGAATTAGCCTAAGTTTCCAATTGGATTCAGTGCAAATATGTTTGTAATAACCTAGACTTGTTGCCTTGACCTAATGTGATTGGGTTTGAACAATCTAATTAATTAGTTGGTTTTATCTGATTTTGTGAAAGTGTTCCACTTGGAACCAGCCTCCTCCACATCAAAATCACATGCATAAAAAAAGGTGGCATCACATTTATTTTGGGTTTAAGGAAGGAGAGTCCTTCTTTAACACTTATCTTAAAATTCTTACATGTTCCACTCGTTCCTTAAATTTGTGTGCCATCTGATGGTGCCTTGGGATGTGGGACATGGAAGAGGAAGTAGAGTCCTTCTCTTGAAATGAACTCCATGCCAAAATAAATATGGGACACCCCATTTTTGGCATTGAATTGGAAGAGTCCATTTCTATGTGGACTCTTATTTCCTTCCATTAATTTTTACATGTTTATTAATTCATCGTGTCATCAGATGACTCTTGGGATTATGGGTATAGAAGAGGAAGAAGAGTCCTTTTTTTGGAAGGAGTTTGAACGCCATATATTAATGGGATGCCACATGTTTTGATGAATATAGAAGAGTCCTTAATATTTTGGACTCTTGATTTTCCCACCCCAATCCATCTCCCATGGCCATTTTATGGCATTCAAATTTTTTTTGGTAGAGGAAGAGTCCTTCTATAGGTGAAATACTTCATTTTTCATGTCTTAACCTATGGGATTCTATGCTAAAAATTAATGGATGGTGTGTAAGGATTAAGGGATGCCAAGAGTTGGCATCCCATGGTTTGCCCCCTTGTTCCCTATAAAAAGGGGGCACTATTCCTTGTTTTGACATCCCATTTGGCTGGGTTTTAGGTGTGAGAATTAGAGGATAAAGACAAGAAAAAGTCTGAAAAAAATGTAAGAAAAGAGGGAGAGAAAATGGAAAGGAAGGGAGAAGGAAAAAAGAAAAGCATGAGATGCTTGTCCTAAAATCAGGTTGTTCAAGTGTTGAACATCTGATTTATTTTTGTGTGGTGTGATACTTTGGGAAAGGATTCTTAGAGTGGTACTAGTAGAGGTCATGAAGGCATACAAGTGTTGGTACAATCTGTTCTTGCGAAAAACAATCGACAGTGCACTTAGGAAGAAGGCTGCAGCACCATGACAAGTTGGGAAGGGTCCTGATCAATCTTATGTGGATCACCGTTGGAGAGCTTCTGCTTTGGAGTTTAATGGAGATCTCAAAATCATCAGTTTATGATCTTCATGATGGTATATTACTTCTGGTCTTCTCCTCATATATATGTTTTTGTGATTTGATTGTAATCATCAAGGGATTTCTAGAGTTTTGAGTTCTAGTGGTTGAATTTAATTGTTAAACTTTATTTTTATTTATTGAATACGTGCTAAAAATTTTTTAAATTTATATTCCACTGCATCACCGAAACCCAACACACAAGACCTCTATATTTATGATTCGATTAAGCCTGAATACTTGGACTTTAGTCTAAACGTTCTTCCATTATTTTAGTCAAATTGGTAGCCTCTACCTCCAATCTAAAGAATTACCTTAATTTCTTAGTAGGTATTAAAATCCACACAGACTACATACATGCCCAAGGATGGCTCGGCCAACTCATATGCACCTATGGTAGGTTCTTAATCAATTATTTTTTCAAATAATTTTTAGTAATTAATTTAGCCTCAAATTTTATTTCAGTAGGTGATGGGCCTCCACTGAAAGTCTCGATTAGGTCAAACCATTAACATGAATCTACTTAGTATTTTAACTAATGAATGATCAAGTTCAAAGATAGCTTGATCAATACAACCATTCATCAGATAGTATAATAAAGTCATCATATGATAAATAATAATTCCATCATTCAAAGAGAACACCAGACAGATGGCACCTGTAATTATTAAAAATTATGTCCTAAAATCAATCATATGATGATTGAGTTCATCCTTGTATATGAATTATTGATCAATTGAATAATAGTTATTCTGATATTTTTCATCATAAAGTGACATCTTTCTTGAACTCTTGTACTGTGATGAAATCCCTAGGACTATGCTAGTGTATGATAAAGAGAGGATTTATCGTATAGTTCTTGAACATATTTGTGATCAAATGATATGTCATTACGGGACAATGACGTTTATCAAGTGGAGATCATTGTGTGCCATATGGGTTAGTTGTCCTCTTAACCAAGGAGTGTGGTGACACTGGTATAGTATACAGGTGAGATGTAGGGGTACATCATCACGGAACAAGTGACTCACCTGTTGAGCATTCTGCTGTCAAGAGCTGCTCGCAAAATATATGGGTATAAGTGTCGTTCAGATCTAAGATCACCATAGTAACTTGCAAGCAACTCACTGTGTTTTGATACCAGACTACTTGGATTTCTAATGCAGTGATGGAAGGCTACTGGGTACAGTCATATACTTACGAAGTTTGTATATGGATCAAGATAGAATTGATCTCTTTGGATTATTCGAGTTGATGTATCGCTGTATTTCAATTTAGTAAAGCCTTGGTCAAGATAATCCATGAGATGAATTTGAAAGATTAAAATACAATGTGAATGAAGCAATCTCGGTTGACAATTAACCTAAGACCATCTTAGAGTATCCAGGGTCAAAAGGATGAATTATGTGGTAACCATATGTATGGGTTCTAAAATATTTCTTTACGATAATTTGATTTATCTGGACATCAAAAACTATTGCTAGATGGTATCTTGATTGGTGTAGAAATTGATTCCTATGCTACCGACTTAGTGTTTGAATCTATAGTCACGCACATAAGTCAGACAAAGTAAGAAGGAATTGACCTATGTTTATATATCTAATTTGAAAGTACTTGACTTAATTGAACATATAAGCTAACTTGATTGAGAATTAAGTTATGGGTCAAATGAGATTGAAGAGTTGACTATGTCTAGCTAGCACTACACATGAGGTTCAGATTCGATCTCAAAGATGAACAGTTTCTGATTTATGATTCATGGAATATATGAAAGATTAAATTTAAGTATTAATTAATTTTAGATTAGATTTAAATTAATTAAACTTAACTGGATCCAAAATTCATGTTAGACTAGGTACAAAAGTCCCAAAGAGTTTGAGATTGACAGCCTTTCGAAATTATTTCGAACCAACATCGAATTGGATTCGAATCGAACCTATTTTGGATGAGATATGAGTATTCCTAGTTGCACTGGAAATACCCCCTCATGAAGCATGACTAAAATCTGATTTGGTGCTTATTTGGGGCATCCCAAGTGGGTGATAGATTGGGTGCAAGTTGATTGTCATATGTGATGACAATTATATCTCATATAGGAATCCTTCTTTCATGAGTATTGGACCAATTCAAATCAGATTTGAATTAGGAGTCCTAATCTCATTGGATCATGAAAATCATCTATAAATAGAGAGGGTCTTTATCTATGGATGCATAATATAGCAATTGCATAGCAAACAAATTAGATTGAGAGGAGAGAAAAGAGAGAGAGAGGCATGAGAAGAGAGAGAGGTTCTATCTTCCCTTTGGCCTCTCTCCTTGTTGCCGCCCCTCTTCCTTTGGGTGTGGGGTCTCTTTGGATATCCCACCTGCTAGTGTGAGGTGTCACACTAGTACATCTCATCCCTCGATTGATTGAGTTCCTGAGTCAAATGGATTGGAGTTCATCCTGCTTTCCTGCAGTGTCTGATGTGCATGCAAAGTAGAGGGTCTGCATATCTAGACCTCCGTGAAGGTTTATATCAGATAATTTGAGATTTGATCTCTGATTTTATTATATTTCAGGTAAAAATTTGATCACTAAATAAGTAGAATATTAAAAAAATTTTAGATGCAATCTAGGCATCTCGGAGGGAAACTGTTTCCCTTCCTTTCAACTGATATCAGAGCAGGCCTGAAATATATGTATATAAAATAAAATTTTTTGAGATTATTTATATGAGATATAATTAAAATTTTTTATGAGATATTAAATCTCATTTAAATCTATTTATATAAAATTTTTGATCTAATTTTGATTGGATTAAAGGTACCTAATCAATGGTTGATTGAGATTGTTATAAATCTGTTATAACAGAATTCTGCTATTGCTGAATTTTTTATGAAAAAATAATATGAATTAAAAATTATTTTAAATTTAGTTTAATATAATTTTAATATTATTATTTTTTTTATGAAGTGAGATTTATTTTAAATTTAAAATGGATCTATTTCAATGGATATTAAAATCTGAATCCTATCATAATTTAGCACTGTGCAAAAATAGATTTTATCAAAAATTAATTCCTTATGGATTCATATTTGCATCTAATTAATTTTTTATTTGATATCAAATTTAAAATTAATATTTTATAATTAGTATAAGATATATTTTAGATTTGATATGATATATATGATGCATCAAATCTAATTAGATTAGATGAAGAACATAATTGATAAGATCAAGGATATGTTCATAACATAAAATAGTTTTGTTAATAATTGTATGTTGATGTATCATATATAAAATTAGATTTTAAATCTTAGTAGCCTAGTACTCGAATTGATGAAATCACCAGACCATCCGGTCATAAGGGATTTAAGAGATTAATCTCTCTTTTGTCTATTCGATGGGTTCTCTTATGACATGTAGGGGTGTCGTTGTGATCTAGTTTTATGAAAATAAAAAGTGAAAAAAATTTTATATATTATTTTGATCATAAATATATTTAGATTAGATCTAAAATAATTTATAATTCATTACAATAAGATAAAATTTAGATATAAAATTATTTTAGATCTAAATTACATGTTGCATATGATGTAATTGATATTGATCTAAAAGTTGTCATGATACATGAGATGTATGAATGAAATTTGGATCATACCTATGTATATTTAATTATTAAATATATTATAAAAATTATTTTTATGTGTTGAAATATATGGTATGCTTCACCTGAAACCCTTGTAGAATAGTTTTACTGACTGAAACACACGTTTTATACACTTAATTATGAATTAAGTTTTGAATGATTTAGATTTGAGAATTAAAGATCATTAAGACACCACATAATATGATGGACAAGGGGTTAGCATGAATCAGGTCCTTCTAATGGGTTAGACCTAGTGTTAGAAACACATATGGACCACGTAGAGAAATTGATTAAATCTATCAAGTGTTGAATTAGATTAGGTCAATATTTCTCTAAATCAATCTTAATAGTTAAAATTTGATCAAGTCCATACATTTGACCCTAATAAATGGATCATGATCATGGCTCCATGGTTGAGCCCGAATCTTTTGGTGTGCCCAATCAAAACTAATTAACCAGTTGGTGTCTAAAGTTTGATAGATTCGATCAAGTAGTTTTTAATTGAGAGCTATTCACCTAGATGCATCTACGGTGAGTTAAGAATAGATCCCTCCTACTTATCTCACTTATCTGGCCAACATGGTAGATTATGTTTTGATTAGATCATAGTCGATTCGTACAGACCCTTGCCATTAAGGTGAATCAGTATGACTGATTTAGGTGTCTTTAGACTAGCTTGTGCTTAATCTTTTACATGGCTTGGTGAAGTCAGTGGGAGGATTTGTAGCTTGCAGGTCGACTTCTTATCTTATTCTAAAATCAATTAAATCAAATCTTCTAAATTATTAGGTCCATAAAGTGATAAAGTTATGAGATAACTTGGTGATTGCCTCCCATTAAGGTATGTGATAATGAGTCAATATTCTAAATAACCATTAGAGGCACCACATGCCTGGTGTCTATTACATATTAGAATTATCATTCATCATATGATCATCATGATGTACCTTTAGATCAATGCTCAGGTTGGTCGAGCCACACTCAGACCTGGATATCTTTTTGTTAGATGCACTTGGTGTGTCATGTTAATGGTTGGACCTAATCAGGATTTTCAATGGAGGCACCACACGCCTGCTGAAGGGACACCTGGGGCAGAACCCATTGCTAGAAGTTGTTTGGAGAAATGATTGGTTATGAACCTACCCATGGATGCACTAGGATTGGCCGAGCCACACTCAGACCCGAATGCAATCCGTGTGGATTCTAGTACCCGCTAAAGAATTCATGTAATTTCTTGAGTTGGAGGTAGAGGCTATCAATTCATTAAAAATAGTGGAAGAACCTTTAGACTAAGTCCATATCTTCAGAATTAAAAATAATTCATATACTAATAGACTAGTATTTTTTTCTTCCAGTTATGGCCAACACACTATCTCTCTGTACGCTGTTGGATAGCGACAAGCTCACTGGACCCAACTTCAATAGCTGATATCAAAAGTTGAAGATCGTATTAGAGCACAAAAAGATTTTATATATCCTTACGGATCAGGCATCTGAAGAACTTGTAGCTAATGCTCCTCGTGCTGTGAGAGACACTTACATGAAGTGGCTCAATGACCGCACGACTATGCGTTGGATGATGAGGGCAGCTATGAATGACGAACTTAGTTGTAAGTTCGAGGATGCACAGCCTAAGGAGATGATTCAAATATTGAATGAGTCCTTCGACACCCCTGAGGATGTGGAGAGACATAAAATCTCCTGTGCAGTATTCAATGCCCATATGTAAGAGGAGGCTTCAGTCACCAACTGTATTGTACATTATTAAGCAGATTGAATATCTTAGCAAACTTGGCTTTTCGTTGCATGAATAGTTAGGCAAAGATGCTATCCTTAATTCACTACCGAAATTCTACCTGCCCTTTCTCAGTCATTATAGAATGACAAAGCCTGTGGTAAACTATCACGATTTGCTAGGATTGCTGTAGACTTTTGAGAAGGATCACCAGCTACAGAAAGAGTCAGTGAATTTAGTGGGAGGTTCATCTGCAAAATATCGATCCACTAGGAGAGGAAAGAAGAAAAAGGTGCAGAAATCCCATGCCGCTGATCCCAAGTAGAGAAAAATGTCAAAAGTTGACAAGAGCCAGGCAGAGTGCTTTTTCTGTAAAAAGTTAGGTCATTAGAAAAGGAACTGTCCCACTTATATAGCCACCCTTGACCCAAACAAGCCAAAGAACAAGAGAAAGAAGCAAGTGGTTGCTTCACAAGGTATTTATATGATAACTCCTTGTAATTTCTCTATTTGTGATACTACTACTTGGGTATTGGATACCGAAAGTCCTATTAACATTGGAGAGGACGAGCAGTTCCTTAACATTGGAGATGGAAGTCTTGTTCCAGTTCTGACCTTGGAAACTTTGCAGCTTGTCTTCGAGTCCAGTAGTGTCATGTTGGATGATTGTCATTATTGTCCCTCCTATATGATGAATGTCATCTCTATAGACTTTTTGACCAATCTTAATTATAAGTTTATAATAAAGGATGATTTTTGTGATATCATTATGAATGATACTACAATTTTGTATGGATAATTGAAACATGACATATACACAATATCACGGCCTGTTAGTGTAATGTACACACCCAATAAATGCCCTAAGTTAGATAATGTCAGTGAATCCTACCTTTGGCATTGTAGACTTGGTCATGTGAACAAGAATAGGATTGACAGGTTGATCAAGGAACGTATCCTTGAGATAGATGATTGTAAATCATTGCCTACCTATGAGTCCTGTCTATTTGGTAAGATGACTAAGTCACCTTTTAAGAGAAAAGGTGAGAGAGCCAGCGATATCCTAGGTCTAATACATACTAATATATATGGGCCTATGAATATAAGTCCAGAGGAGGATACTACTACTTCATTATATTTACAGACGATCTATCAAGATATGGGTATGTCTATCTTATTAAACATAAGTCAAAATCATTTGAAATGTTCAAACAATTCTGTGCTGAAATAGAAAAACAAACTGGAAAGAGTATTAAGATCTTTCGATTAGACCAAAGAGGTGAATACCTCACCAATAAGTTTCTAACATATCTGGAAGAGAATGAGATTCTCTCACAATGGACTCCTCCTTAAACATCATAACATAATGATGTGTCCGAGAGGAGGAATCGAACCATGTTAGACATGGTCCGATCCATGATGGGCTTTTCCAGTCTACCAATCTCTTTTTAGGGATATGCTCTAGAGACTGCCTGCTATATTTTGAATAAGGTACCCAGTAAGTCTATTGATAAAACTCCATATAAGATATGGACTGGGTGTAAGCCGGTGCTCTCACACTTTAGGGTCTGGGGGTGTCCAGCTTATGTCAAGCATTTAAAAATAGATAAGCTTGGACCAAAATCCAATAGATGCTTATTTGTAAGGTACCCAAAAAAAACTAAAGGGTACTACTTCTATCTCACTGCAAAATAAAAGGTGTTTGTTAGCAGTCGGGTAGTCTTTTTGAAAAAGAAGTTTCTATTGGGAAATGTGTCCCAAAAAGCCAATCGTCAAGCTGTTGACGGTTGAGCAACCAAGTATTGTAATTGATTTGTTAATAAATAAAATATATTTGGCATTTTCATCATAAGCTTTTATCTTCTAATGAACTCCATTGTTATGATGAAGTTCTTAGGACTATTTAAGTTCGATAAAGAGAGGATTTATCGATTAGTCCTTAAAACTGTTCACGACCAAATGATAAGCTGTTAATAAGGACGACAGTTTCTATCGAGCATAGGTCGCTGTAGGCCATATGGGTTGGTTGTCCTCTTAACCAAGGAGTGTGGAGACACTGGTATGACATACAGGTGAGATGTAAGGGTACATCATCATTGAACGTGACCAACTCCAGAGTATTCTGCTGTCGAGAATGTCTCTGATGGGATATAGGTATAAGTGTCCCTTAAACTTGAGATCGCCTCAGTGACTTGCAAGCAACTCACTGTGCTTTGGTACTGGACTAACTGAATTTCTAATTCAGGGATGGAAGGCTTCTGGGCACAGTCAAGTACTTACGAAGTCAGAGTGTGATCGAGATGGGATTGACCACTCCAAGAGTTGGAGAAGAATGAGTCGCTGTATTTCAATTTAGCAAAACCTTGGCCAGGGTAATCCATTAGATGGATTTGATATTTTGAAATACAATGTGGACAACCTGATCAGAGTTGACAGTTAAACTCTGGGGTGTCCTATGATCATTTTGGTCAAGGGGATGAATTATATGAAAACTATATCCGCATGGGTTCTAAGGATGTTGTTCTACACATTCGACCTATCTGGTCGTCGGGTACCATTGCTAGATGGTCACTTCGATAGGTATTAGAATTTGATCCTATGCTACCAGCTTAGGTTCGGACCTATGAGGTCACACATATTAGAGTTCATGATCCGATCAGATGGTTGATCAACGATTGAGAATCGTTCTAGGGTTAAATGATCAATACGATTGACATTTAACCCAGTGCAAGTGTTGCAGGAGGATCTATTAGCAATTCGATTGCTGATTGGCTTAATTTGATTAAGCCAATGGGTTGAGATTAAGTCTAATTAAATATAATTTAATTAGATTTGGTTTGGGCTTGATTGGATCAAGTCCAATTGGTTTATTGGATAAGCCAAGTGCAAGGAAAAACTAGTCCTAGTTCAACTAGGACTTGGGTCAATCTAATTTCTAATTTGATTAGAAAATTAAATCAGATTTAAATCTAATTTAATCTGATTAAATTAGGTTATTAATTGGGTTAAGACCTATTTTAATTAGGTTGATCTAATTTTGATTTGATTTAGTTAGGGAAACCAAATTAAAATAATTCATAAGACAGAATCCTAGTAAGACTAGGATTCCACTTTGCGCCACATAATCCTTCTCCATGCCCTCTCTCTTATTCAATGCCAATCTCCACTTATTTTGTGTGACAAAAGCCCTCTCCCAGATCTCTCCCACGTTCACAAAAGGTCTCCTCTCTTCTTTCTTACATGGAAGGTGGTTTGGATCAAATCTAAAAGGAATAAGTTTGGATTTCGAATTCTATGAGATCGAGTTTTAGAAATCCAAAACTCTTTCAATTTTGCATCGAATTTATCCAAATTTTTTTTTAAAATTTTTGTAGCTTTTAGGGTATACATTGTGCACCCTTTTCTGGTGATCCATGCATGAAAATATGAAGGAGGTGCTCAAGAGTTGGGCGTCCCTTAACTTGCCATGTTTGGATAAGCCTTGACTAGGTGTTTGACCTAGACAAGGACTCTATCATATCTCTCTATATAAGATGAGTTTCTTTATAAAATTTTAGGAAAAGTCAGAGATTTGAGTGACCTTTTGTCATACAAAAATTAGAAAGAAATACCTTTAGGTCGTGGAGATATAAAAGATGCAAGTTTGGGTGTCTAGAGAGAAAAACGTGAAGAAGAAGAGGGTCTTCTTCTAGGGTTTTTGTTTTCATATCTTTCCTCCCTCCATCTTGAGTTTTCTGAGAGTGTCTCAGATTTGAAACTCTTCCTTCTACTTTCCATCTTTGGAAGAGTCCAAATCAAGAAGAAGGAGGCACCTGATCAACCATCAAAGAAGGATCAGCGCAGTACTAGCATACTGTGCTGATTTCCTGAAGCAGGACTTCTGATCGAGATTCGTGGGCTCGTGTGGATGACTCCTAGAGGCCGGACGCGTGTGCAGCTTGCAACATCATCCTCAAGCCCAGATCAACAAGGTTAGAATGTCTAACTTGCAAGGTAATAGATATGATCTATTGTTTAATACATACATTAGATGTAGTATAGAAACATGTTGATATGATCAACATGTAGTTCATGCTATATTTATATATTTTAATTTTTGATTTAATGCTATATAATAATCATGTAATAGGATCTTAGATCTAGGGATTTTTTAATTTTAGAAAATAAATTTTGATTTATTTTAGTCTTCCGCTGTATGATCTTGAAAAAGTTTCAAGATCTAACCCTGAAATCCTAGATAAGGTTCCTACAATTGGTATCAGAGCCTAGGTTCTTTATTACATGATTATTGATATATGCTTAGATTATTTTTTAGATTAGATCTAATTTATAATCTAATTATTAAATCTGAAATTAAAATTTTAGATCAATCACAAACTGCAAGGTTGTCCTGCTGTAAGGTTTACCCCTTACAGTGCAAAGGTTGTCCTAGTTTGTGTAGATCTATCTTTAATCATAAATTTGTTAGATATGATCTAGATTAAATTTATGATTTATTAGATTTAAAAGATATTTAAATCTAAAATAAAATCTCTTTGTTAATAATTTTTGTGCAAAAAAATTATTTAAAGTTGAAATTGTTTCAATTACATGAACCTGTTTAGATTAGATCTAAAGTAGTTTCATGTTTATTTCATTTGTATCTTAATTATGAATCAAACATGCAATATGGCTGGTAGAATCATATTATAAAATTATTTTATAAATATAAAAATTATTTTTTGAAAAGTCGAACCCAACCCTCAGCCCAAAACTTAATTAAAAATTAAGAAGTTGTTTGATTAGGTTCTAGGATTGTGAATTGAAGAACCTAAGACACAAACCATAACACATTGGGTTAATGGGTTAGTGGGAATTAGGTCCATTAATTGGGTTAGACCTATGGTTAGATTAAAGATGGACTTAATTAAAGAATTAACTAAATCTAATCAATTGTTGTCTTAGATTAGGTCAAGGATTCTCTAGATCAATTACAATAGTTGTAGTTGGTCAAGTCCATGTCTTTAACGAGAACCAAATGGACTTGATTCTTGGCTAAGCGGTCTAGCACGAACTGTTAGGTTGATCTAATCGAAACTAATTAAACCAGTTGGTGTCTAAGGTAAACCAGATCGGTGGTTTTTAATTGGGAGCCCACTTACCTGGCCATTTTTGATGGTGTCTAAGGCAAGCCTTGGCAGACCCTCCCACTGATCGAACTTACCTGGCCTCTTGGTGAAATTATGTTTTGATCGAATCACTTGACTATTCGAGCTGACCCATGTCAGCTAGGTAAATCAGTGTGACTGATTTAGGTGCTCCTAGACCAGCCCTTTTAATGGTCTCCCTTAAGCTGACTTGGTGAAGCCAGTGGGAGGATCATGATAAGCTGGTTCATATGACCTCATCCTCTATATTATTTAAATCCTCTAAAATTATTAGATCCTTAAAATAATAAAGTTATGGAGATAACTGAGTCATAGCCTCCCATTAAGGTGTTTGATAATGAGTCCATTAACGCAATAATCATTGCAGACCCAAAGGCCTGGTGCTTGTTGACTAATGAAATTATCACTCATCATATGACGACTTGGAAGTATCTCTCTAATGGTGGTTAGGTGAGCCAACCAAAGTTGGGCTTAATCATTCATTGGTTAGATACACCAAGTATGATCATGTTAATGGTTGGATCTAACCGGATCCTTACAGTGGAGGCCAAAGCCTACTGATTAGATTTTTGGGGCAAAATTAAAATTACTAGAAATTGATTAGAGAAACAATTGGTTATGAATCTACCCTTAGATGTACATGGGTTGACCAACCAAAGTTGGGCTTGTGTGCAGTCTAAGTGGATTCTAGTACCCGCTAAAGAATTAGGGTAATTCCTCGAGTTGGAGGTAGATGCTACCAATTCATATAAAATAGTGGGAGAAACCTTTTGATTAAAGTCCAAATCTTTAGGTTTAATGAATCAATTACTAATTAGGTTATGGTTCTCTTTTGTGCAAATATGGCCACTCCCTATCGCTCCGATCATTGTTGGACAATGATAAGTTGGTGGGACCCAACTTCGGTAGCTGGTACCGAAAGTTGAAGATAGTCCTGGAGCATGAATGGATCCTATATGTGATAATGGATCCTGCACCTGAGGAGCCAGCTGTCAATGCACGTGGAACAGTCAAAGACACTTACCAGAAGTGGCTCAGTGATCGGACCATGATGCGCTGTATCATGCTGGCTGTCATGATTGATGAGTTCAGTCCAGATTCGAGACGGCTCAGTCAAAGGACATGCTTCAAGTGTTGGAGGATGCCTTTGGCACTCCCAATGACGTAGAGAGGCACAAGACTAGTTGTGCCATCTTCAATGCCAAAATGCGGGATGGTGCCTCTGTCACTGATCATGTATTGTACATGATCGAGCTGATGGAACGATTGAGCAAGCTCAGCTTTCCCTTGCATGAGTAGCTTGGGAAAGATGCAATACTGAACTCACTGCCCAAGTCTTATCTCCCATTCCTCACTCATTATAGAATGACAAAGCCTGAAGAGAACTACCACGGGTTACTGGGGTTGCTTCAGAACTTTGAGAAGGATCACCAACTTTACAAGGAGTCAGTGAACTTAGTGGGAGGTTCATCTTCTGGTTCTCGACCTTTTAAGAAAGGGAAGAAGAACAAGAAGAAGAAAGTCAAGAAGGTGCAAGTTCAGGCTGGGACATCTGTGCAGAGCCAGACCAAAAAGATCAAGCCTGATAAGAGTCTATTCTACTGGCAAGCACCCTAGATTAGATAGTGTGTTAGATATCTACTTATGACACTGTAGGCTAGGTCATATAAATAAGAACAGAATAAACAGGTTGACTCAAGAGGGAATCCTCAAAGTCAGTGATTGTGAATCACTTCCAACCTGTGAGTCCTGTCTTCTTGGTAAAATGACCAAGTCACCTTTTACTGGAAAAAGTGAGAGAGCTACTAAGCTTTTGGGCCTAGTACATACTGATGTATGCGGGCCCATGAGCACCAGTGCTAGAGGTGGAGATTTCTACTTCATAATTTTCATGGATGACCTATCCCGATATGGATATGTCTATCTGATGAAACATAAGTCGGATTCATTTGAAATGTTCAAACGATTCCGAAGTGAAGTAGAAAAATAAGCTGGAAAGAGTATTAAAACTCTTCGATCTGATCGAGGAGGAGAATACCTTTCTAGTGAGTTTCTCACATATCTAAGAGAGAATGGGATTCTCTCCCAATGGACTCCTCCAGGAACACCACAGCATAATGGTGTGTCTAAAAGGAGGAATCAGACTCTGTTAGACATGGTCCGATCCATGATGGGTTTTGCTAGCTTGCCGATATCCTTCTGGGGATATGCACTCGAATAAGCCTATTATCTGTTAAATAGGATTCCAAGTAAGTCTGTAATTAAGACTCCATATGAGATATGGACAGGGCGTAAGCCAGTACTTTCACACCTTAGGGTCTGGGGGTGCCCGACCTATGTCAAACGATTAGTCACAGACAAACTTGAACCTAGGTCTGACAAATGCTCATTCATAGGGTACCCCAAAGAGACAAAAGAATATTTTTTCTACCATGCTGATGAACAAAAAGTGTTCGTCAGCCTTAAGGCAATCTTTTTAGAAAAAGAGTTCCTTGGTGAAGGAACCGTTGCCTCTAAGGTTGAACTTGATGAAGTTCAACAGGTAGAAGGACCGACACCAATAGCTGAACCTGAGTCGGATATGATTAGATCAGATCCGGAGCCCAATATACCTGCACCATTAAGGCAATCCGATAGAGTACTGTATCAGCCGGACAGATACTACGGTTTCTTGATCCGGAATGGTGATCCCATCGAACTTGATGAGAATAATGAGGATCCGATCACCTATATGGATGCAATGCAGAGACTTGATTCTGAGAAATGGCTTGAAGCCATGAAATCCGAAATGGAGTCCATGAAGGTCAACGATGTATGGACATTGGTTGACCCACCTAAAGGGGTTAAACCCATTGGGTGTAAATGGGTCTTCAAAAGGAAGAGGGGCGCAGACGGAAAGGTAGAGACCTATAAAGCCCGTCTGGTCGCCAAAGGGTATCGTCAACGTTATGGTATTGACAATGATAAGATGTTTTCCCCTGTGGCAATGCTCAAATCCATTCGGATAATACTTGCAATAGCTGCCCATCTGGATTATGAGATCTGGCAGATGGATGTAAAGACAGCTTTCCTGAATGGAGAGCTGACTGAAGAGGTGTATATGATACAACCTGAGGGGTTTACATCCACAGATGAGTCCAAGGTGTGCAAGCTTCAGAGATCCATTTATGGATTGAAGCAAGCTTATCGGAGTTGGAATATGTATTTTGATAAGGTGATCAAAATGTATGGCTTCATTAAGAATGGAGAAGAGTCCTGCATCTATAAATGGGCAAATGATCCAGTTGTGGTATTCCTTATCTTGTACGTGGATGACATTCTCTTAATCGAGAATGACATCCCCGCACTACAGGGAATAAAAGTTTGGTTGTCATCACAGTTCTCCATGAAGGACTTGGGTGAAACATCCTACATCCTAGGGATGAAGATCTATAGGGATAGATCTAAAAGGATGCTTGGGTTATCCCAGTCCATGTACATAGACACTTTGCTGAAGAGGTTCAGCATGGAGAATTCCAAGAAGGGCTATCTACCGATAGGCCAAGGAATTTCTCTCTCTAAGAAGGATTGTCCGACAACTCCTGAAGAGAGAGAGCATATGAGTAGAGTCCCATATGCTTCAGCCGTGGGATCTATCATGTACGCCATGACATGTACAAGACCAGATGTGGCATACTCACTAGGAGTAGTGAGTAGATATCAATCTGATCCTGGAGAAAACCACTGGAAAGTGGTTAAAGCCATCCTTAAGTATTTGAGAAATACTAAGGACCAATGGTTGGTTTATGGCGAGTCAGATCTGAAACTTGTGGGGTTCACAGACTCCAGCTTCCAATCTGACCATGATGATAGCAGGAGTGTGTTGGGTTATATCTTTACTCTGAATGGTGGAGCCATCTGCTGGAAGAGTTCCAAGCAGCATACTATGGCAGACTCTGTTTGTGAAGTGGAGTACATCGCAGTATCAGATATCGCGAAGGAAGCTGTGTGGCTGAGGAAATTCATCAACGAGCTCGAAGTAGCACCCTCCCTCGATGGTCCAGTCCTGCTCTACTGCGACAGCACTGGTGCCATAGCTCAGGCGAAGGAACCCAAAGCACATCAGCGGACAAAGCACATCTTGCGCCGCTTCCACCTGGTCCGGGAGATCGTGGATCGAGGTGACGTCGACCTTCAGAAGATCGACGGAAAGGAGAACCTAGCTGACCCCTTCACTAAAGCCCTGGCAATAAAGGAGTTCGACAACCATAAGTCGAAGATGGGTATTAGATACTGTGCCGAGTGGCTTTAGGACAAGTGAGAGTTGTTGGGAAATGTGTCCCAAAAAGCCAATCGTCAAGCTGTTGACGCTTGACGGTTGAGCAACCAAGTATTGTAATTGATTTGTTAATAAATAAAATATATTTTGCATTTTCATCATAAGCTTTCATCTTCTAATGAACTCCATTGTTATGATGAAGTCCTTAGGACTATTTAAGTTCGATAAAGAGAGGATTTATCGATTAGTCCTTAAAACTGTTCACGACCAAATGATAAGCTATTAATAAGGACGATAGCTTCTATCGAGCATAGGTCGCTGTAGGCCATATGGGTTGGTTGTCCTCTTAACCAAGGAGTGTGGAGACACTGGTATGGCATACAGGTGAGATGTAAGGGTACATCATCATTAAACGTCACCAACTCCAGAGTATTCTACTGTCGAGAATGTCTCTGATGGGATTTAGGTATAAGTGTCCCTTAGACTTGAGATCGCCTCAGTGACTTGCAAGCAACTCACTGTGCTTTGGTACTGGACTAACTGAATTTCTAATTCAAGGATGGAAGGCTTCTGGGCACAGTCAAGTACTTGCAAAGTCAGAGTGTGATCGAGATGGGATTGACCACTCCAAGAGTTGGAGAAGAATGAGTCGCTGTATTTTAATTTAGCAAAACCTTGGCCAGGATAATCCATTAGATGGATTTGATATTTTGAAATACAATGTGGACAACCTGATCAGAGTTGACAGTTAAACTCTGAGGTGTCCTATGATCATTTTGGTCAAGGGGATGAATTATATGAAAACTATATCCGCATGAGTTCTAAGGATGTTGTTCTACACATTCGACCTATCCGGTCGTCGGGTACCATTGCTAGATGGTCACTTCGATTGGTATAGAAATTTGTTCCTATACTACCAGCTTAGGTTCGGACCTATGAGGTCACACACATTAGAGGTCATGATCCGATCAGATGGTTGATCAACGATTGAGAATCGTTCTAGGGTTAAATGATCAATACGATTGACATTTAACCCAGTGCAAGTGTTGCAGGAGGATCTATTAGCAATTCGATTGCTGATTGGCTTAATTTGATTAAGCCAATGGGCTGAGATTAAGTCTAATTAAATATGATTTAATTAGATTTAGTTTGGGCTTGATTGGATCAAGTCCAATTGGTTTATTGGATAAGCCAAGTGCAAGAAAAAACTAGTCCTAGTTCAACTAGGACTTGGGTCAATCTAATTTCTAATTTGATTAAAAAATTAAATCAGATTTAAATCTAATTTAATCTGATTAAATTAGATTCTTAATTGGGTTAAGACCTATTTTAATTGGGTTGATCTAATTTTGATTTGATTTGATTTGGGAAACCAAATTAAAACAAGTCATAAGACAGAATCCTAGTAAGACTAGGATTCCACCTTGCGCCACATAATCCTTCTCCACGCCCTCTCTCTTATTCAATGCCAATCTCCACTTATTTTGTGCGACAAAAGCCCTCTCCCAGATCTCTCCCACGTTCATAAAAGGTCTCCTCTCTTCTTTCTTACATGGAAGGTGGTTTGGATCAAATCTAAAAGGAATAAGTTTGGATTTCAAATTCTATGAGATAGAGTTTTAGAAATCCAAAACTCTTTCAATTTTGCACCGAATTTATCCAAATTTTTTTTTAGAATTTTTGTGGCTTTTAGGGTATATATTGTGCACCCTTTTCTGGTGATCCATGTATGAAAATATGAAGGAGGTGCTCAAGAGTTGGGCGTCCCTTAACTTGCCATGTTTGGATAAGCCTTGACTAGGTGTTTAACCTAGACAAGGACTCTATCATATCTCTCTATATAAGATGAGTTTCTTCATGAAATTTTAGAAAACGTCAGAGATTTGAGATTCCTTTGTGCCATATAAAAATCAAAGAGAAATACCTTTGGGTCATGGAGATATAAAAGATGCAAGTTTGGGTGTCTAGAGAGAAAAACGTGAAGAAGAAGAGGATCTTCTTCTAGGGTTTTTGTTTTCATATCTTTCCTCCCTCCATCTTGAGTTTCCTGAGAGTGTCTCAGATCTGAAACTCCTCCTTCTACTTTTCATCTTTGGAAGAGTCCAAATCAAGAAGAAGGAGGCACCTGATCAACCATCAAAGAAGGAGCAGCACAGTACTAGCATACTGTGCTGATTTCCTGAAGCAGGACTTCTGATCGAGATTCGTGGGCTCGTGTGGACGACTCCTAGAGGCCGGATGCATGTGTGGCTTGCAACATCATCCTCAAGCCCAGATCAACAAGGTTAGAATATCTAACTTGCAAGGTAATAGATCTGATCTATTGTTTAATACATACATTAGATGTAGTATAGAAACATGTTGATATGATCAACATGTAGTTCATGCTATATTTATATATTTTAATTTTTGATTTAATGCTATGTAATAATCATGTAATAAGATCTTAGATCTAGATATTTTCTGATTTTAGAAAATAAATTTTGATTTATTTTAGTCTTTCGCTGTATGATCTTAAAAAAGTTTCAAGATCTAACCCTGAAACCCTAGATAAGGTTCTTACAGTTTCTTGGTGAAGGAGCTAATGCCTGTAAAATTAAACTTGATAAAGTTCATAAGGTGGAAGGACCGACACATATAGAATTGGATTTGATTGGTGAATCGAATCTAAAACTGATAGAGGCACCATTAAGAAGATCCGATAGAGTACCGCATCAGCCAGATAGATACTACAGTTTCTTGGTCAGGGATGGTGATCCCATTTAACTTGATGAGAATGATGAGAATTCGATCACCTATATGGAGGCCATACAAAGGCTCAACTCCCAAAAATAGCTTGAGGCCATAAAGTTCGAGATGGAGTCCATGGAGATCAATAGTGTATGGATACTAGTTGATCCGCCTAAAAGGATAAAATTCATAGGGTGTAAATAGATTTTTAAAAAAAAAAGAGGAGCGGAAGGAAAGGTAGAGACCTATAAAGCCTGTCTAGTTGTCAAGGATTACTGTCAGCATTATGGTATTGACTATGATGAGATGTTCTCTCCTGTGGCAATGCTCAAGTCCATCCAGATTATGCTTGCTATCGCGCACACTTAGATTATATGATCTGACAGATGGATGTCAAAACTGCTTTCCTTAATGGAGAACTGGAAGAAGAGGTATATATGATACAACCTGAAGGATTCCAATCCATAAACAAGTTGAAAGTGTGCAAGCTGGAAAGGTCTATTTATGGACTTAAGCAGGCATCAAGAAGTTGGAACATGCATTTTGATAAGATGATTAAAATGTATGGCTTCATTAGGAATGGAGAAGAGCATTACATCTACAAGTGGGCTTCTGATTTGTAGTCATTTTTTTTGTGCCATATGTGGATGACATACTATTATTAGGAAATGATATTCTAATTTTGCGGAGTGTGAAGCTATGGTTATCATCATAGTTCTTCATGAAGAACTTGAGAGAAGCATCCTACATCCTAGGGATGAAGATCTATAGGGATGATCCAAAAAATTGCTTGGATTGTCCTAATCCATATACATTGATGTCTTGTTGAAGCGGTTAAATATGGATAATTCCAAAAAAGATTATCTTTTGATAGGCCAAAGAATTACTGTTTTCAAGAAGGATTGTCTGACAACTCTTGAAGAGAGAGAGCGCATGAGTAGAATACTATATGCTTCGGTAGTGGGATCTATCTTGTATGCTATGACATGTATGAGGCCAGATGTGGCCTATTCACTAGGGATAGTGAATAGGTACCAATCAGATCCGGATGAAAAGCATTGGAGGATTGTGATAGCAATTCTTAAGTATTTGAAAAATATTAAAGACCAATGGCTTATCTATAGAGACTCTGATCTGAAACTTGTGGGATATACTGATTCTAATTTTTAGTCAGATTGTGATGATAATAGAAGCATATTGGGCTACGTATTTATCTTGAATGAAGAAACTGTTTGCTGGAAGAGTTTCAAGTAACATACTATGGTCGATTCTGTATGCGAAGTGAAATACATTGCTGTATCGGATGCTGCGAAGGAGGTGGTGTGGTTGCAAAAGTTTATCATTGAACTGAGAGTTATACCTTCTATTGATGGTCCTGTCCTGTTGTACTGTGACAGCTCCAGTGCCATAGCTCAAGTGAAAGAACCTAAGTCGCACCATCGCACTAAGCATGTTCTGCATCGCTGTCACCTAGTGCGAGAGATTGTGAACCAAGGTGACATCAAGCTTCAGAAAATCGATGGAAAGGAGAACCTAGCCGACCCGTTCACTAAAGCTCTCGAGATCAAAGAGTTCGATAACTTCAAATGAAAGATGGGTATAAGATACTGCTCTGATTGACTTTAATCTAAGTGAGAGTTGTTGGAAATTATATCCTAAAACCAACCGTGTGACGATTGAGTTCATCCTTGTATATGAATTATTGATCAATTAAATAATAGTTATTTTGATATTTTTTATCATAAAGTGATATCTTCTTTGAACTCTTGTACTGTGATGAAGTCCCTAGAACTATGCTAGTGCACGATAAAGAGAAAATTTATCGTATAGTTCTTAAATATGTTCGTGACCAAATGATACGTCATTACAGGACAATGATGTTTATCGAGTGGAGGTCATTATGTGCCATATGGGTTGGTTGTCCTCTTAAACAAAGAGTGTGGTGACACTGGTATGGCATATAGGTGAGATGTAGGGGTGCATCATCACTGAACAAGTGACTCACCTGCTGAGCATTCTGCTATCAAGAGTTGCTCATGAAACACATGGATATAAGTGCCTTTTAGATCTGAGATCACCATAGTAACTTGCAAGCAACTCACTGTGCTTTAATGTTAGACTATCTAAATTTCTAATGCGGTGATGGAAGGCTACTGCGTACAGTCAAGTACTTACGAAGTCTGTGTGTGGATCAGGATGAAATTGACCCCTCTAGATTATTGGAGTTGATGTATCACTGTATTTTAATTTAGTAAAGCCTTGGTCAGGGTAATTTATGGGATAGATTTGAAAGGTTGAAATACAATGCAGATGAAGTAATCTCGATTGACAGTTAACTTGAGACCATCCTAGAGCATCTAGAGTCAAAATAATGAATTATACGGTAACCATGTGTATGGGTTCTAGAATATTTTTTTATAATAATTCAACCTATCTAGGTGTCGAGAGCCATTGCTAGATGGTATTTCGATTAGTGCAAGAATTGGTTCCTATGCTACCGACTTAGTGTTTGAACCTATGGAGTCACGCACACAAGTCAGACAAAGTAGGAAGGAATTGACCTATGTTTATATGTCTAATTTGAAAGTACTTACTTGATTGAACATATAAGCTTACTTGATTGAGAATTAAGTTATGGGTCAAACGGGATTGAAGAGTTGACTATGTCTAGCTAGCACTACACATGAGATTCAGGTTCGATCCCGGGGATGAACAGTTTATGATCTATGATTCATGAAACATATGAAAGATTGAATTTAAGTACTAATTAATTTTAGATTAGATCTAAATTAATTAGACTTAAATGGGTCTAAAATCTAAGTTAGACTTGGTACAAAAGTTCTAAAGAGTTTGAGATTGACAGCCTTTCGAAATTATTTCAAACCAGCTTCGAATCGGATTCGAATCGAACCTATTTTAGATGAGATATGAGTATTCCTACTTGCATTGGGAATATCCCCTCATCAAGCATGACCAAAACCTAGTTTGGTGCTTATTTGGGGCATCCCAAGTGGGTGAGAGATTGGGTGCAAGTTGATTGTCATATGTGATGATAATTATATCTCATATAGAAATCCTTCTTTTATGAGTATTGGACCAATTCAAATCAGATTTGAATTAGGAGTCCTAATCTCATTGGATCATAAAAATTATCTATAAATAGAGAGGGTCTCTACTTATGGATGCATAATATAGAAATAGCATAGTAAACAAATCAGATTGAGAGAAGAAAAAAGAGAGAGATGGAGAAGTGAGAAGAGAGAGAGGTCCTATCTTCTCTTTGGCCTCTCTCCTTGTTGCCACTCCTCTTCCTTTGGGCATGGGGTCTCTTTAGGCATCCCATCTACTAGTGTGAGGTGTCACACTAGTACATCTCATCCCTCGATTGATTGAGTTGCTAAGCTAATTGGATTGGAGTTCATCCTGCTTTCCTATGACGTCTGACGTGCATGCGAAGTAGAGGATTTGTACATCCAATCCTCTATGAAGATTTATATCAGATAATTTGAGATTTGATCTCTGATTCTACTATGTTTCAGGTAAAGATTTAATCATTAAACAAGTAGAACATTAAAAAACTTTTAGATGCAACCTGGGCATCTCGGAGAGAAATTATTTTCCTTCCCTTCAGCAATATCAATCAAAAATAATGGACCCATTATCATTCACCTTAATGGGAGGCTATGATCTAGTTATCACCATAACCAGCTTATTTTAGAGACCTAATAATTTAAAAAATTTAATTAATTTAGAGAAAAGAGAAGAAGAGATCAAACAGTAGACCACAATTCTCCCATTGACTTCACCAAGTCATTGAATCGGATTAGGGTGATGCTAATTGAAATGATACCTAGATCAGCCACATTGATCAACCTTAATGGCATGGGTTAACTTGAATCACTTAGCAATCTAGTCAAAACTTAATTCACCAAATTGGCTAGATAAGTGGGATTGGTGGGTGGGTCTGCAAACCTTGCCTTAGACACCATCGAAATGGCTGATTGCTGTCGTAGGTGGTCAAGATTAAAAACCAACTCAAACTATATAGATAGGGTGAGTAGGAATCATTTCCATGGAGATCTTGGGTAATTATCTTTTTTTTTTAAGAAGAAATAAAAGAGAATTGTTTGTAGAAGGATTAAATAGAATAGCAAAAATTAAATTAAAAATATAAATTAATTTATAAAAAAAAATAATTCAGAGGAATAATCCAGGAATTTTGAATCCATCATGCAAATTAGATTTATTTTTTTCTTATATTATAATATTAATTCTTGTGATTAAGGTATTAGTATAGCTTATCTCTAAAGAGTACGGACTGTATCAGTAGATCACAACTCATCCCATCAGAGTATAAACAATCTTTAATTATAAGATATAAGATTTAATCTAACATACCACGATCTATCTCTCTTAAGCACGTACCATATCCAGAGATCATGGCACGTCAGTACAAGGTATAGGCTATGTAGGTTGGATCAATATCTCAAAAGAAAATAAAAAGATATGAAATAAAAATATAATTTTATTACATAAAAATTAAATATAAAAAAAAATAAAAATTTATTTACAGGCTTCATCGTATTCCTGGATTGAAGAGATTTAGCCACGCATCTAGATCTTTAGCTCCATAATCTCCCAATATTTTATCCCTAAAGCTCTTTTATTTTTTTTTATTTTTTTCTTATTTTTTCTCTAACTTTTTCTCCTCTCTACACTTATTCCCGAACCTCCTATTTATAGATAAATTTTTTATAATTTTTTTGATAGAAAAAGGACTCCTAAAATCCTTAAAATTCATATAATACCATTTACATTAATTTCTAGATGTTGGATCAATTTTGAACCACCCAGATAAGCCCAAAATCTAATGTTTTAATCCTTATCAAAGTTGGTGCATTTCTGACTGTTCGATCACACTCCAGATGGAATTCCAGCCATCAGATTGCACAAAATCACTCCTATTCAAAGTTGGGAGCATCCTCAGCCATTGGATCGCACAAAAGATGAAATCTGGACCATCAGATCGTGCTTAGGAATCTTTATTACACTCGAGAAAGCTGTCAGCCATTCGATCTGGGTCAGGATGAACGTGGACCGTCAGATCACGTGAAATCACCTCCGCTTGCTGTGGACCGCACCTGTAAACCATGAAATGTTTTCATGGACCGTGCCCTTGATTCTGTGGACCGAGCGACCAGTCTACCATGCACCGAAGGTAATTTTCAATATTTTTTAGGATTTTTGGCTCCATTTTTATTTAAATTTTTACCTAAAAAAATAAAAAAAATATGTATTAAATTTCTCAAAAATTTTACATTATTTTGGTGCTTAAATTACTCAATTAAATCAATATCTATTTTTCATAAATATGCTCTAATTTTATTTTTTTTTAAATTATTTATTTTTATAAAAAATCTCATTTATTCATGAAATTTGGTTTTTAAGAAGATATTAGCACCATAAATTATCAAAAATATCTTTAATAAATATAAAAATATACTACTTATCACACCCTCCAACTTGAACTTTGCTCATCCTCGAGTAAAAAAAAATTTAGAATTAAGTACCTTTTAACTTAAAATTTTAAATTTTATCAAATAATTTTCAAAAAAAATCACTGATGTCTAGTAGAGCGTGAGTGAGGTATGTCATTGGAGTATTAATACTAATCAATGTGGGAGTTAAGCTAAAAATACTAAATATTTTTTAAACTTTTTCTAAATTATTTCAATCTTTATCTCCAAATCATTAACCTTCATATAGACAAGTATATTGTTACTTCCATCCTTCATTTATTAATTTTTTTTTAATGTTATATTGCTGTTGAGTGTCTTAACCCCTTAAGCTTTTTATTTGATCCATATAACGAGTTTTCAGCTAATGACTCTCAAACCAGATGGCTTTAGGGTACTAGGTATAGAATATCTCTCGGACCTACTTGCTCAAATCAAACAGGCTATGAGTTAAAACTAGCTTTACAATAAAGCTTGTTTGTCCTTCATATCTTTTGATGCGAAACTCAATACTTGCTTAGGCAAAGAGGCCTGATTACTCTGCATGAAGTACTTGAAAATTTTTTTCTTTTTTCTTTTAAATATAAAAAAATATATAGTTACCCTACATAAGTCCATAAAAAGTAAACTCCTCTTTGATGCTGGTAGAAAAATTTAAAGATACTCAAAAAAAACTATTTAAGTTCTAAACTTAACTCTTTATTGAGTTTTCTTAATACTTGATCCCTCGATATCTCACAAACTCTCTAATCTGTACATTATTTTTTTTTAAAAATACTTAGTTTAACTCGATTCTTAAATGTAATCAGATACTTAAATACTAAATACTAACTTACTTGAGGACTTAAGAAATTCAAAAATTTTTATTATTCTCCCTCCCAACTTAATCGATATTGTCCTCAATGGAGTAAAAAAAATGAAGGGTGCATAAAAAGAGAAAGAAAAAGGAGAGATGTCACCTGATCCAGAAGTCTTTTCAAAATTAGTTCTCCCTCCAACTTAGCCAATATTGTGCTCAAATCTCTTCAAAAGATATGAAGCAAAACTTGATTAACTTAAATAAAATGCAAAAGAAAGCAAAAGCAAAAGCTGGAACTGGGTTGCCTCCCAAAAAGTGCTAAGATTATTATCTTTAGTCATACCAAATTATTGACAGGTGCTTCCACATAGAGCAGTCTTTTATTCCTAAAAAATGAAGATTAGTTAAAATAAAATAAAAAAAATTTGGGTTGTCTCCCAAAGAGCGCTAAGTTTATCATCTTCAATCAGACCATAGTATTTCTACCTCACTTATTCCTAGCAATGGTGCCAAAATTTAATCACTATCGTAGGTGGTTAAGAATAAAACCAACTCAAACTATATAGATAGGATGAGTAGAGATCATTTCTACGAGGATCTAGGGTGATTATCTTTTTTTTTAAGAAAAAATAAAAAAAAATTGATTATAGAAGGATTAAAAAGAAATAAAATAGTAAAAATTAAATTAAAAATATAAATCTATTTATGAAAGAAAATAAGTCAAAGAAATAATCCAAAAATTTTGAATCCACCATGCAAATTAGATTTATTTTCTTCTTTTTTTATATTACAATATTAATTCTTGTGATTAAGATATTAGCATAGCTTATCTCTAAAGGATATGGACTGTATCAATAGATTACAGCTCGTACTGTCAAAATATAAACTATCTAAAATTAATTATAAGATATAAGATTTAATCTAACATACCATAATCTATCTCTCTTAAGCACGTACCATATTCAGGGATCACATTACGTCAGTACAGGTATAGGCTGTGTAGGCTAGATCAATATCTTAGAAAAATAAAAAGATATGAAATAAAAGTATAATTTTATTATATAAAAATTAAATACAAGAGAAAGAAAATAAAATTTCATTTACAGGCTTCATCGTATTCCTAGATTGAAGGAATTTAGCCACGTATTAAGATCTCTAGCTCCATAATCTTCCAATATTTGATCCCTAAAGCTCCTTGATTTTTTTTTCAATTTTTTTCTTGCTTTTTTTCTAATTTTTTCTCCTCTTTATACGTATTTCTGTATCAAATATTAGATTGACAAATTCAAGTGGGTAAGGTGGGTGAGGTGAATCAAGTAGGGCATTAACCTTCTGGAGTTAAATTTCTTCAATTGGTTCATTCAAAAAATTCATCTTTACAAGTGATTCGACTGGTGGTTGCCATTGTGGATGAACTCTTTGATCACTAGATGAAAAAATTTTATAAGCTATTTCAAATTTTTGATCTGACTAGAGGTTACAGTTAAAATCTTCTTCCCCTAGGTCAATGGTCTCATAGATCTCATCCTGGATCAAGTTTACATCAACTAATTGGTCCATTTTATTTTCAAGATTAAAAATATTAAGATCAACGGACATGTTTCCAAATGAGAGCTTCATGAGTCCATCGTGACAGTTAATCAGGGTGTTGGTGGTTGCTAAAAATGGTCTACCTAAGATGACTGGGATGTGACCTTTTGGGTTTGACACTGGTTTAGTTTTTAGGATCACAAAATTCACAGGATAAATGAAATCACTGACCTTGATTAGCACATCCTCCACAACTCCTTTGGAGACCCTCACTGATCGGTCTGCCAATTGCAATGTAATTTCTATAGGCTTTAATTCTTCTATCCCGAACATTTCATAGACCGAATAAGGTAAGATATTCACACTAGTCCCTCAGTCTAACAAGGCCCAATCAATGATGGTTTTCCTAATGACACATGAGATTGTGGGAGACCCTGGATTTTATACTTGACTGGCATGTGGTTTGAAAGATATGAGCTCACACTAGCTTCCAAAAAGGCTTTCTTGGGAACATTAGTGGCCTTCTTCTTTGTGCATAGGTCTTTGAGGAACTTAGCATAAGTGAAAACTTATTGGATCATATGTAGCAAAGAAATATTTACTTTCACTTGTTTGAATATCTCTAAGATTTGATCCATGTGGGCTGAGTGTCTATTGGACCTAAGTCTATTTGAAAAAGAAGCTATAGGATTGGTGGTTGATGCCTCAACTTGCTTGAACCTAGTGATTGGTTTTGCAATTGGCTTGGATGGCTCATCAATCTCTGTTGATTCAAGCTCATCAGACTTGGTCTGATCAGTCTGTGGTTTAGTCGGTTGGTTTTCTTGGTTCTCAGTTATACTTACCTGATTGTCTACTCATTTCTCAGACCTTAAGATGTCAATTTCATTTACATGGTTGAATCAACCTTTAGGTTGAGATTGTTGACCAATTTGGGCTCTTGGGTTAGATTTAGGTTGACTTGGCTATTTTTCTTTTTCTCTTTCACTAATGGTGGTAGCCAATTGACTTAATTGCATTTCTAGACAAGCAATGGCTTGGGTGTTTGAATTTACAAGTTGGCCCATGGTTTGCATGAAATTATTTGTATTTTTTGTCAAGGCTTCAAGGCTTTTCTCTAGTGAATTATGTTTTTGATCATTAAATTGTATACTATCAGAAGTAGTTTTTATTAAAATCTCTAACCCTTTTTCCAGTGTATTAAGCCTTTGATCATTATTGAAGTCTTGTGAATAATTTGATGGTTGAGTGGGCCTTTGATTGGATTGATTAAGGACAGTTCTACTGGGATTTGACCTTTGTGACCAAGAAAAGTTAGGGTGATTCTTCCATCCTGAGTTATGCGTTGGTGCATAAGGGTCATTTGTAGATTTGTAGTATGCAGCATTAACCTATGCTACTTCGTTCCCAGTTGAGTTCATAAAAATGAGACATTCTTCCATGATGTGGTCTATGGCATTACATCCATTACAAGTAGATGTTGAAACTTAGTTCACTTGGGTTTGTCCCTTGAGTTCTAAGGCCTCTAACCTACGTAGTATAGTATCTATTTTGGCCTCTGTAGCTAGGGATGTGGATATTTGGTGCATAGCACCTCTTGTAGGTTCCCTAGTTGCTTTCCACTGTAGGCTCTTTTTTGCTAGGTCCTCTAAGAATTATCAGGCTTTATTGGCTTCCTTATGTATAAACTGGCCTTGACACATTAACTCTAGCAAGGTTCTAGAGTTTGGGTCTAGTCTCTCATAAAAGGTTTGGCATAGTCTCCAAGTCTCAATTCCATGGTGTGGGTATTGGGTTTAAAAGTTCTTGAAATGATCAAAACACTTCCAGAAAGACTCACCCCCAAATTGATAAAATTGATTAATTTTATTTCTTAACTTAGCTATTTTATGATGTGGAAAAAAATTTTTCAAGAAAGTTTTTATAAATCCATCCCATGTTGTGATCGAGTGGTTGGATAGACTATATAATCATTTCTTAGCACTGTCCTTGAAGCAAAATTAATCAGCCTAAGTTTAATAGCATCATCTGACATTTGGTGTATTCTCATGGTGTCGCATACTTCCTCAAATTTTTTAATAAAAATATATGCATCTTCATTACCAGTGAATTTAAGGAGCATGTTAATGATTTGAGGTTTAATTTCAAAAGTTGTTGCATTGGTTTGGGAAAGTCTGATACAAGATAGTTGGGCTAACCCAATAGGATAGCAAAGATCTTTTAAGACCTGAGGTTGATTGATTTCACTCTTTGTGGACTTAAAATTTTCTTGGATTAAGGTAGGGTTTGAATCAATTCTCACTAAATGATCAGATTTCCTTTTCCAGGTTGCAATCTTGTGAGATTTTTAATGATATTTTTTTTATTGGAAGAGAGAATAGGAAGGAGAGATAGATGAGAAGAGAGTTCTAAAGATGGGAGCCTAAGGAGTCCTAAATCTAGAGAGGATAGAGAAGAGCATTTTAATTAGGATTAATATTTGTAGGTTAGTAATCAAGTTATGCAATCAATCCTAGCTAAGGGTAATCCTAGATTTAGACAGCTCCTAATAGTCAAGGTTGTCTTGGAGCACTCCAGGTGAAAGACTAGCCACTCAACTAGCCAGGTAAGTGTAAAGTTGGTGGAGGTCCCTCCGTTGCTTTCCTTAACACCAACTAAGCTGGCCAGGTAAGTGAACAGAACCAATTAAATAACCACTTTTCTTCAGGATGTAGTCTCTGAACCACTTTTCTAGACACTAGTCAAACTGACTAACCCTACCTGGTCCAACTCTTTGGATCACTTATCCTATTGAGCTCGAGAGTCCTTAGGGGCCAATGTATAATTGATTTTAAGTTAATATTTAGGTCAATACAATATGCAAGATGATGGTTTGTGAGCCAAAGAAGGGTGATGATATCCCAACCTTATCTTGTTTAGGGTTTGTGCCCTTAAAATGTTTCATAGATTTATGCAATGCAAGAAAAAAAGATGGCCAGATTTGATAGTTAATCAAGAGTAAATTGATTTGTTTACTTTTTAGATTTTGTGATTAAGTATCTAATTTCTTAAGTAGATTATAAGGTGTCAATGTAGAGATTTTTTTTTTTGAAAGAAAGTAAGTTTGACTAAGAAACTAAGCAAATTAGAAAGAAAATAAAAAGAAACTAAGAATAAGATTTTTTTTTTAATAAAAAAATAATTATGTCTAGATCTCTGATAATGGCATCAAAATTTGATCGCTGGCGATCAAGAATAAAAACCAACTCAAACTATATAGATAGGGTAAGTAGAGATCGTTTCCATAGAGATTTAGGATGATTATCTTTTTTTAAAAAAAAAATAAAAAAAAATTATTTATAGAAGAATTAAATAGAATAGCAAAAATTAAATTAAAAATATAAATTAATTTATGAAAAAAATAATTTAGAGAAATAACTCAGGAATTTCAAATCCACCATGCAAATTAGATTTATTTTTTTTTCTTATATTGCAATATTAATTCTTGTGATTGAGGTATTAGTATAGCTTATCTCTAAGGGGTACAGACTGTATCAGTAGATCACAGCTTGTCCTATCAGAGTATAAACTATCTAAATTTAATTATAAGATATAAGATTTAATCTAGCATACCACGATCTATCTCTCTTAAGTATGTACCATATCTAGAGATCACGGCATGTCAGTACAGGGTATAGGCCATGTAGGCTGGATCAATATCTCAAAAAAAAATAAAAAGATATGAAATAAAAGTATAATTTTATTACATAAAAATTAAGTATAAGAGAAAAAAATAAAAATCTATTTACATGCTTCATCGTATTCTTGGATTGAAGGAATTTAGCCGCGCATCAAGATCTCTAACTCCATAATCTCTCAATAATTGATCTCTAAAGCTCTTTAATTTTTTTCTATTTTTTTTATTTTTTCTCTGATTTTTTCTCCTCTCTACACTTATTCTCAAACTTTCTATTTATAGATAATTTTTTTATATTTTTTTGATAGAAAAAGGAGTCCTAAAACCCTTAGAATTCGTATAATCCCCATTATATTTATTTTTGGCCATCGAATCATCTTCGAATCACCCAGATCAGCCCAAAATCTAATGTTTTAATCCTTATCAAAATTGGATACATTTTTGACCATCCGATCATGCTCCAGATGGAATTCCAGCCGTCAGATCGTACAAAATCACCTCCGCCCATCATGGACTGCACCTGTGAATCGTGAAATGTTTCCGTGGACCACGTCCTTGATTCTATGGATCGAGCGACCGGTCCACCATGCATCGAAGGTAATTTTTAATATTTTTTAGGATATTTTGACTTTATTTTCACTCCAATTTTTATTTAAAAAAATAAAAAAAATATATACATTAAATTTTTTCAAAAATTTTATATTATTTTGATGCTTAAATAATTCAATTAAATATGTTGGGAATAGTGTCCCAAAGTCAATCGTCAGCCTGTTGACGGTTGTGCTCATTTTTGTATATGTACATGAATTATGAATTGATAAAAATTATTTTGGCATTTTTCATCATAAAATATTTCATTTTCTAATGAACTCCTATGTTGTGGTGAAGTCATTAGGACTATTTAGACTCGATAAAGGAGGATTTATCATTTAGTCCTTAAATCTGTTCGCGACCAAATGATACGTTGTTACCAAGGATGATAATGTTTATCAAGCATAGGTCGTTGTGTGCCATATAGGTTGGTTGTCCTCTTAACCTATGAGTGTGGAGACACTGGTATGGCATACAGGTGAGATGTAAGGGTACATCTGCACTGAACGTGACCGACTCCGGAGCTATTTCTCCTGTCAAGATTTGCTCCGATGAAATATGGGTATAAATATCCTTCCAACCTGAGACCGCCACGGTGACTTGCAAGCAACTCACTGCACTTAGACACTGGACTACCTGAATTTCTAATTCAGTGACGGAAGGCTGCTGGGTGTAGTCAAGTACTTGACTTGTCGGTGCGTATGTCAAGATGGGCTTAACCACTCCAGTTTAGGAGTTGTGTACAGTCATGTTTCAATTTAGCAAAACCTTAGCCAGGGTAGTCCTTGTGAGGAGTCACAGGAGTGCTTGAGTTGAGCACGATTCGGATGATCTGATCAGGGTTGACAGTTTAACCCTGAGTTGTCCTAAACACAGGGGTCAAAAGGATGAATTATACAGTAACCATATTCATATAGGTTCTGAGTGTTGCGATTGCGACTCTTCGACCTATCCGGACATCGGGTACCATTGCTAGATGGTCACTTCGATTAGTACAGGAATTGGTTCCGGTGCTACCGACTTAGGTTCGAACCTACAGGGTCACACACATTAGAGGTTCCTATCTGATCTGATGGCTGATGTAGAATCCTACATGTTTGGACTCAGTGATCGAGAATCAGGATTCTCTGATCACGAGTTTCACACATTATGGGTACCGGGTCAAGAGTCCCACTGGTTGGGACTTTACTATCAAGGTTACATATCGATGAATTCTGATGCCCGATTGCCCATCGAATTTGGACATAGTATTTATGAGAGATTTAATTAGTGATTTGATCGCTAATTAACTCAATTTGATTGAGTAATTATTTTTGGATCAAGTCCAATTGAATTGGATTCAGTTGGGTTTGACCCGATTAGATTAAGAGTTGACCTAATCATCGAGATGGTTTGGTCCCTGATTTGATCAGGGGTTGGGCTTAGTCAATTCCTGATTTGATTAGAATTTTATTGAGCCTAATTAAGCCTAATTTAGTTGGGTTTAAATTAGTCTAATTGGATCTAAATTATTTGGTTCAATTAGGTTGGTTTAAATAATTAAACCACCTTGACCCAATCTCCATGCGCCACCTCACTTCCATTGCACCCATTTGAATTCATGAGAAGGAACTTCTCATGAATTATTTGCTCACACCAAGCCCTCTCCATGCCCCACTTTAATGTGCCATATGAATGGATAAGGATGATTGGTTGGCCATTAAAATTCAAAATAAAGTTTGAATTTTAATGGGCAATCAATCTTTGCACCTTATCTTTTTTTCTACGCCCCATTTATTACATGAGAAAAGATTTCTCATAAAATCACTCCATGCATAATTTAAGCCATGCCTCACGCCTTTAGTGGATAAGGGATGAGTTGGTATCCATTTGAATTTAAAATTTGATTTGAATTCAAATGTGCAATTACTCATCTTTATCTTTTCTTTTGGATAAGATGTTTGATGTTGTTTTAAAAGGAGGAGAAGAGTGGGGTGTGCAAGAAGAAGATTTTTGGAGAAAAATTTTGGGGTGTGAGAAGTCTTGTACATAAGAAGGAAGTCCATATCCTTCCAAGAGAAAAAGAAAGAAAAAAAAGAAAAGTGGGTGCAAGATTTTCGATGAGTTTCCTAGAGTTTTAGCCTGGGGTTCGGGAAGAGAGAAAGTGAGCTACGAGTGTTGTGAGCTCACAAAATCTCAAAGAGATCTTCAACATCCTCTCAAGCACGTCTGTTGATGATCTGGAGTGTCCAAAGAATCGATAGATATCGATCGAAGGAGTTCGATCAGCATCGACCGTCAAAAGGGCTCTACAACGAGCTAGCACTCTTGAGGAGTCGATCAGACCGGGAGCTTCATGTGGATGATCTGCAGAGGCTAGATATGCTGTGTGGCTATGTCGCAATGATCAGACTCTCCCGATAGAGATCAGATTACGGCAATCTACTATCCGCACAAAGGTATTGTGTTCTGAACACATTACAGTAAAGTGTTTACTGTTTGAATTTGAAATTCAATTTTAAATGAATGCATGCTATATATCATATTTAGATCCTAGTGTAGAATAAATTTATATTAATTAATTAGATTAATTAATATTTTTACACTGTAAAATCATAATTTTGAAAAAGTTTTAAAATTACCATTTTACCCCTGCACTGAATTTTCCCTACAAATAGTATCAGAGTGGGTTCTTAGATATGATATATATATTTGCATGCGTAGATTAAGTTGTAATCTAAAAGTTTAAATTTAAAATTTAAAATTTAAAATTTAAAATTTGAATTTTGAAAGTTATTCGAAATTTAAAATTCAAAAATTTGAAATTCAAAATTTGAAATTTGAATTTTAAAATTTCAAATTCAAAATTCAAAATTCAAAAATTTGAAATTTAAAATTTGAAATTTGAAATTTGAAATTTGGTTGAAATTTTAAATTTGAAATTTAAAATTTAAAATTCAAAATTTGAAATTCAAAATTTGAAATTCAAAAATTTGAAATTTGAAATTTGAAATTTGTTTGAAATTTAAAATTCAAAATTTAAAATTTAAAATTTGAAATTTAAATTTTAAAATTGGTATATTTAGATATACTTGATCCTAGTAGCAAGTAATCGAATTGGGTTGGTTGCTATGGTCGTCCGGTGATAGGAGAAAAGCAAGGTTTAAAGGCCCTCTCCTCCCATTCGATGGGGTCTCCTATGGTGGTAGGGGTGCCGCTGTAATTATATCCCATGCAAATGAAGTAGCGAAAGAAATTAATTATAAAAGTTCAATTGTGAAATTTATCATGAATGTGTTAGATTAGATCTAAAGAAATATTCATGATTTATTTTGATTGAGTTATTTTCTGTTATGTAATTAGCAATAGGATTGCTATTTATGAAATGTGCTGATCTATTTGTGAAATGAGTCAACATATTTGGTGAACAAAAATAAAACCTTTCAAATTTAAAAATTATTTTCAAAATATCAAATCCTGACCCATCAGCCCAAATACTTAATTATAAGAATTAAGTGTTGTCTAGTAGGTCTAGAATTGTGAATTAAGACCTAAGACAATTACATAAACTTGTGGGTCAATGGGTTAGATGGATTAGGTCCATAATTGGGTTAGACCTAAGGTTAGCTTAAAGAAATGGACTAAATTAGAGTAATTGGTCCAATCTAATCAAAAGTTTAATTAGATTAGATCAAGGATACTCTAGACTCAACTCTAATAGTTGTAGTTGAATGGATCCATGTCTTTAACTAGACCAAGATGGACTTAATTCATGGCTACACGGTGGAACCCAATTTACTAAGTTGATCAAATTAAAACTAATGAATTGGTTGGTGTCTAAGGTAAGTTTGGCAGTTTGACCAGTGTTTTTTAAGCGGGAGCTACTCGCAGTGATTCGATCTCTGACGAGTTAATGGCATATCCCCCATTGATCTCACTTACCTGGCCAACCTGATGAATTAGATTTTGATTAGATCACTTGGTGATTAGGGCTCACCCATGTCATTAGGTAAATCAGTTTGACTGATTTAGGTGCTCCTAATGCCATCTTTAATTAAATGAGTGATAATAAGTCCATTAGTTTAATAATCATTGGAGGCCCAAAGGTCTGGTGCTTATTGACTAATGGAATTATCATTCATAATATGATAATTTGGTTTGAGTCTTTCTGATGGTGATCAGGTTGGCCGGCCAAAGTCGGGCCTGATCATTCATTGGTCCGATTCACCAAATCAAATCATGTTAATGGTTGGACCTAACCAGATCTTTTCAGTGGAGGCCAAAGCCTACTAATTAGGTTCTGGGGCAAAATTAATTACTAGAAGTTGTTTAGAGAAATAACTGGTTATGAATCTACCCATAGATGCACATGGGTTGACCAACCAAAGTTGGGCTCGTGTGTAGTCTGTGTGGATTCTAGTACCCACTAAGGAATTAAAGTAATTCTTTGAATTGGATGTTGAGGCTACCAGTTCGTAAAAATACTGGGAGAAACTTTAGACTAAGTCCAAATCTTTAGTATTTATAATTTATGTACTAATAGAGGTCTGATTTTTCTTTATGCAGCTATAGCCACTACCCTGTCCCTCCGGTCATTATTAGATAATGACAAGCTCATGGGATCTAATTTCGATAGCTGGTATCGAAAATTAAAAATCATTTTTGAGCATGAGTGGATCCTTTATGTAGTAACGGATCTGGCACCTGAGGAGCCAGCCACGAACGTTAGAGGGACGGTCCGAGACACTTATCAGAAGTGGCTCAATGACCGCACCACCATTCGATGCATAATGCTGGCGGTAATGAATGATGAGTTCAACCGCAGGTTCGAGAATGCTCAGCCCCAGGAGATGCTTCAATTGTTGAACGACTCCTTTGGCATGCCTGACGATGTTGAAAGGCACAAAACTAGTTGTGCCATTTTCAATGCTCGGATGAGGGATGGAGCCTTAGTCACTGATCCTGTACTGTACATGATCGAAATGATTGAGCGCCTAAGTAAACTGGGCTTTCCCTTGCACGAGCAGCTTGGTAAGGATGCGATCCTTAATTCATTGCCCAAGTCCTTCCTCCCCTTCCTTACTCATTTTCGGATGACAAAGCCTGCAGTGAACTACCACGACTTGTTGGGGTTGCTGCAGAACTTTGAGAAGGATCACCAGCTCCATAAGGAGTCGGTGAATGTTGTGGGAGGGTCTTCTTCTGGTCGTCGACCCTTTAAGAAAGGGAAGAAGAAGAACAAGAAGAAGAAGAATAAGAAGGTGCAGCTGCATGCTGGGACGTCTGCATAGGGTCAGACCAAGAAGCGCAAGCCCGACCAGAGCCAGGCGGAGTGCTTCTTTTATAAGAAGCAGGGGCACTGAAAGAGGAACTGTCCTCTATACATTGCCTCCCTGGACCTGAACAGGCCAAAGAAGAAGTAAGGTACTTATATGATAACACCTTGCAACTTTTCCATTTGTGATACTACTGCCCGGGTAATGCATATCGAAAGCCCTTATCATATTTGTAATTCGATGCAGGGTCTGCAGGTCAGTAGGAGATTTGATGAAGGCAAGAGGTTCCTGAACGTTGGAGATGGAAGCAAAGTTCCAGTTCTAGCATTAGGAATCATGAACCTTGTAATCAATTCTCGAAACGTAATTCTGAGTGAATGTCACTATTGTCCAAGCTTTTTATTAAATATTATTTCTGTAGGCCTTTTGACCATGAACGATTATCAATTTTTAATAAAAAAAAATATTTACAATATCATTTTGAATGGTGTTAAAATATTTGTTGGACAACTTAATAATAGAATTTACTTTCTATCACAACCTGTTAATGTGGTTCAAACCTCCAGTAAACGCCCTAGAATAGATAATGTGTCAGAAGTCTACATTTGGCACTGTAGGCTAGGTCATATCAATAAGAACAGGATAAATAGGTTGGCTCAAGAAAAATTTTTGAAGTAGGTGATTGTGAATCACTTCCAACCTGTGAGTCCTATCTTCTTAGTAAAATGATCAAGTTACCTTTTACTGAAAAAGGTGAGTGAGCTAGTGAACTCTTGGCTCTGGTACATTCTGATGTATGTGGACCCATGAGCTCAAGTGCAAGAGGTGGATATTTCTACTTCATAACCTTCACAGACGACCTATCGAGGTATGGGTATGTCTATTTAATGAAGCATAAGTCGGAGTCATTTGAAATGTTCAAACTATTCTGAAATGAGGTAGAAAAATAAACTGGAAAGTATATTAAAACTCTTCGATCTGATTGAGGAGGTGAATACCTTTCCAATAATTTTCTGACATATCTTGGGAAGAATGGGATTCTCTCTCAGTGGACTCCTCCTGGAACACCACAATATAATGGTGTATCTGAAAGGAGGAATTGGACCTTGTTGGACATGGTTCGATCCATGATGGGGTTTGCTGGTCTGCCGATCTTCCTCTGGGGATATGCGCTCGAATCGGCTTGTTACCTTCTAAATAGAGTTTCGAGTAAGTCTGTAACCAAAATGACATATGAGATATGGATAGGATGTAAGCCAGTACTCTCACACCTTAGGGTTTGGGGGTGTCTGGCTTATGTTAAACATTTAATTACGGACAAGCTTGGACCTAGGTCTGATAAGTGTAATTTTATAGGGTACCCAAAAGAGACCAAAGGGTATTACTTCTACCTAGCTTATGAGCAAAAAGTATTTGTCAGCCTTAAGGCAATCTTTTTGGAAAAGGAGTTCCTTGGTGAAGGGACTGTTGCCTCTAAGGTCGAACTTGACAAAGTTCGACAGGTGGAAAAACCGACACAAGTTGCTGAACCTGAACTAGATTTGATTAGATCAGATCCGGAGCCCATTGTTCAAGCACCCTTAAGGCGATCTGGTAGAGTACCACATCAACCGGACAGATACTATGGTTTCTTGATCTGGGACGGCGATCCTATTGAACTTGATGAAAATGATGAGGATCCGATCACCTATATGGATGCAATGCTGAGACCCGACTCTAAAAAATGGCTAGAGGCCATGAAATCCGAAATGGAGTCCATGAAGGTCAACAATGTGTGGACATTGGTTGACCCACCCGAAGGAGTAAAACCCATAGGGTGTAAGTGGGTCTTCAAGAGGAAGAGGGGCGCAGACGAAAATGTGGAAACCTATAAAGCCCGTCTAGTTGCCAAGGGATATCGTCAATGTTATGGTATAGACTATGATGAGACATTTTCTCCTATGGTAATGTTCAAATCCATTCGGATTATGCTTGCGATAACTGCCCATCTGGACTATGAAATCTGGCAGATGGATGTAAAGACAGCTTTCCTAAATGGAGAGCTGGACGAAGAGGTGTATATGATACAACCTGAAGGATTCACGTCCACAGATGAGTCTAAGGTGTGCAGGCTACAGAGGTCCATTTATGGACTTAAGCAGGCATCACGGAGTTGGAACATATGTTTTGATAAGACGATCAAGACGTATGGCTTTGTTAAGAATGGAGAAGAGCCCTGCATTTATAAGTGGGCTAATGGTCCAGTAGTAGTATTTCTTGTATTGTATGTGGATGACATTCTCTTAATCAGAAATGATGTCCCTGCATTACAAGGAATAAAGATTTGACTGTCGTCACAGTTCTCCATGAAGGATCTGAGAGAAGCTTCCTACATCCTAGGGATGAGGATCTATAGGGATAGATCTAAAAGGTTGCTTGGTTTATCTCAGTCCACATACATTGATACTATGCTGAAGAGGTTCAGCATGGAGAATTTCAAGAAAGGCTATCTTTCGATAGGCCATAGAATTTCTCCTCGAAGAGGAATTATCCGACAACACCTCAAGAGAGAGAGCGTATGGGTAGGATTCTATATGCTTCGATAGTGGGATCTATCATGTACGCCATGACATGTACATGATCAGATGTGGCATACTCACTAGGGGTAGTGAGTAGATACCAATCTGATCCAGGGGAGAATCACTGGAAGGTTGTTAACACCATCCTGAAGTATTTAAGAAATACTAAAGATCAGTGACTTGTTTATGGTGAATCAGACTTGAGACTTATAGGGTTTACAGACTCTAGTTTTCAGTCTGATCACGATGACAGGAAAAGTGTGTCGGGATTATTTTTACCCTTAATGGTGGGGCTATCTGCTGGAAAAGTTCCAAGCAGCACATAGTGGCTGATTCAGTTTGCGAGGTGAAGTATGTCGCTGCATCAGATGCTGCCAAAGAAGCAGTGTGGCTGAGAAAATTATCACCGAGCTCGGAATAGCATCCTCCCTTGTTGGTCCAGTTCTGCTCTACTGTGACAGCTCTGGAGCCATTGCTCAGGCGAAGAAACCAAAGGCACACCAGCGGACGAAGCATATTCTGTGCCGCTACCATCTCATCCAAAAAATTATGGATCGAAGTGACGTCGATCTTTAGAAGATCGACGGAAAGGAGAACCTGGCTGACCCATTCACTAAAGCCATTGCGGTGAAGGAGTTCGACAACTACAAGTCGAAGATGGATATTAGATACTACACCGATTGACTTTAGGCCAAGTGGGAGATTGTTGGGAATAGTGTCCCAAAGCCAATCGTCAGCCTATTGACAGTTGTGCTCATTTTTGTATATGTACATGAATTATGAATTAATAAAAATTATTTTGGCATTTTTCATCATATAATATTTCATCTTCTAATGAACTCCTATGTTGTGGTGAAGTCCTTTAGACTATTTAGACTCGACAAAGGAGGATTTGTCGTTTAGTCTTTAAATCTGTTCGTGACCAAATGATACGTTGTTACCAAGGACGACAATGTTTATCAAGCATAGGTCGTTGTGTGCCATATAGGTTGGTTGTCCTCTTAACTAATGAGTGTGGAGACACTGGTATGGTATACAGGTGAGATGTATGGGTACATCTACACTGAATGTGATCGATTCTGGAGCTATTTCTACTGTCAAGATTTGCTCCGATGGAATATGGGTATAAATGTCCCTCCGACCTGAGACCGCCACGGTGACTTGCAAGCAACTCACTGCACTTAGACACTGGACTACCTGAATTTCTAATTCAGTGATGGAAGGCTACTAGGTGTAGTCAAGTACTTGACTTGTCGGTGTGTGTGTCAAGATGGGATTGACCACTCCAGTTTAGGAGCTGTGTACAGTCGTGTTTCAATTTAGCAAAATCTTGGCTAGGGTAGTCCTTGTGAGGAGTCACAGGAGTGTTTGAGTTGAGCATGATTCGGATGATCTGATCAGGGTTGACAGTTTAACCCTGAGTCATCCTAAACACAGGGGTCAAAAGGATAAATTATACAGTAACCATATTCATGTAGGTTTTGAGTGTTGCTATTGCGACTCTTCGATCTATCCGGACATCGGGTACCATTGCTAGATGGTCACTTCGATTAGTACAGGAATTGGTTCCTGTGCTACCGGCTTAAGTTCGAACCTGCGGGGTCACACACATTAGAGGTTCCTATTTGATCTGATGGCTGATGTAGAATCCTACATGTTTGGGACTCAGTGATTGAGAATCAGGATTCTCTGATCATGAGTTTCATACATTATGGGTACTGGGGTCAAGAGTCCCACTGGTTGGGACTTTTCTATCAGGGTTACATATCAATGAATTCTGATGCCCGATTGCCCATCGAATTTGGACTCAGTATTTATGAGAGGTTTAATTAGTGATTTGATCACTAATTAACTCAATTTGATTGAGTAATTATTTTTGGATCAAGTCCAATTGAATTGGATTCAGTTGGGTTTGACCTGATTAGGTTAAGAGTTGACCTAATCATCGAGATGGTTTGGTCCTTGATTTGATCAGGGGTTGGGCTTAGTCAATTCCTGATTTGATTAAGATTTTATTGAGCCTAATTAAACCTAATTTAGTTGAATTTAAATTAGTCTAATTGGACCTAAATTATTTGGTTCAATTAGGTTGGTTTAAATAATTAAACCACCTTGACCCAATCTCCATGCACCACCTCACTTCCATTGCACCCATTTGAATTCATGAGAAGAAACTTCTCATAAATTATTTCCTCACGCTAAGCCCTCTCCATGCCCCACTTTAATGTGCCATATGAATGGATAAGGATGATTGGTTGGCCATTCAAATTCAAAATAAAGTTTGAATTTGAATGGGCAATCAATCTTTGCACCTTATTTCTTTTTTTACGCCCCATTTATTACATGAGAAAAGGTTTCTCATGAAATCACTCCATGCACAATTTAAGCCACGCCTCACACCTTTAGTGGATATGGGATGAGTTGGTATCCATTTGAATTCAAAATTTGATTTGAATTCAAATGTGCAATTACTCATCTTTATCCTTTCTTTTGGATAAGACGTTTGACGTTGTTATAAAAAGAGGAGAAGAGTGGGGCGTGCAAGAAGAAGATTTTTGGAGAAAAATTTTAGGGCGTGAGAAGTCTTGTGCATGAGAAGGAAGTCCATATCCTTCCAAGAGAAAAAGAAAGAAAAGAAAGAAAAGTGGGTGCAAGATTTCCGGTGAGTTTCCTAGAGTTTTAGCCTGGGGTTCGGAAAGAGAGAAAGTGAGCTACGAGTGTCGTGAGCTCACAAAATCTTAGGGAGATCTTCAACATCCTTTCAAGCACATCTGTTGACAATCTAGAGTATTTAAAGAATCGACAAACATCGATCGAAGGAGTTCGATCAGCATCGACCGTCAAAAGGGCTCTACAACGAGCTAGCACTCGTGAGGAGTCGATCAGATCAGGAGCTTCATGTGGATGATCCACAGAGGTTAGATACACTGTGTGGCTGCATCGCAATAATCAGACTCTCCTAACGGGGATCAGATTGCGGCGATCTACTATCCGCACAAAGGTATTGTGTTCTGAACACATTATAGTAAAGTGTTTACTGTTTGAAATTAAAATTCAAATTTAAATGAATGCATGCTATATATCATATTTAGATCCTAGTGTAGGATAAATTCATGTTAATTAATTAGATTAATTAATATTTTTCTGCTGTAAAATCATAATTTTGAAAAAAATTTAAAATTACCATTTTACCTCTACACTGAATTTTCTCCACAAAATCAACATCTAATTTTTATAAATATACTCTATTTTTATATTTTTTAAAATTATTTATTTTTATAAAAAAATTTGATTTATTCATGAAATTATATTTTTAAGAAGATGTTAGCACCATAAATTATCAAAAGTATCTTTAATAAATATAAAAATATACTACTTATTAATGGCCAAGTAAGTCGCTCACAATTAAAAATCATTAGTCAAAATTCTAAATTTATCTTAGACACCAATTGGTTAACTAGTTTCAATTTGACCAACCTAATGATTCAAGTTCAACCACCAAGCCACAATCAAGATCCATTTGGTTTAATTAATGACATAGACTTGACCATCTATAACTTTTGTATTAGAGAAATCTTGATTAATCTAATTCAATATTTGGTTAGACGTAATCAATTTCTCTATATGGTTAATTAATTCTTTGATTCTAACCTTAGGTCTAACTCAATTAAAAGGATCTGATTTGAGCGAACCTATATCTCTATGTTTTATGCAATATCATTAGATCTTAAATCATAATTCTAGATCTAATCAATTTTACACTTAATTCTTAATTAAGTTCAGCATCAACATGGATTTAGATTTAGGTTTGAAATAATTTTAATTTTTTATTTAGTAAATAATTTATAATAAATATTATGCAAAGATCTTCTATTCTGAAGTTTGATCGACTCAATCAATATTGAGCTAGCTACACAAGAAGAATGGGTCAACTCATTTCAAAACTGGATCAGCTTAGTAATTGTGAGAGCACGATTTAAGGAGTTTTGGATCTGAAAATCTTGCATAATCTTAAAATAAAATCAATCATAAATATCTTTTTAGATCATATCTAATTTTTTTATAATTTTAGATTTTATTTTTTCATGATTAAAATAATTTTAATCATATAGATTAAATCTTTTATTTTTCATACAATTTTGCATCACATACAACAAACCTAAGGTTTCAAGATCTATAGTTTTATAGAAAAATAAGTTCTTTCTTTCACATTCTTCTTCATGAGATTTAATCACATGGCACCCCTACACACCATAAGAGCACCCCATCGAATAGAAAGAGAGGATCTTTAAAGCCTTCTTGCTTCCATGACCGGATGGCCTGGTGATCAACCCAATTCAAGTACTTGCTAATCGGATCATCTAATCTAATCACATATCATGTATGCTTAAATTTAGATCTAATCTAAATTATATCAGATCTAATCACAACCTTATATCACATATAAATCAGATCATAAGCATCACATGCAATATATAAAATCAAATTTTATCAAAGATTAGTACAAACTAGGATAATCTGTTCACTGTAAGGGGTAAACCCTACAGCAGGACAACCTTATTTTAGTTTGTGCGATCTATCCTTAATTAAATTTAGATCTAAGATATCATAAATTAGATCTAAATAAAATTAAATTTTAGATTTAATATGCATATATAACATATCATAATGAACCTAGGCTCTGATACCACTGTTGGAAAATATAGGCGATTTTATGTATGTATTTCAAAGTTTTTTAAAATAAAATACAGCAAAAGATAACTAGATTAATTATATTAATCTAACATGCATATAATCTACTCATCAAATCAACCTACTTTAGAATCTATGACATGATATGTGGCATATAAAATTTAAAATAATCACATGATAAAATCTGTATGCATGGATGTAAGCAGTAGATCAACTCTACACTTATCTAAGTTCAGAACTAGATACTTGAGTATGGATTGATGATTGTTGCTACTCAAAGATGTGGTAAGAATAATCCTTACTGGTTGCTTATAGCTGCACATGCGTTCGGCCCCTACGGGAGGTCCACTCGAAGCTCCAATCTGATCGGTCTTCTCAAGAATGCTAGTTCTTGTGAAGACCTTTTTCTTGGCTGATCTGGATCTTTTTTTAAAATCATTAAAACTTTTTTAAAAATTAAAAATGGACTTCTGGAAGAGATGAAGATCTGGAGGAAAAAGGAGAAGAAACTATTTTCCTCTTGTTTTTCTCTCTTCCCAAACCCTTGGTCCAAACCCTAGGGTTTTTGGATCTTGCGCTCACCCAAGAGAAGATGACTCTTCTCTTCTTTTTCATGCCAAAACCCCACACCCAAAACCTCCCAACATGAAGAGCATTCCCTCTTATTTACATGTATAAAACCAAAATAAATTCCTATTTATTTCAATATGTAAGAAGGTGGGATGAAGAGTCTAACAATCTTTGCACTCTTTCAAGCAATGTTGCCTATCTTCACAATTCCACTCCCCAAAAATTATGTGATGCCCCTTTTCTTTATTTTTCATGGTAAAACTAGATTCTATCTAATTTCCCATGGTGAAAGCTTTCTCAAAAATGTCACACAAAATCAAGAGGATAGAGAAAGTGGGCAGCAAGGTCTAAGAGATAATGTCAAATATTATCCATATCGTATCCAATTTCAAATCACATTTAAACATACCATACAAAATCAGATCTCATCCAATTTTAGATGTGAGAAAGAGAAGATGAAGGACTCTTTGGCATGAAAAAATCTCATGCAAAAAACATTTTGGCGAGAAGAAATATGGGCATTGAAAATTGGTGGTGCAAGGGAGAAGAGTCCAATGTAATATGGACTTTTAATTTTCTTATTTGAATCCAAACCAAATCACATCTGATTTAGCCCAAATAAAATAGATGAAATCCAATCTAATTAGATTCATAATTTTATTATCAAATTTTAATCAAATAAGAAATTGATTAAACCAAAATCTTGATCAAATCAGGGATAATTCTCCCATAGCGATTAGGTCTTCTCATAACCTAATTGGGTCAAACCTAATTGAATCTAATTCAATTAGATTTCATCAAATTTTTTTTGCTTAATCAAATTGAGTTAATCAGTAATCTAATTACTGATTAATTTTTTATTAATTCACTAACACTCAGTGAATAAATTTATTATAATTTTTGCAAAAGGTTAACCATCAATCGAATTGACGATTAGCCCTAGAATGATTCTCAATCAATGATCAGCCATATGATCAATCAAAATTTTTTTTTGAGTATAACCCCATAAGTTCAAACCTACATTAGTAGTATAGGAATAAATTTTTAAACCAATCAATGTAATCATCTAGCAATGGGAGCTGATGTTCAGATAGGTTGAATAATGGCGAAGTAACATTCAAGAACCTATTGGTGTATAGTTACCGTATAATTCATCCCTTTGACTCTAATGCTTAAAGATGACCTAAGATTTAACTGTCAATCCTAGATAAGTCATCCATATTATATTTCAATCTTTCAAATCCATCACATGAATTATCCGAGTCCAGATTTTGCTAAATTGAAATATATTGATACATTAACTCCTAATTCAGAGGGGTCAATCCCATCTTGACTCATGCATCGACTTAACAAGTACTTGATTGCATCCAAAAATCTTCCATCACTGAATTTAAAACTCAGTAAGTCTGGCACCAAAGTATAGTGAGTTGCTTGCAAGTTACCATGATGATCTCAAGTCAGAGGGATACTTATACTCATACCTTTTGCGAGCTACTTTTGATAGCAGAGTGCTCCGCAGTTGGTCACATTCAATAAGATGTACTCTTACATCTCACCTGCATACCATACCAGTATCTCCACACCATTTGGTTATGAAGACAACCAATGCATATGGCACATAATGACCTACATTTGATATCACTATCATCTTAGTAATAATAGTGTATCATTTGGTTACGAACCAGTTTAAGGACTACGTGATAAATCCTCCTTTATCGATCAAAGTAATCCTAAGAATTTCATCACAATATTGGAGTTCATTAGAAGATGTTACCTTGTGATGAAAAAAGACCAAATAATTTTTATTATTTGATCAATTTATATTCATTTATAATTAGTGCAATCGTCAAATAATTGGTATTAGGACACATTTTCCAAGATTGCACTGCCCTACTAGACCTCTTATTGAACCTCCACCATCGCTGCTACTATTTCAGACCTTCTACACTGTGTGGATATCTACAAAACCACCAAGGACCTCCTCCTCCTCTAAATCAGCTATGACACTATGTGGATCAGCCATCTCTATCATCCCAAGGCTCCCCAAATTCATGCTTTAGTCGAACTGCTGAATGCATCTCGACTACTTCCCCACCGTTCTGCATTCGAAGGCTGTATAGTTGCTTTTTCAGCTCCACCTCGATCATTATCTCTTGGGAGACCACTCCTCTAGCATGCCATATATGTCAAACACTCCTCATCCACCAAATAGCCCCTAGATGCCTATCTTTCCCAGAGAACCCTATCACCTAACAATCACACCCTCCAGCCTTTCCTTTTCCAAGGCTGGATCCAACCGAAGTTGGACCAGAAAACCTACCACCCAAACTTTTCACTCCAAAAAACTTTCCATTCCATCAATCCTCTCAATCTCCACTTTCAATCTGCTGCTCCTGATTGGTCAAACCACAACAAAAAATAAAGATGGATATGAGGCATACCGTGGTATAGGTGTACAGATTTCAGCAAACAGCCTCCTATTGACGCCTCCTTCTCCTAATCCTTCTAGGATTAGATTGACCCACAATTAAAATAGTAGATACATGGTTAACCTAAGAACTTACTATTTTAATGTCAAAAATATCTAGAACTTATGAAACAGCTCCACGAACATGAGGCATTCAGGATCCTCTATAGTAGATTTTTGGTTTCATCTTGCATGACATCTCCTTCGCTTCCATGCTCCACCAAGCTCTGATACCATTTGTTAAGACCTCTGTGCACCTATGTGAACTTGAGGAGACATATAGCAAAGTTCTCTATAAGAGTTCATGGCAATCTAGACTCTCTAAGGACAACAAACACCGTGCCTTAGATCGCTGTGCGTCAAAAACCCTAACCTAGTTCGCATCTCCCTTGCTTCTTAGGATCTGGGATGCATCTTCAGATCTAATCTTCCACTCCAAAGGCTCTAAGAACTAGGGCTAGAGATGTTATACCTTAGGGCTATTAGATCTGGACTGAAATCATTGATGAGGAGGAGTCCTTGTTGGACTAGGACTCCATGGCAGCATCTCCTAGACCACAGCCTTTACCTTGTGTGCTTCATCTTGGCCCCTACACACCTCTGATCTGAACCAAATCAGATCTCAATCCTCCTAATGAGATCACCTGATCATCCTCCTAGAGATTAGAGTATTGGATAATCCAAAACCTAGAGCTAAACTGCACAAGAAAGAGAGACCCTGCAGCCTTCTACAAAACTACAGCCTTGGCCCATCTTCACCTTGTTTCTTCTCTCCTTGAACCTTCTCGATACTAGATCTAAAACCCTCCATTTCAGATCTGAAAATAAAATCCTTCAAGCCCCCAATCAGTAGAGAAAATAAGGCATGGAGACTTGAGAGATGGCGGCACAAAGGGGATGATGGGGTGCCTCCCTCCTCCTAACTCTAAGGCATCTAGGGCTTGATGGAGGCACCCCCCACTAGGGTTTCTTTCTTGTTTTTCCTTGGGTGGCATGCAAATTAGAGAGAGAGAGAGAGATAGGTTAGGGATAAAAGTCATATATTGATCTCTTTTCAAACTGTTACAATATATGTGTTTATATATCCTAGGGTTTCCACATGAACCCTAACAAACCCTAGCTCAAAAACTCCCATAGCTAATCCACATGAGATTGCGCTCATCCAATCCCATATGCACCCATGATGTGACCCAATCTCACCCTTGGACCTAAATCCGACCCAATACAAGTTAGCCCCCTGAGGCCTAAAACCCCTGAACTTCAAGACCCTGAAGGCTGAGAACCTTCACCTTAGGATTCAAACCGATCCTAGAATCCTGAAACCAAGCCTATGGCTCCTCTCATGGCCTCCTAAGGCTTGGAAGCATCATACATGCACCAACACCACTCCCCCTTAAACTCTATCCTTAACCCTAGCTTTTGAAGTTTAAATAGGGGATTAGGGGGCACCTCCATATATGATAAGATCAAGGTGGTTGATGCCCCATAAGAAAGAGGACGTGAGATATGGAGGGATGCCCCAAGATGAGATTGGCATGAGAAGGATCAAGGGTGCACAAAGGTGGTTGATGCCCTCTCCTAGATCTTCCTTATCCTTCTTTCATACAACCAAAGGTTGATTGTTGAAGGTAATCTCTTCTCTCTCTCTTTGTTCAAAAGTTGGACATGTTTTTTTCTCCTTCTTCTCAAAAGATGTCCAAGAGTTGAATATGAATAAAATCATATTTGATCTAATTTTTTTCTCCCTATTGGTCCATGACATGGACACATAATTCTTCTCTTCTCTTTCCTTAGATTTAGTCCAAGGATTGGACTGAAGGAAAAATCATCTTTTTTTCTTTGTAGGATCTTTCAGATTTCATCAAATCTGGAGTGGAATAATTTAAAAATTTTATCCTACGCTATTTCAGATCTAATATCTGTTAGATCTAATTTTAAATATCAGATAATAAAAGAGATTAGATCTAGGGCACACATCTAACATGGACAAGATGGAAGAAGAAAGAGATTAGATCTCTTATCTTCTTCAGTAGATTTTTAATTTTCTCTTGAGAAGAGAAAAATGTAATAAAAAATTAGATGTGATCTGATTTCATCCTGTTCCTATAGATCTATTTGATTTTTTTGAGAAAAGAATCAAAAGATCAAATTGATTCGACAATTTAGGGAGCAACCTCTACAAGTGAAAGAATAATGCCCTATAAACCAATTGTATGTGTGATGCGATGGGGTTATTTTCTATATTTTATCTTTCAAACTAATGTATTTGACATTATTTATTAATAAAATTAGACACTTTGATTCATTATATATTGCATCTTATGCTTGTTTAAGATTATAATAAATTTCATAGGTTAGGGCAATGGTTTTAGGGCCATGATGAGATCATGCCAGTGAGACCAACATTCTTGATAATTCTGATCTAAAATATTTTTAATCATTGATTCATTGAGTCAAAAATTAATGATACCGATAAGACTGGCACATCTTATGTATGCTCGATGGAGAGGGTGGTTGATTTCATAACCACTTGTGTGGTGACACTAATACAAGGATATAGATGCTCATTAGAGAATAACTTCACTGACTTAACTTACGAGAGAATATCTAATAGAGTCTTATTTGCATGTTAGTAGGTTATTCTCTAGTGGGGTTGTGTAAGTGATCCTTAGACCTGAGATCATCATGGTATATTGTATAGATGAATCTATATTTTGGTTCATTCTCTAACTTGATTCTCTGATCCTTGTATGGGGTATTTTAGATATGGGGAAATTTGTATGGAGATTATGAGTGGTCAATAAGAGATCAGTAACTCCTAATAAGAAGAGCGAACATCCTATGTGATCTCATAGGTTGATGATTTGAAAAGTCTTTGGCCAAAGCAGGATGATAATTAGAAAAAAATTTTAATATATCATCAAATGAATCATCACCATCTGATCATGATACATATATATAAGCTTTTGGGCTTGATATGATTCTATACCCATAGCTCATCTGGGATGTTATATGATCGAAGGATTGAATTGCACGATAACCACTGAAAGATAATTTTGATATTTTTATCAAATTTTATCTCTTCTGGATAGTCATGACATATTGCTAGACATCAATCTTGACTTGTGGATTCACAAGAATTAAAGAAGTTTAACTCAAGAATTAATTAGAAAGAGTTCTGATTAATTGGTGCAATTAGGCTGACCTAATCTAATCGGAGTAGGATTAGATCAAGAGCCTGAGTCTACTGCTAGCTAGATTTAGATCTCAATGGGTCACATACTTTGAGATTTAATTTTGATCTTATTTAATTAAAATTTATTATAAATACTAGAGATTAATTTGATATGCTAGCACATTGTGTTAACCTAAGTTCTCAATTAGGTTAAGTTCAAAGTATTTAAGCTAGACCTAACCTATAGCTTTGAACCTAATTGGATTAGGTTGATTTCTTGCCTTAACTTGGAAGAGTTTTAGATGAGAAAGGAGTCCTTCATGCCATTCCCAAAAGTCCATGCCAAATATTTATGAGCACCCACTTTTCTGCGTTAAGAAGGAAGAGTCCTTCTTAATGAAGACTCTTGCATTTCTCCATGCCACCTCTTGGTATTTCACATCAATTTAAATATGAAATTTATGGGATGCAGAAGAGGAGGAGTCCTTCTATTTGAAGACTCTTTTGCACCACTTAATGTCACATGGAGAATTGTTCTCCGCATAAATGGAGTGCCAAGAGTTGGCGCCCCTTGGGTCTCCTTGCCGTCCCTTCTTTCCCTTTTTATATGGGATGCCACATATAGGATAAAGCCCTAAAATTCTTGGTTGTTAGGCATGTGATAAGAGAGAAAAAGATATAAAAAATTAGAGAAAAAGACAAAAAAAAAAAGAGAGAAAAAATAGAAAGAAGAGAAGAGAGGAAAAAGGAAAGCAAGGGTTGCTTGTCCTAGGGTTTGGTTTTTTCAAGTGTTGGAGTTGCAAATCAAATTTAGATAATAAGATCTCTTGAGAAGAGACTCTTGGCATGATCCTAGTAGAGGAATCGAAGGCGTACAGATGGTGGTACGATCATTTTTTATGAAAAAAGCTTGCAGTATTCTCGTGAAGAAAAGGCTGCAGTACTACATCGATTGGAATCTTGATCATTTTTCATGTGGATCACTGTTGGAGGGCTTCTACTTTGGAGTCTTATAAAAATTATCTTATTATTTGATCACCTTCCTCAAGAAGTATGACTTCTGACTTATTACATGCTTGACTGGTTTGATTGGAGTCTATAGGTGATTCTAGGGTTTGAGTTCCAGTCGGCTTGTTTTAATTGTTAAAACTTTTTCTTATGCATGCTAAAAATTTTTGAAATTCATATTCTACTATGTGATTGAAATTTAATAGTAATATTAGGGCCATCCTTGTTAGAATCAATTAAACAGATGTTATTTTTATAGTATAGATTTGATCTGATTCATATGATGCCAAAATGTTCTATCGATTTTTTGCATTGATCTTAAAATCAAAAATTATTTTTGACCATGATTGAAGTATGACTTAAAATTTTAGTTATTATATTTTAAATTTATCATTTTTAAAAATTTTATGATTCATGATAGATTGGTGCTTAAATTAATTTTATTAGGGTGTATTGTTTCTAGCCTATTTACTAACTTGGTCAAACCTAATTTGGTTAGGGTTTGGATGTTGATTCAATTTTTGGTCTAAATCAAATTTGACATGTGAATTGGACCAAAGGATTGAGTCTAAATCATAGTCAAATAGTATTGGCTCAAGTGTTGAACCAAAAATTATAAGTACACCCTGCCTGATTCTAGGAATTATAATTTTGGCATAGTTATATGAATGATATTACAACTTGAATAGCATGTTATATAGTATGATATGATGCATGAAAATTATTTTTATTCTTATTATATTCATATTATATGGGATGTAAGTGTTAGGATATGCATCAAACTGATCTAAGACCCTCAATTAAAAATCATATTAAGTTGTAGCATTGAGATTCACTTGCTAACCGAATGTCGGATTTATTGATCAATTGATGTCTAGGCAAGTGATAAAGGTGGTTATCTAATTAGGTTTGTTTGCTTAACTTAACTGACCAAGTTGTTGGTGTCTACAGAAAGCATCAAAGAGCCTCCCACCTACTTATCTGGCCAATTTAATCTATTGAGTCTCAAATTTGGATTGATTAGTGATACAGACACTACAAAGGCCTTCCTTCATGCTTGGTCAATAAAGTATGTCAAGGCTATGGTGAGCTTATTGTGCTATCCACAAAGCTTGCTATAGAAATTGATATGATGTTGACTAAGTGCATATTAATGCTTATGGCATATTTGAATTATATTGCTTTGTTATGCTATCCACAAGGGCCGCATTGTTTAAGTATAATCACATAGGAATGAAGGGTCAACTTAACTAGAACATTATAGTTTGTTGTGCTATCCATAAGACTATGGATGATCTAGAGGCAAGAAAAATATTGAGAGTTGTATGAGATACAATTGATAAAAAATTATCTACTCTTGAACTCATGAATATTTGTTGTGATATCCATAAGGTGTTTATGAGGAATAAGGATTTCAAACCCACTTAAAAACATGATGATATTTCTTATTTTCATGCTTGAGGGCTATAAAATTCATTAAAATAGTGGAAGACACAATTAGACAAAAGTTCTAATCTAGTTATGCATATTATCATGAGTTGTCGACTTATATTGTGTTCTTGTATTTGTAAATTAATCTGCATAATGGCATTCACACTTTCACTGAATGGTATACTTGATGCCAACAAATTGATTGGACCAAATTATGTGGGCTGATTGAAAAATTTGAGAATTATTCTCGCATAGGAGAAAGTCTCTTATATTCTGGATACCCCAGCGTCCGATACGATTGATAAAGATGCAACTGAGGAGAAAAGAGCCACATATAAGATATGGCAAGATGACAATATGACTGTCAAGTGCATCATGCTTGCCTCTATGAGTAATGAGCTTCAGACACAATATAAAGGCGTGGATGTTCCTTCCACACTCCTTAATTTGAAGGAGTTATATGAGAACAAAGTCAGACTGCTAGATATAAGATATGTAAGTAGTTGTTCTATGCTGGGATGAATGAAGGCATATCTGTGCAAACTCATATCCTGAAGATGATAGATTTGATCACTCATCTGGGATAGTTAAATTTTACTATGGATGGTAAGCTTAGTCAAGATTTGATCCTGTAGCAACTTCCTGATTTCTTCTCACAGTTTGTCATAAACTATCATATGAACAAACTGAACACCAGCCTGCTTGAGCTGCTCAATATGTTGAAGATAGTAGAGAGCCATTTCAAGGATGAAAAGACTTCAATTCTTCTTGTGGATAAGATCTCTAAGAAGAAAGGCAAGAAGGGTTCTAAGAAAAAGATAAACCTTAAGGTTAGCATCTTGAAGAAGAAGGCAAAGAAGGTCTCCATCAAAGGTACTTATTATCAGTGCGGTAAGGAAGGGCACTGGAAGAGGAATTGCAAGGAATACTTTGTAAGTTTGAAGCACAAGGAAGTAAGTGTTGCTAAAGGTTTGTATATGATACAAACAAACTTATCATTTAGTACTTCAACTTCAGATTCTTGGATATTAGATACCACTTGTGGTTCACACCTTTGCAAATCATTGTAGGGTCTGCAGGACATAAGGAGTCTAAATGAAGATGATTTTTATTCTTCGATGCTAGTGGAGAGTCCATCCAGGATGGAACCATAGGAACCAAGTTGTTGAAGTTGCCTTCAAACAAAATTTTAGAATTGAAGGACTGTTATCATATCGCTAATATTATTAGAAATATTATTTCTATACCTATGTTACTGGAATAAGATTTTAAAATAAGAGGAAAGGGTAATAGTTACTCTATTTATTTTTTTAATAAATTTTATGGAAATACTTTTATAGACAATGATCTTTTATTCTTGTCACTTAATGATATTGCTCTTCATGTTAATCAAATGAAGAAAAAAAAGAGAGAAGATGTGAATGTCACATACCTCTGGCACTGCTAACTTAATCATATCAATGAGTCAAGGATTAATATGTTATATAAAGAAAAAAATTTTAATCTTTATGATTTTGAATCATATAGAACTTGTGAATCTTGTCTCATGGGTAAGATGACCAAGACTCCATTTACTAGATATGGAGATAGAGCGAGTGATATTTTGGGCCTTGTACATATTGATGTTTGTGATCCAATATCGATGCAGGCCAGAGGTAGATACTCCTACTTCATCATATTTATTAATAATTTATCTAGGTTCAGATATGCGTATTTATTGAAATACAAATCTGAAGTCTTTGATAAGTTTAAGGAGTACCAAAGATGTTAGATTTTGGGGTTTGATGCATGCATATGTGTTTTAAAATTTTTATTTTCTAAATACCATAATGAAGAATAAGATTAAAATATTTTTAATCTGAATTTCACATGTATAAAAATATAAAATCATATGAATCTATTTCATATGCTGAAATTGATATATGTTGAAATTCAGATTGTGATCAAATCACATACCTGTTTGGCAATCTCTTTCTTCAAAACTGGATCTGAAAGAGATGAGGCTCTCTGTTAGCTATACAAGTATCTAGTCTCTACGAGTATCTACTCAGGATCAACCTGAAATGGTCTTTTATAGTCTAATTTTGATTCTCCAAAATTCAGCCTGCTAAACTTGGACGAAGCTTCGATTGTAATCAACACTTGATCTTTCTCCTTGATCTTCTTCTTCTCCTCTTTTTTAGAGCTTTTTCTTGCTATGTACTGCTACCAGATATTAAAAATCAGTAAGAAAGAGGCACCCAAACTCCTTTGGGCATGGAACACCTTGAGACGCACGTTCTAAGGGAAGGGCGTGTAGAACACCCAAGAGAAGATAAAAGGGGAGGAAGAGAGGGCATGGGGAGAGCCTTTGGGTGTGAGAGGCTGCTTGTTTTGATACTCTAGGGACTTTAGAGGAGGTCCCTTTAAATAGGCATAAGGATTGAATCCTATTCAATCTCATAAAACAAGTCCTACTTGCATTAGGATTCCTATTAACTTAAGTTATCCAACTTATATTAGGAAGTCCATTAGGTGCCAAGAATTGGAGCCCTTGCACCCATAATTAGACACCCCCAAACACACCCAAGAGATACCTCATATGAAAATAAAAGGCCCTCTAATCAATGGACACGCTCAAATTGATCAAATCAAGGTGGCACCCCATAATAACTATCAAAGAGATTCATAAGAGACTTGCATCCTTAATTTATGTGATTCATAACCTTAGACACCCAATAATTGAAGTTTCATGAATTTTATTCATGCAGATTATTAGCAGATAATTAAGTTAAAATTAACTTAGCAAATAAATAATTCCAACAGAAAGAGAAATTGGGTCCAACAATGTGCTAGCAAGGTTACCATGAATCCAATAGGTTTCTCTAAACCCAATTGACACTTCATAAGCTCAATTATTTATTTCAGACCTAATCTCTTTGTTTTATGACCTCATAGATTTAATTCTATCCAGTAATAAGACATACAATGATCTCTATTATCGTATCATTGAAACTCTTTTTAATGGATCAGAATAATTTTACTCTAACTCAATAAGGATTATCAATCCAGAATAACTCTAGTGAGCTCTCACAATCCACTAGTGACATCTAGAATTATTTAGTGACAATCCAGTAGAACTGAAATAAACCTCTAGGTATAGTTAACGTGTGATTCAGTCCCTCTATCGTGAGTCCCAACTAGATGGCAGGTCATGGATAAATCATCAAACCTCAACATCGATCATATGATAGATTCAATCAGTTTAAGTCCATATGTGATTCTATGAAAACTCTTTTCCATCAATCACACTGCTATGGCTATAGACTTAAGAACTCAGCTTCTTAAATCCTATAGGACAACTCCCTTTTGCTAGGATCGATAGATCCCATCTTGATGCACACCCCACCCTACAGTGGATCAACTATCGCCAACATCCACTATAAGGGCTCCTTGAGATCCATGTTGATGTGTTGGTCAAACTGCAGCAGCCTCACCACAAGTAGTAGTGTCATCTCAGATCAAAGGACCAGTCATACAACTGCAGCATCGAGAAAGTTACTAACGAGTGAGTAGACATCCGTGTGACTTTTCGTGTTGGTCATGCTCAGTGCTAGTTATTCTCTAACAACCACCTGCACTCTTACTCCAATGTCTCTATACTACAGACTCGAGATCCATCTATCCAAAAGAAGCGATCCGTGTACTGATCTATCTAGATCAATCACCATCCTAATGAAGATCCTATGATCAGGAGTAATTTAAGAATCAACCATCAATGACATATGCCACAAATTCTCAACTCTTTGAGAATATGTGTCATCATTTTGTTAATCCCTTGGATAATTCATGAACTCATAGATATGAATGGTAATATAACTATCCAATAACTACAAAATCATATCCTGGAGATATGAAATGTGTCAGTCAAGATTGACTTCTAGGGCATACATCCAATAATCTCTCACTTGCACTAAAGCCAATCTGCCATATACCAAGCCCTATCTTCACAAGACAAGCTATAGTCTTAGGCTAGCTAAGTGACTTATCAGTGGGTCATCCACATCACATATGGAGTTTGCTCTCTGCACCTCTATGTATTTTTACTTGAGGTGGTCGCGTGTTCTGCTGCTTTATGTGCTTGGATATCTGGTGAGATCTAGGCTTTTTAGCAAGGACTATGGTACCATTGTCCTTACAGTATAGTATCACAGCATCTGATGGTATGACAACTAATTCTGCAACTAACATTACAACCAGAATGCATCCTACATATCTACAGTGTACTCAACTTTCATTGATCGATTATTTGGAATCCTTTCAAGATATCGATATAGGAACATATCCATGATGTAGACATTCTACTATCAACATCAAATATAAAGTTTGAATTGGCGTATCCTCTCACTCCTATCTTTGATCCTTCTTCGAACATGTCCTCAATTCTTCTTAAAAGCTTAAAGATGTTTTCACAGCAATCCAGTGCTCACAGCCTAGATACAAACTGATATCTACTTGTGACAATCACGGTATAATTAGTTCAAGTACTTTATAGCATACGACTATGCCCGAGTGGGTAGCAGACCCCTCTTCGAGATTTCTATGCTGAACACTTTCAGCATCCGATCTTTGTACTTTATCTGTGAAAACATAAGCATCCAATTGCATCTATCTCTATAGATCTTTAAGATGCTCACTTTATGTCTTTTATGGAAAAATCTATATTCAACCATATTTTAATCGATGTTAGTATTGGATACTCCTACTGATCTTTTTGAAACTCATAATTCCTCATATTTGATCAAACAATTTGATCTTATCATTTAAATGAATGTTCCAACTCTAAGGGTATTGTGGTCTTTGTGATCACCTATCGTAAGAAGTGAAATCCATAGGCTATTCCATATAGAAATCTTCAAAAGATCTCTACTCAGGAAAGCTATTTCACATCCTTTCTTAGAGTCGATGTCTCACATCGCCTCGTTGTAGGTTCTGGGATCATCTCTATATTTTTTATCTCTCATAAGAAATAATTTTCTCTATATCCTCTGTTAAGCATACTCAAGTACCTTTCGAGAAGATTGAAGATCCTACTTTGTGTACAAGGTGGAGGAATACACGTCTACTGGCTCATAATTAATATGTTCTTAAAATCCTAAAGCTCCCTGCTCTTTAGAGACACTCTCTTAGAGCTTAACTTTCCTCTCACTGCTTCATCTTGGTTAAAATTTTTTCAAAAAGATAGCATTGAGTCACGATTACATTGTAATCCATTCGAAAAGTAATATCCCTAACTCTTTTAGGAAGAGCTTTATAGACCTATCCTTTAACATATCCACCTGCTGTCCTAGACACAGGCTGGACATCTTTGAATCTCAAAATAATCCAGATTCAGTTCTCACCATATCATATCTTATATGGTATGGTAGGAACAGGTTTAAAGAGAACTCAATTTCACAGAAATAAAGCATATTCCTAAAAAAATATAAATAAATCAGTGAATTTTATTATGGATCAGATTATATCTCAAATAGTCCTATGTCTCTTCTTATCTCACTGAGATGAGATTTACTAAGAGGGATCCAATATGAAACAATGTCATTTTATGAGATAATCGAAAATTTCTTTCAATGGTATTGCATCCTCGATCTGATCGAAGTACTTTCAAAAATTTTTTGATTTATTTTTCTACTTACATCTGAATTCTTTGAATCTTTCAAAAATTTTAGATTTATATCTCATATACAAAGTAGAGATAACTCCTTGGTTAGCACATCACATGAGCTACACACATCAAAGTGTACAAAGATAAGTATCTCAGTGGTCCTTTTCCTCTTGTCTTACAAGAGTAGCTTGATCATATTTTTTCAAAGGGATTGTTGGGTATAAAATACCCCCAGTTGAAGTTCGTAAAAGGCCGACCCTTCCAGGGCTCTTCTAACTTCCAACCTTGTGTGGCATCTTTTTGAACTCCCTCGACCGTCCGAGCTTCCATAATATCATCCGGATTTCTCCGATAATGAGCTCCTCCATTCATCTACCGGGCTGCTCCAAATGCTTTTCGAGCTTCTCCAACAGTAGGATGCCTACAGTAACCAGACTCCATCCAAGTTTCTACGGTGGTCGACCACCTTCCAGACTTTATCCGAGCTCTTACAAGAGTCGGATCCCAGTCGAACTTCTACTGCGTATGGATTCCAGACGAATTTCTACAACGAACGGGCTCCACCAGCCAAATTTCTATTCCGAACTTCTTCTGAACTTCGTCAATGATCGGGCTTCTCCAGTAGTGGGACTTCTATAATAAGAAGTCTCCATCCGACCTTCCCTGATGACTGGTCTTCATCCAAGCTTCTACAATAAGCGGCCTCCTTTCAGACTCCTACAAAAGTCGGACTCCGTCCAAACTTCTATAGCAGAATTGAATCCCAGACTCTTCTAACGTTCGACCTTCCACAGTGTCCTCAAGACTCCTCCAGCGGATAAACCTCCACAACGCCATCCGAACTCCACTGTCGGATGACCCCCTGCCAGATTCCTCATGAAACTGGACCTCTCCGGCGAACAATCTTCAAACAAGCTTCCACATCAGGCAAATTCCAGATGGACTTCTCTGACAATCGACTTCTACCGAACTTCACCAATAGAAAGTCCCCATCCAAGCTTCTACAGCAGATGACTCCCGCCTGTAGCATCAGCGCCCAAGGCATCCGACAATAGTAGACTCGTCAGCAACCTCGAAGACATCCGAGCTTCTCCTGGATTGCTGAAACAGAGAGCCATTCCACTCCATCAGACGTCCCGACCGAGCTTCAACCGTCAGGCTCGAACTCTCTGGAAAGTCACGACAATGGCCACTACCCTACTCCACTCTCTGTAATGGATTGCATGTGGCTCCACCACTCTCTGGCAAGTCGCGACAACAGACACCACTCCACTCTCCATAACAAACTCCACGTGACCCTGAACGGCCCCCTGACGCCACTACTCTTCGTAACAAACTCTGTGTAGCCCCGAACGGCCCACTACTAGGCAGTTACAGACGTCGCTGTCAATTAGTTATGCTCTCTGTCTATAAAAAGGGACCCTCAGATACGTTCTTCTCTAAGCTCTAAACTCCATCCCGAAACTCTGCTAAAATTTTATTTGAGTGCTCCATTTCTGTTGAGACAGAGTACTGACTTGAGTGTCGGAGGGTCTTGTCGGAGCACCCCCAACTCCGATTTAGACTTTCCTTGCAGGTCTCGATGATGGATGCGATCCCCTCGACTCCAGCTTCTCCAATGTCGACAAAATTCTGCACCATCAGAATTGGCCATTGCAAGAGCCCTTATGTGCCCCCACAGCCATGTTAGAAATAGGAGGAGAACCTCGTCCTAACATGAGCAAGGTCGAAGGCCCGATTATTTAGAGATCGGATGGAGGGAGAGGTCCTTACAACGGCCCTTGTGTGCCCCCACAGTCATGTTAGGAACAGAAGGAGATCCTCATCCTAACATGAACAAGGTCGAAAGCCCGGTTATTTAGAGATCGGATAGGGAGAGAGACCCTTGCAACGGCCCTTACGTGCCCCCACAGCCCTATTAGGAACAGGAGGAGAACCTCATCCTAACATGAGCTGAAATTGACTATGTCGGAAACAGGAGGAGAATCTCGTCCTAACACAAACGAAGACCCGATCGTTCAAGACTGGATGAGGAGGAAAGCCTCCTCAATGGCTCCTCTACACCCCTACGACCTCGTTAAGAGCAGAGGGAAAACCCTCACTCGAACATAAAAAAAAAAAGAGAGAGAGAAAGAGAAAGCGACGAGCCACGCCAGTGATAAGGGAAAAACAAACTACATCAAAGACATAAGGAACCTCATCTCAATAAGGAAGGAGACTCTTGTCAAAAACCCTCAGTCTCTAAGAGGAAACCCAGCACTGGCAGGAGAAAATTGACTTCCTTAAGGTAACGAGAAGTTCGGGCCCCCAAGCTCTAGCACCGGGAGGAAGTATCAAACTCGAGTGGCCTCGAAAAGACCTTCGATCATGAACAAAAAAGGCAAATCAACACAGCGACGATCAGGAACCTTCAAACAACATCGACATCGAACAAGATAAAAGATGAAAGAAGTTCAGTAAACAACAACTCAAAGCAAAAATAAACAAGGTAATGAGAAAATTCCTTTTCATTTCATTAGTAAAGTGTGCATTACAAAGCCTTTGAAGGCCAAAAAAGAAAAATGATAAGAAAAGAAAGGAATACATGGAAGAATAAAAGGTAAAAGAAGCTCTAAGGAAGCTCGACTTCTTCCAACTTCGAACTCTCGGTTCCAGTCATCGTCAGGGATTGCTTTAAATTTTTGACTTCTTCTTTCAGTTCTTTCTTTCTTAACAGCATCTTCCAATACATTTGGTGGAACCGCCGAATCTCGCCCTCTGACTCCCGAAGCCTCTTCCTCAGAACTTCGGACTCTGCCTTGGCATCCATGACTGCCTGTTGCTCGTAGGCCAACTGAATCTTTAGCCATTGCAGTTTGGCCTTCTCTTGCCCAAGGGCCATGGACAGTTCTTCCATCGCCCCCCTCAAGGAGCAGAGCTCGTCAGAGCCTTGTGCAGAGATGGCCTGGACTCTCTCAGACAACTGCCTCAGAAGGCGGGCAACCTCGTCGGTCACCGTCTTGAACTTCCTTCGATAGTCGTCTACTTGCCCGTACCAGCCAACTCGATAGGCATTGTAGTTCATCTCGGCATCCTGCAGCTGCTTCTGAAGGTCAGAAAATTTCTTCGACCAGTCTCGATCGCGGTTGGCCTGAGTTGTGAGCCAGGATGAGCTCCCTTCCAACTGGCCGATCTTCTCCTGTGCAGCTGCCAGCTCGACCTCAAGGGAGCTGATCTTGGAAGCCTGAGTCCAAGATCGATTGCTGGCACATTTTCGGAGTTCCTCAAGCTCCTTCACGAAGTCAGCCTTCCTCCGGGTGTAGTCCATGAAGCCCTTTTTGTGGAGGTCCCGAAAGCGAGCAGCCTCCGCAGTGACTTTCGAATGGCTCTTCCTCAACTGATGAAGTTCGTCATCCAGCTTCCTTCGTCAGGAGACGAACTTTCCTTCTGAGGTCCCGGACCATCGACTTCAAAGGAATCCCCTGTGATAGGGGAAGAGCTTCGGTGGGGCACTGTCATTGGAAGACAAGAGCGCCACAACACAAATCAGTGCTAGAAAATAAAAGAGAAGAAAAAGAATGCAGAGTAAAAAAGAGGAGCCCTCTGTAAAGAAGAATCTAATTTCATTGATTAAATAGTTCTTAAGTACAAGAGAACAAGAAAAAGTTACAAAAAAAAAAGAGAGAATACAAAATTAGAGGTTTCGAACCTCTGGGGCAGAAGTGGGGGAACTCGGCACCCCCGAAAGGTCGACCGCGGCAGCCGTGGCAGTCGAGGAAGTCTCGACTGGAGGAAGACCGGCAGCAACTTTAGAAGGCCCGGCTTCATCATCGAACGCCTCATCTAGGAAGCCAAGGTCCAGCTAGAGAAACTTTCCGACCACCATCTCTTGACAAAGTTCGAAGCCCTTGATGAAGGCGGCCTGGCCGAACTCGACCTTCAGATCCCTCATCTCGGAGGAGGTTTTGAACTCCTCCATTGTCTGGACCATTGCCTTCAAGACCAGGGTCAGGATCTGTGCCTTCAACTCGAAGACCTCGACCTCTGCTTTCTTTCTTTCCTCCTCCAAGGTGGCCCTTAAGTCTGTCGAGGTCTGCCCCTCCTTCTACAGCACCTTTTGGAGACTCGCAACCTCGACGATCTTCTTCTTAAGGCGAACGGCCTCGACCAGGCGACCTTCCTCTGCTTGGGCGACCTCCTTTCTAGCATTGTTCATCGCCTCGATGTTGGCGATGAGCTGGTGTCCAATCTACAAGAGCGGCCAGGGAGTCAATATAAAAGCTGAAGAATAAGCTAAGCAAAGAGGCGAGAAGAAGAAAGGAGTAAATTGACCTACCTCGAGAAAGGATCCCAGAGAGTCCCAGACCCGCTGCTCAGGATCGGCATGAACGGTCCTGTGGATGACCTCGGGCAGGATGCACCCATTGACCAATCTCTTTATTAGATCCCTATTGTTGAAGAGATTTTCCCCCGGATCTTCTTCGGAGCCATCGGCCTCCTCGATGGCAGCCCTGCTGCTGCGGCTCTTGCGGGCCAATGTCTTCTTTCTCCTTCTCTGTTCGGCCCCCGATGCCTCCTCGGGCTGGGCCTCTAGAGCAAGAACCTCGGTCGGAGGGCTCCTTGAAGAGGCCCGAGGGACTGCGAGCTCGACGTCGGAGGGAGAGTCGACGGCAATGGCCGCTTGGGCAGGTGCGACCGAGCTGGTCTCTTCTGCCCTTGCCCTCTTCGCCGCCCCCGAGGATGCTGTACCTTTCCTTTTGTGGGTCTTGAGATCCTGGGCTAGCATTCGAGCTGTGTCAGCATCCATATCTACAGTGAATGAGGATCGACATAGCTTAACAAAAGAATAAGAAAAAAGAGAAAGTAAAAAAAAATAAAAATAAAAATAAAAATATACTGATAGGGTTGAGAGGGCTTAGGCCGACATTAAACAAGAGTTGTTCCTTCAGGAGGTTGGAGAGAAGAGGGGCTGGATAAGCCTCGAGTTTATTGGAGGCTTCAAGGTCGTCCTGTCCCAGGCTAGAAGCCCGATGGATGGAATCCCTCAAAGAGCCCCAGGGGGGCAACCCTAGCTCCAAAGACGGGCATCGGACGTAGAAGTACCTCTCCTTTCAGTTGTGGATAGAAGAAGGGACACCTTTCAGCAATCCCTTTCTACCAAACTGAGGAGAGAAGTACCACCAGTCCTTTGCTGAGAGATGATGCTTGAAGGTATAAAAATTCCTAAACAAAGAAAGAGTCGGCCAAACTTCAGCTAAACTACAAAGGGAAAGAAATCCTATCAGAAACCTAAAGAAGTTCGGCGCTACAGAAACTAAAGAAATGTTTAAGAAGCGGAAGAGAACAATAACAAAAGGTGGAAGTGAAAGTCGAAGCCCGGTGCAGAAAGCTTCTTGGTATAAATAGAAGCAGCCGGGGGAGGAGCACTAGCCCGGCCAGTCGGCCTGGGAAGCTCCAGCTCGTACTCCAGAGGAAACCCGTACTGAATCCTAATTAGTGAGAGTTCCTCCAGAGTCAGAAAGCTGGGGATGGTGTCTGGTACAAAGACCGAACGAGGTTCATCTACAGAACTAAAATTTTGGGAGACTGGAACAGGCGAACTCCTAGAACTGCTATAGGAGGAAGTGCTGGAGGACATTTTGAATCAAGTGAAAACCCTAAAAAACCCAGAAAAATTTAAAAAAATAAGAAATGGGGCATTTGTGGAAAATCGAACAGGTGGAATGTAAAGGAAGAAAAATGAAAGAAGAACAGCAAGAGAAAAAAAAAAGAGGGAAGTTCTGGAACTAACCGAGGCTGGTCCGAAGGATGCAGATATGCAGAGATGGGGATGACTCGAAGAATGCCTAAGGCCAAAAAGGATGCTGGGGAAGAACGGAACTCTCAGGAAGAAGGAGGGACCGAAGAAACTTCCAGGCCAAGTGAAACCCCTGAAGGAGGGAGGTGGGATTAAATAGATGATGAGGTCCAGCGGAATAATGATCGCAGATCTCCTCTGGCCGATCTACAACCGCCACGTGTCCCACTCACCATGGCAGGCGGCTGAAAGTGGCCGACAACTGACAGAACCATTATTGCACCATACCTAAAGCAACGCTCCAGGGAAAATCTCAAAAAAATCTTTTCGGATCGCCTCGATTCGAAAAGGCTCCAGCACCAGCATGCCAAATGCCAAAATATCTGGAAACAATTGAGTACGAAAATCGAGGGAGGCAACTTCGACTGTGAAAATTTCTCTGTACTTCCTTCATTCGAAATCCAAACTCGAAAGTAGGGGGACTAGTGTTGGATATAAAATACCCCCAGCCAAAGTTCGTAAAAAGCCGACCCTTCCAGGGCTCTTCCGGCTTCCGACCTTGTGTGGCATCTTTCTGAACTCCCTCGATCATCCGAGCTTCCATAATACCATCCAAACTTCTCCGATAATGAGCTCCTCCATTCATCTACTGGGCTGCTCCAAACATTTTTCGAGCTTCTCCAACAGCAGGATGCCTACAGTAACCAGACTCCATCCAAGTTTCTATGACGGTCGACCGCCTTCCGGACTTCATCCGAGCTCTTACGAGAGCCGGATCCCAGCCGAACTTCTACTGCGTATGGATTCCAGATAAATTTCTACAATGGATGGGCTCCACCAGTCGGATTTCTATTCCGAACTTCTTTCGGACTTCGTCAATAACTGAGCTTCTCCAACAGTGGGACTTCTATAATAAGAAGTCTCCATCTGAGCTTCCACGACGACTGATCTTTATCCGAGCTTCTACAATAAGCGGCCTCCTTTCAGACTCCTACAAAAGCTGAACTCCGTCCGAACTTCTATAGTAGAATTAAATCCCGGACTCCTCCAATGTTCGACCTTCCACAGTGTCCTCAAGACTCCTCCAGTGGACAAACCTCTACAACGCCATCTGAACTCCACTGTCGGACGACCCCCTGTCGGATTCCTCATGAAACTGGATCTCTCTGACGAACAATCTTCAGACGAGCTTCCACATCAGGCAAATCCTAGATGGACTTCTCTGGCAATCGAACTTCTACCAGACTTCACCAACAGAAAGTCCCCGTCCGAGCTTCTATAGTAGATGACTCCCGCCTGTAGCATCAGCGCCCAAGGCATCTGACAATAGTAGACTCATCAGCAACCTCGAAAATATCTGAGCTTCTCCTGGATTGCTTAAACAGAGAGCCATTCTGCTCCATCAGACATCCCGATCGAGCTTCAGCCGTCAGGCCCGAACTCTCTAGCAAGTCACAACAATGGCCACTACCCTACTCCACTCTCTGTAACGGATTCCATGTGGCTCCACCACTCTCTGGCAAGTTGCGACAATGGACACCACTCCACTCTCCATAACAAACTCCACGTGATCCTGAACGGCCTCCTGACGCCACTACTCTCTGTAACAAACTCCATGTGGCCCCGAACGGCCCACTACCAGGCAGTTACAGACGTCGCTATCAATCATTTACGCTCTCCGTCTATAAAAAGGGACCCCCAGATACGTTCTTCTCTATGCTCTAAACTCCATCCCAAAACTCTGCTAAAATCCCATTTGAGTGCTCCATTTCTGTTGAGGCAGAGTACTGACTTGAGCGTCGGAGGATCTTGCCGGAGCACCCCCAACTTCGGTTTAGACTTTCCTTGCAGATCCCGACGGCGGACGCGATCCCTTCGACTCCAGCTTCTCCGGCATCGGCGGAATTCTGCACCAACAGAGATGATACACAAACTAGATTTGACCAAAAGTCAATGAGCCCAAAGGCCCATAATTCTCCAATTTGTTAACTATTTCTTCTCCAATATGACATAGCCTAAGGGTCCATATATACTTCAAGTTTTATCTCAATTTTGGATCTCTCAGATCCAATGGCATTCACTAATTGCTCAATTAAGTTCACATATGCATCAACATGCAAATGATAGAGACTGTCTCTAAGAACTAAATCTAAATGATGATCGCAAAGGATAGATATCCATGGCCACAGCAGCAACTGTTGCCCTATAGCTAATTCAAGGGTTACTTCTTCAGCCCTCTACCTTTCCATCGACTCTACACTAGAGTCTGTAGCTCAACTAGGAGAAGAAGAAATTGTAAGGATAGTATTGAGCAATTTCGACATACCTACTTTAGGTGTGTCTTTATTTCTTTAGGCTCTCTAGGTATTTACCTCTGAACTCTTTCAAGGTTCTTTTGTTATCAATACTTTGATCAATTTAGATAAAGTGCCATGATGATCTTTCATATGATAATTTACTATAAACTATCTATATAAACTTGTTGAGTATAAAATACCCACAGCCGAAGTCCTCAGTGGAATCGACTACACGACAACTTCGCCCGGGCTCCTACGGGAGCCGGGCTCCGTCACCAAGAACTCCAACAACTGCAGCCGCAAGCAGACTCCGCCCGAACTCCCACGGGAGCCGGGCTCTGCCACCGACATCGACTACAGGACAGCTCCACCCGGACTCCTACGGGAGTCAGGCTCCATCCTCAGCATCAACCGCTGGTAGGCCTCGTCCGGACTCCTACGGGAGCCGGACCTCCCCTCTGACTTTAATTGCAGGGAGACTTCGCCCGGACTCTTATGGGAGCTGGGCTTCATCCTCGACGCCAACAACTGCAGCCGCAAGCAGACTCCGCCCAGACTCCCACGAGAGTCGGGCTCCACCGCCGACATCGACTACAGGACAGCTCCGCCCGGACTCCTACGGGAGTCGGGCTCCATCCTCAGCATCAACTGCTGGTAGGCCTCGTCCGGACTCCTACGGGAGCCGGACCTCCCCTCTGACTTTAATTGCAGGGAGACTTCGCCCGGACTCTTATGGGAGCCAGGCTTCATCCTCGACGCCAACAACTGCAGCCGCAAGCAGACTCCGCCTGGACTCCTACGGGAGCCGGGCTCCACCGCCGACATCGACTACAGGACAGCTCCATCCGGACTCCTACGGGAGCGGGCTCCGTCCTCAGCGTCAACTGCTGGTAAGCCCCGTCCAGACTCCTACGGGAGCCGGACTTCGCCTTTAACCTTGACTGCAGGAAAACTTCGCCCGGACTCCGACGGGAGCCGAGCTTCATTCTCAACAACTCCGACTGCAAGACAGACTGTGTCCGGACTCCTACGGGAGCCGGACTCCGCCAATAATTTCGACAGCAAGCAGACTCCTCCCGGACTCCCATGGGAGTCGGGCTCCGTCCTCAACGACAACTGCTGGTAAGCCTTGAGCCGGACTTCGCCTTTAACCTTGATTGCAGGAAGACTCCGCCCGGACTACCACGGGAGCCGGGCTCCGTCCTCAACGACAACTGCTAGTAAGCCTTGTCCGGACTCCGACGGGAGCCGGACTTCGCCTTTAACCTTGATTGCAGGAAGACTTCGCCCGGACTCCTACGGGTGCCGGGTTCTGCCCGCAACTTCAGCTCCAAGAGGGTTTCACCCGGACTCCCACGGAAGCCGGCTCCACCCACGACCCCAACTGCATGGAGGACTCCACCCGGACCTCTACAGAGGCCGGACTCCGATCGCTGCTGAGCTTCAACCGACAGATCCGCGCCCCCTGGCAGGTCACAATAACAACCATGATCCTGTTCCACTTCCTGTAGCGGATTCCGCACGACTCCATCACTCCCTGCGGTGGACCCATTACTCTCTGACAGACTATGTCAACGGCCACGATTCTGCTCCGCTCCCTGCGGCAGGTGCTGCGTGACTCCACTACTCCCTGACAACTAGCGGCAACGGACGCCGCTCCACCACCTGCAACAGGCTCTACGTGGCAGGCGATAGCAATAGCCATGGGTTTACTCCACTATCCTTCGCAATAAATTCCCCTGACCATGGGCGGCCCACTACCAGATGGTTACAAATGTCGCCATCAATCCGTTGCCTCCTCCGTCTATAAAAGGGAGACCCAGATACGTTATTCTCTAAGCTCATTTCTTATCTCAAAACTTTGCTAAATTCTCTGTTCGAGCACTCCATTCTTGTTGAGGCAGAGAACTGACTTGAGCGTCGGAGGGTCTTGCCGGAGCAACCCCACCTCCGGTTTAGACTTCCTTTGCAGGTCCCGGCGGTGACCGCGGCTTCCCCGACTCTAGCTTCTCCGGTGCAAGCAGGTTTTTGCACCAACAGGATTGGCGCTAGAGGAAGGGGTTAAACCTTCGCAGTACCCTTGTTCTTAAAGGAGCGCTCAACGGATCTGCTTCCGACCATCTTTTTCGGCACCCAATCCTCCTTCCCTCATCTGATGCCTTCTTGCGAGGTCTCTGCACAACTACCTCCGGCTATGGTCACCGATAAGGGGTGGCCGGATGACCGGTCTCTGCCAGATTCCGTCAACGTCATCTCGGGGGAATCCCGATGGGAGGCAATCAGCGCACCAGCTGCATCCCCCAAGCTGCAAAAGGTTGAAGAACCCATAACCTTCACCGAAAAAGACACCCAGGGAGTCCAATTCCCTCATAACGACGCGGTCGTAGTTTCCTTGAATATAGCAAATTACGACGTCCGTCGCTTTCTTGTCGACAACGGAAGTTCGGCCGACATCTTGTTCTACGACGCCTTTTCAAGAATGTCCACTCTTAGCGGTCATCTGAGACCGATTTGCTCTCCCTTGATAGGGTTTACCGGTGACGCCATTCTGATGGAGGGAATGATAGCTCTGACTGTGACCGCGGGTCAGTATCCAAAGCAGTCCAGAGCTCTGGTGAATTTCTGGTGGTAAAGGCGCCATCAGCCTACAATGCAATCCTTGGCCGACCCGGCCTCAATGCCCTCAGAGCTGTCGTTTCAACCTACCATTTGAAATTGAAGTTCCCCACCAACCAGGGGATCGGAGAGGTCCAGGGAGACCAAGCCCTGGCCAGACACTGCTACAGCATCGCCTTGCAAAGAAGCGATCAAGCGGACCTCTGTCCGATCGATGGATTGGATACTCGCGATGACCTTGCTGAAGAGAGGGGCGGTCCAATCGAAGATCTAATACCGATCCCTTTGAATGACGGGAACACGGAGCATGTGGTGTTAATTGGCTCCAACCTGGGGGAGGAGGTGTGGATGCGTCTTGTTGATTTCCTCCGAAGGAATGCGGACATTTTTGCGTGGGTCCCGACAGAATGCCGGGGATTGACACAGAAGTCATGGAACATCATCTAGCAGTCGACCCGAAACATCGGCCGACAAAAGAAAAAATTCGGAGTCATGCCCCGGAGAGGCAGGAGGCGATAGCCGAGGAAGTGGATAAGCTTCTCAAGGCCGGATTTATTAAGGAAGTCAATTATCCTGAGTGGATCTCCAATGTTGTTTTGGTCAAGAAAGCAAACGGCAAGTGGAGGATGTGTATAGACTTCAAAAAGCTGAATAAGGCTTGTCCAAAGGACAGCTACCCCCTTCCCAGGATCGACCAACTGGTGGACGCTACCTCAGGCCATGAGCTCCTCACTTTTATGGACGCATTCTCCGGCTATAATCAGATTAGAATGGCACCGGAAGATGAAGAAAAGACAGCTTTCATCACTAATTGCGGCCTTTACTGCTACAGGGTCATGCCATTCGGCCTCAAGAATGCGGGCGCAACCTACCAACGACTGGTGAACAAAATCTTTAAAGAGCAGATCGGCCGAAACATGGAGGTTTACGTGGACGATATGCTTGTAAAAAGCAAGTCTTTCAGAAATCATGTCGCCGACCTCGAGGAAACCTTTGACGCTCTTCGAAGTATAGAATGAAGCTGAACCCAACCAAATGCGCTTTTGGGGTAACCTCAGGAAAGTTCCTGGGCTTCATGGTATCGGGGTGCGAGATTGAGGCCAATCCAGAGAAAATTCACGCCATCCAAGAGATGACCGCCCCAAGGTCGATCAAGGAGGTTCAGTGCCTCACAGGAAGGATAGCGGCTCTTAATCGCTTTGTCGCGAGGTCGGCCGAACGATGTTTGCCCTTCTTTCAAACCCTCAAGCAGCCGAAGAACTTCTGTTGGACCTCTGAATGCCAACAGGCGTTCGAAGAATTAAAAAGCTACCTTAGCTCACCCCCGCTGCTGGCGAAGCCCGAACCTGGGGAGGAACTATTTTTGTACCTGGCAGTCTCTCCCACGGCCCTCGCAGCTGTCCTTGTCAAAGAAGAAACGAAAGTCCAGCGACCGGTCTACTACATTAGCCGTGCGTTGAGGGACGTCGAGACCAGGTACACTAAATTGGAAAAACTGACCTACGCCTTGTTGGTTGCATTTCGGAGACTCCGACCTTACTTTCAAGGGCACACGGTGACGCTACTCACCGATCAACCGATCAAGGCGGTCTTGCACCGAGTTGATACCTCCGGAAGGATGGCAAAATGGGCGATCAAGCTCACGGAATTCGACATCAACTATAGACCTAGACCGGCAGTAAAGGCCCAAATATTGGCAGATTTTATTGTAGAGTGCACCATCCCAGAGGAGGCCGAACCTGAGCAAAGCAGAGTTGACAGCCTGAAGTCTCAACCGAACTCCCCCAACGAAGAAGCCAGTCCCTCCGATTGCTTTTGGACCCTCTATGTGGACGGATCTTCCAACATGGCAGGTGCGGGTGCAGGCCTGATCTTGGTCAGCCCGGAGGGAGTCATCGCGGAGTACGCTCTGCATTTCGAGTTCCCCGCAACAAACAATGGAGTGGAATATGAGGCTCTGATTGCAGGATTAAGGATCGTCAAAGAGCTGGGAATAGGTCAACTCCGGGTGCACAGCGATTCCCAACTTGTGGTGGGACAAGTCAGCGGGAGTTATGAAGCGCGGGAAGACAGTATGGCCAGGTACCTTGAGAAAGTGAAGGAGCTTACCCCCGCCTTTAGCAGTTTCGACATCAGGCAGATTTCAAGGTCGGAGAATACCAGAGCCGATCTTCTCTCCAAGCTGGCGACATCAGCTCCGGCCGAATTGCCCAAAGGCATCCTCTTTGAAGTTCTAAAATATCTGAGTACAGAAGAACCGCGGCCCGTAATGGAGATCGACCACGAGCCCAGCTGGGTCGACCCGCTGATGACCTATCTTAGAGATGGAGTTCTTCCCCGGGATGCGAAGGAGGCTCGGAAGCTCTGAAATCAAGCCTCCCGGTACATCCTTTATGAGGGCAAATTGTACAAAAGATCATACTCCTTGCCCCTCTTAAGGTGCCTCCGACCCTCGGAAGCTGACTACGCTTTATGGGAAGTACATGAGGGGGCTTGTGAAAACCATTTGGGTGCCAGATCTTTATCCCACAAGCTACTCCACCAAGGGTACTGCTGGTAAGCCCCGTCCAGACTCCTACGGGAGTCGGACTTCGCCTTTAACCTTGACTGCAGGAAAACTTCGCCCAGACTCCGATGAGAGCCGAGCTTCATTCTCAACAACTCCGACTGCAAGACAGACTGCGTCTGGACTCCTACGGGAGCCGGACTCCGCCAATAATTTCGGCAGTAAGCAGACTCCGCCCGGACTCCCACGGGAGCCGGGCTCCATCCTCAACGACAACTGCTGGTAAGCCTTGTCCGGACTCCGACGGGAGCCAGACTTCACCTTTAACCTTGATTGCAGGAAGACTCCGCCCGGACTCCCAAGGGAGCCGGGCTCCATCCTCAACGACAACTGTTGGTAAGCCTTGTCCGGACTCCGACGGGAGCCGGACTTCGCCTTTAACCTTGATTGCAGGAAGACTTCGCCCGGACTCCTACGGGAGCCGGGTTCCGCCCGCAACTTCAGCTCCGAGAGGGTTCCGCCCGGACTCCCACGAAAACCGGGCTCCACCCACGACCCCAACTGTAAGAAGGACTCCTCCCGAACCTCTACAGAGGCCGGACTCCGACCGCTGCCGAGCTTCAACCGACAGATCCGCTCCCCCTGGCAGGTCACAATAACAACCATGATCCTGTTCCACTTCCTGTAGCGGATTCCATGCGACTCCATCACTCCCTGCGGTGGACCCATTACTCTCTGACAGACTGTGTCAACGGCCATGATTCTGCTCCGCTCCCTGCGGCAGGTGCTGCGCGACTCCACTACTCCCTGACAACTAGCGGCAACGGACGCCGCTCCACCACCTGCAACAGGCTCTAGGTGGCAGGCCATAGCAATAGCCACGGGTCTACTCCACTACCCTTCGCAATAAATTCCCCTGACCATGGGCGGTCCACTACCAGACGGTTACAAATGTCGCCATCAATCCGTTGCCTCCTCCGTCTATAAAAGGGGGACCCAGATACGTTATTCTCTAAGCTCATTTCTTATCTCAAAACTCTGCTAAATTCTCTGTTCGAGCACTCCATTCTTGTTGAGGCAGAGAACTGACTTGAGCGTCGGAGGGTCTTGCCGGAGCAACCCCACCTCCGATTTAGACTTTCTTTGCAGGTCCCGGTGGCGACCGCGGCTTCCCCGACTCCAGCTTCTCCGGCACAAGCAGATTTTTGCACCAACAAAACTAATCAGAGATCAAAGGATCAAATCCATAAGCAATTCCTTATGCATGGTTATGTTGAGCCTTTTAAGCTCTTTAATATCCTCGATCATTATCAAATAACGGTCATAGACTAACTGTCCATTATGCATTACATGCACTGTGCGACTCTGATCACCTCACAATACTTGTGAATGAATCAACATATCATTGGTAGTGTACATGTACTCATGCATAGCATCTATCTTTATTGTCATTGTCCATCCACTCATCAAGTATAGCTTGTTGACTATGGGTTGGACAGGTTATTAACATTAGAATAACTTGATAGAGAATATTATTTAATTTTCTAAAATTAAAAATAATTTTTAAGTTTGTAAGCTAGTCTATGTACTCAATTTTGGTTAATCAGTTGATATCTAGGATTAAAGCTAAAAGGTTGGAAGCTGACATAATGAACAGCAGAGAGCAAATATTCTAATTGAATGTTTATATTTATTTTATAATTTTATTTTAAAAATTTTTAGATGCAAAAAGAGACTCTCACTATTTTATCAGAACTCCAACACTCTCCGGGTGGAGAAACAAAAATCCTAACATGATAATTGGATTTCTAGTGGGCGCTGCAATCCCATCGATGTCGTGTACCTCACCTAACAGTTATTAATAACATGAATAAACACTGATGCATGGACAACTCTTTGCCCAGATGCTTCTCTAAGCATATTGCAGCCACTTGGTCTCTAAGTCATGTGGGCTCATCTAACAGTTATTGCCCGCACTTTTTAGTTAAGTCAGACCCACCATTTACAAATAGGTATAAAGCCGTTATTGGATCTCTCACCTAACAGTTATTGGGCCCAACCCTATCTTTACCCTATAGCAAATCTTTGCTAATAGAATGGTTGCATATTTTCAATGCAACTGAACCACTGTGACCAACCGAGAACAATCAATGTCGGTAGCACACCCCGCACATCTATAATGGTGGAAGACTTTGGACTTAATATTTTGTGAAGAGATTTAGATTTAGATCTCATCTAATCAGTCATGATATTTGGATTTATGACTCATCTAATCAGTCATCACATGACTGATGTAATTGACATAGGCTAAATCAAACCACCAAGCAACCATATTTGTGACTCAATCTTTCAAATTGACCAGATAAGTGAAGATTAGTAGAGGTCCCCTCATTGCTTTCTTTAGACACTAATAAATTGGCCAGGTAAGTGAACAGAACCAATTAAATAACTATCTTTCAATTATTTGCCTTAGACACCAATTGGATAATTGATCAGAATTGGTTAGCTTAAGTGAATCGATCTCAAATCAACAAGCTAAATTAGATCCTTAGGTTAATCGATTCTACATATGAGACTCAATCGATTTGATCAACAATAATTGTATGATCATTAACTTAATTAATCTAATTTAATTCAAAACTTAACTCAATTTAACCAATTACTTAATCAAATTAGATCTATATATCCTAAATCAAAAACTTTAGATATAATCCTATTACATGACCTAATTTTTAATTTTTTCATGACTAAAACCCTCATACGCAAATACAAATTTTAGATTTTAAAATTATATTTCATATCTAAATATTTTGTATGAAAATAAATATTAAAATATAAAAAAAATTTCAAGTTCTAACATACAAACATATATCACATATATGCATGTAAAATCAGATCTTAAACAAAATTTTAGATCTAAACATGATATCATATTTCTCATATACTAATCATAGTCAGATTAAAGCTAAATATATGATCTAAATATGTAATCATATATCATACATATGAATCAAAATTTAGATCATAAAAAAATTTAGGTTTCATGCATATATCTATTTCACATGAATTAGAACTCTTTCTAGATCAATTTTCAGATCTATGCATGCATTAACATATCAACTATATATTCTAGAATTAAATCTAAAATTAAATTTTAGATTTGAAGATCTATTCATACATCTCATGTATCAAGAAAAAATTAATTTTAATTTTTTTTCAAAAATATATATATTAAAATTCAGCATATGAAAATTTGTGGCTCTCATACCACTGTTGGATTTTGGAATTTGATGCATGCATATGTATTTCAAAATTTTTATTTTCTAAATATCACAGTAGAGAATAAGATTAAAATATTTTTAATCTAAATTTTGTATACATAAAAATATAAAATCACATGGATCTATTTCATATGCTGAAATTGATATATACTGACATTCAGATTATGATCAAATTACATACCTGTTTCATAATTTTTTTCTTTAAAATTAGATCTGAAAGAGATGAGGCTCTCTATTAGTTACACAAATATCTATCCTCTATGAGTGTCCACTCAGGATTAGTCTAAAAAATCTCTCTGTAATTTGAATTTTGATTCTCCAAAATTTAGCCTGCTGAATCTGAATAAAGTCTAGATCGCGATCAATATTTGATCTTTTTCTTTAATCTTCTTCTTCTTTTCTTCTCTAGAGTTTTTTCTTACTATGTGCTACTATCAGATGTTAGAAATCACCAATGAAGAGGCACCCAAACTCCTTTGGGCATAAAATAACTTGGGATGCGCGTCCCAAGGGAAGGGCATGTAGAACACCCAAGAGAAGAAAAAAAGGGAGGAAGAGAGGGCATGGGGAGAGCTTTTGGGTGTGAGGGGCTGCTTATTTTGATGCTCTAGGGATCTTAGGGGAGGTCTCTTTAAATAGGCATAAGGATTGAATCCTATTCAATCTCATAATACAAGTCCTACTTGCATTAGGATTTTTATTAACTTAAGTTATCCAACATACATTAAGAAGCCCATTAGATGCCAATAATTGGAGCCCTTGCACCCATAATTAGACATCCTAAAATATACCTAAGAGATATCCCACATGAAAATAAAAGGCCCTCTAATCAATGAACACGTCCAAATTGATCAAATCAAGGTGGCGTCCCATAATAACAATCAAAGAGATTCATAAGAGACTTGCACCCTTAATTTATGTGATCCATAATCTTAAATACTCAATAATTAAAGTCTCATAAATTTTATTTATGTAGATAATTAAGTTAAAATTAATTTATCAAATAAATAATCCCAACAAAAAGAAGAATTGGGTCCAACTATGTGCTAGCAAGGTTACCAAGAACCCAGTGGATTTTTCTAAACCCAATTGATACTTCATAAGTTCAATTACTTATTCCAGGCCTAATTCCTTTATTGTGTGACCTCATAGGTTCAATTCTATCTAGTAGTGAGATATACAATGATCTCTATCATCGTATCTTTGAATCTCTTTTTAATGGATCGAAATAATTTTACTCTAACTCAATAAGGATTGTCGATTTAGAACAATCCTAGTGAGCTCTCACAATCTACTAGTGACACCTAGTAGTATGTAGTGACAACCTAGTAGAACTGAAATGAACCTCTAGGTGTAGTTAACGTGTGATTCAGTCCCTCTATCGTGAGTTCCGACTAGATGGCAGGTCGTGGATAAATCATCAAACCTCAACATTGATCATATGATAGATTCAATCAGCTTAAGTCTATATGTGATTCTATGAAAATTTTTTCAATAAATCATACTGCTATGGCCATAGACTTAAGGACTTAGCCTCTTAAATCTCATAGGACTACTCCCTTCTGCTAGGATCGATAGATCTCATCTTGATGCACACCCCACTCCTATAGTGGATCAACTGTCGTCAATATCCACTACAAGGGCTCCTTGAGACCCATGTTGATGTGTCAGTCAAACTCCAACAGCCTCACTACGAGCAGTAGTGTTATCTCAAGTCAAAGGATCAGTCATACAACTACAGCATCGAGAAAGTCACTAACGAGTGAGCAGACATCCATGTGACTTCGCGTGTTGGTCACGCTCAGTGTTAGTTGTTCTCTAACAACCACCTACACTCTCACTCCAGTGTCTTTACACTACAGAATCAAGATCCATCAGTCTGAAGAAAGCAATCCTTACACTGGTCTATCTAGATCAATCACCATCCCCATGATGATCCTATGACCAAGAGCAATTTAGGAATCAACCATCAATGACATATGCCTTAAATTTTTAATTCTTTGAGAATATGTGTCATCATCTTGTTAATCCCTTGGATGATTAATGGACACATAGACATGAATTATAATATAACTGCCCAATAAGTAGAAAATTATATCCTAGAGATATGAAATGTATCAGTCAAGTTTGACTTCTAGGGCATACATCCAACAATCTCTCACTTGTACTAAAGCTAATCTGCCATGTACTAAGCTTTATCTTCACAAGATAAGCTATAGTCTTAGGCTAGCTAAGTGACTGATGACTGTTGGTGCAGAATTCCATCGAAGCCGGAGTTGCTGGAGTTGAGATGACCACAGCCGCCATCGGGACATGCAAGGAAAGTCTAAACCAGAGTTTGGGGTGCTCCGGCAAGACCCTCCGATGCTCAAGTCAGTACTCTACTTCAACAGAAATGGAGTGCTCGAGTGAAAAATTTAGCAGAGTTTCAAGATAGAGTTTAGAGCTTAGAGAAGAACGTATCTGGAGGTCTCTTTTTATAGACAGAGAGCATAACTGATTGACAGCGATGTCAGTAACCGCCTGGTAGTGGGCTATTCAGAGCCGCACAGAGTTTGTTACGGAGAGTAGTGGCGTCAGGGGTTGTTTAGGGCCACGTGGAGTTTGTTAAAGAGAGTGGAGTGGTGTCCATTGTCATGACTTGCCAAAAAATGGTAGAGCCTGAAGAGTGGAGTGGTGTCCATTGTCGTGACTTGCCAGAGAGTGGTGGAGCCACGCAGAATCCGTTGCAGAGAATGGAGTAGAACAGTGGCCATTGTCGTGACTTGCCAGAGAGTTCGGATCTGTCGGCTGGAGCTCGGCTGGGATATCTGATGGAGCGGAATGGCTCTCTATCCCATCGATCTAGGAGAAGCTCAGATATTTCTGAGGCTATTGATGAGTCTACTATTGCCGGATGCCTCAGGCGCTGATGCTACAGGCGGGAGTCATCTGCTGTAGAAACTCGGATGGAGACTTTCTGTTGGTGAAGTCCAATAGGAGTCTGGTTGCTAGAGAAGTTCGTCTGGGATTTGCCTGATGTGAAAGCTCATCTGAAGATTATCTGTCGGAGAAGTCCGATTTCATGAAGAATCTGGCAGAGGGTCGGCTGGCGGTGGACCTTGGATGGCGTTGGGGAGGTTCGGCAGACACCGGAGGTGATCGATCGTTGTAGAAATCCAGCTGTCGGAGTCTGTCCATCGTAGAAGCTTGTCCGATATCCATTTGCTATGGAAGTTCGGATGGAGTCTGGTTCTTATAGAAGGCTGAAAGGAAACTGCTTATTGTAGAAGCTCGATCGAAGATCGATTGTCGTGGGAGCTCGGAGTAGCGACCTGGCTGGTGGATCCTATCCCATCGTAGAAGCTCATCTGGGATCCGTTAACTGTAGGAGCTCGGCTGAAGTCTTCCTGTAATGGAAGTTCAGAAAAAATTCATTTACAGTAGAGGCTCGAATGGAATTCACTTACAGTAGATATCTAGAGTAGACCACCTACAGTGGGAGTTCGGCTCTCGCAGGGGCTCGGTTGGAATCCAGAAGGTGGTCGATCGTCATAGAAACTTGGATGGAGTCTGGTTACTGTAGAAATCTCGCTGTTGGAGAAGCTCGAATATTGATGAAGTCCGAAAGAAGTTCGGAGTAGGGTCATCCACGGTCAGAAGAAGTCTGAAAGAGATTCGAAGAATAGTTGATCACTGTAGAAGGTCGGCTGATAGTGAAGCCTAGAGAGCCTTTGGAGCGACCCGGTAGATGAATGGAGAAGCTCATTGTTGGAGAAGTCTGGAAGCTCGGACGGTCGAGGGGGTTCAGAGAGACGCCACACAAGGTCGGAAGTCGAAAAAATTGTGGAAGGGTCGGTCTTTTACAAACTTCGATCGGGGGGTATTTTATACCCAACACCAGTCCCCCTACTTCCATGTTCGGGTTTCGAATGAAGTACAGAAAAATTCTCTCGATCGAAGTTGCCCCCCTCAATTTTTGCACTCAGTGGTTGCCAGATATTTTGGCGCTTGGCATGCTGGTGCCGGAGTCTTTTCAAATCAAGGTGATTCAAAATTTTTTTTTTGAAATTCCCACTGGAGCGCTGCCCCAGGTATGGTGCAATAATGGTTTTACCAACTATCGGCCACCTCCAGCCACTTGCCACAGTGAGTGGGCCACGCGGTGGTTATAGATTGGCCAGAGGAGTCCTGCAGTCATTATTGCACCAGACCCCGTCGCCTATTTAAACCCGCCTCCCCCCTTCGGGGATCTCACTTTGCACGGGAGTTTCTTCGGTCCCTCCTTCGTTGCCGATATGGATGCGGACGCGGCTTGGATGTCAGCCAAGAGTCTCAAAGCCCACAAGAGGGAAGGCGCTGCAGCTTCCGGGTTGGCGAAGAAAGCGAGAGTAGAAGAGACAGATCCGACCGTATTTTGCCTTGATCACCCAGAAGCTCGCACTTGTGGCACATCTTTGAGCGCAAGTACTTTTTGATCCTGCGGAGGGGGGAATCCAAAGGGGGACTGGAAGAAGAAGTCAGAAAGAAGGAGAAACCCGATCTCAAAAAGAAGGTCATGCCTGCCGTCACTGTGAGGCAGTGGAAGCCATGGCACAAAAAGGACGGCATCTACATGTACTTTGAAGATAATGTCGAAGTAATTATTAATCCAAAAGGGGGGTTGGAAGAAGAAGTCGGGTACTTAAAGCAATCTTCGACGATGGCTAAAATCGAGAGTTCGAAGTCTGATGGTACCGAGCTTCCTTGGAGCTCTTTTGCCTTGTATTCCTTTCCTTTCTTGTTGTTTCTCTTTTTTGGCCTTCAAGGCTTTGTAATGTACACTTCACTAATAAAATGAAAAGAAAATTTTCTATTACCATGTCCATTCTTCTATTAAATTATTGTTTACCGAACTTCTTTTGTCTTCCATCTTGTTTGGCGTCGGCGTTGTCTGTGATTCCTCGTCTATTCTTGCTTTGAGTCGTTGTTTATCGAACTTCTTTTATCTTTTGTCTTGTTTGATGCCAACATTGTTTGAAGGTTCCCGATCGTCGTCATGTTGATTTTTCTTTTTTGTTCGTGATCGTAGGTCTTTTCGAGGCCATTTGAGTTTGACGCTTCCTCTCGATGCTCGAACTTGGGGATCCGAACTTCTCATTATTTTGAGGAAGTCGATTTCTCCTTGGCCTATGTCGAGTTTCCTTTTAGTGACTGAGGATTTTTTGATAGGAGTATCCTTCCTCGTTGAGACAAGGTCCCTTGTGTCTTTGATGTAGTTTGTTTTTCACTTATCGCTGGTGTAGTTCGTCGCTTTCCCTTTTCATCTCTCCCTCTCTTTTTTTTTGTGTTCGAGTGAGGATTTTCCCTCTGCTCTTAACGAGGTCGTGAGAGCGTAGAGGAGCCGTTGAGGAGGCCTTCCTCCTCATTCGGTCTTATAGACTAGGTCTGTGTTTGCGTCAGGACGAGGTTCTCCTCTTGTTTCCGACAGTCAATTTCAGCTCATGTTAGGACAAGGTTCTCCTTCTGTTCCTAACAGGACTATGGGGGCACGTAAGGGTCGCTGCAAGGGCCTCTCCCTCCATCCGATCTTTAAGTAATCGGGCCTTCGACTTTGCTCATGTTAGGATGAGGTTCTCCTCCTGTTTCTAACAAGGCTGTGGGGGCACATAAGGGCCATTGCACGGGCCTCTCCCCCTATCCGATCTTTAAGTAACCGGACCTTCGACTTTGCTCATGTTAGGATGAGGTTCTTCTCCTGTTCCTAACAAGGCTGTGGGGGCACATTAGGGCCATTGTGAGGGCCTCTCCCTCCATCCGGTCTTTAAGTAACCGGGCTTTCAACTTTGCTCATGTTAGGATGAGGTTCTCCTCCTGTTCCTAACAAGGTTGTGGGGGCACATTAGAGCCATTGCGAGGGCCTCTCCCCCCATCCGGTCTTTAAGTAATCGGGCCTTCGACTTTGCTCATGTTAGGATGAGGTTCTCCTCCTGTTCCTAACAAGGCTATGGGGGCACATAAGGGCCATTGTGAGGGCCTCTCCCCCCATCCGGTCTTTAAGTAACCGGGCTTTCGACTTTGTTCATGTTAGGACGAGGTTTTCCTCCTATTCCTAACACGCTAAATTTTGACTGAATGAGGGAGTTACTTCCTGTCGTTATAAGCTCATGCTAAAAGGATAAATATGCAAATATAAAACTTTTATTTAAGGCAAAGCTATTGGTAATACATCCATAGATTTTTTGAATTTCATGGTCGCGGAAGCTCCACTCCCCCGAGCTCTTTTAGGTAGTATGTTCCGGGCTGAACTACCTCCTTGACTTCATACGGGCCTTCCCAGTTCGGGGCAAGTTTTTCTTGATTCTGAGGTTGTGAGATAGCGGCTAGCTGAAGTACCAAGTCCCCCGCTCTGAAAGCTTTGCTTTTGATCCGAAAATTGTAGTAGCAGGCTACTTTCTGCTTGTAAGCCGCCATCCGAACTTGAGCTGTCTCTCGCTTTTCTTCTAACAAGTCAAGGTTGGCCTTGAGATCCTGTGGGTTGTGCTGCTCGTCGAATGCCACTACTCACGTCGATGGAAGCTTGAGTTCAATCGGGATCATGGCTTCTATCCCGAAGGTCAAGGCAAAGGGGGTCTCCCCCGAGGGCAATCTCTGGGTAGTTCGGTATGCCCACAGCACATGATAAAGCTCATCTGCCCAAGTTCCCTTTGCTTTTTCAAGTCTCGCCTTGATTCCTTACAACAGAGTCCTATTAGTCACCTCGATCTCGCCGTTTGCCTGCAGATGGGCTACTGAAGTAAAGTTATGGGAGATATTTAGGTCCTCACAAAATTCAGCAAACCTTGCTCCAGTAAATTGCCGCCCATTATCAGTAATGAGGGTTCTGGGTAAGCCGAACCTACAGACAATTGACTTTCATACGAAATCCTGCACTTTAGCTTCTGTGATTTTTGCTAAAGGCTCAGCTTCGACCCACTTGGTGAAATATTCTATTGCCACCAGAAGGAACTTCCGCTACCCAGATTCCATGGGAAAAGGTCCGAGGATATCCATCCCCCATTGCGCAAACGGCCATGGGGCACTCAATGGTGTAAGTTCAGAGGCAGGTTGCCTCTGGATATTTGCATATCTCTGACACCGATCACACCTTCTGACATATTCGACGGAGTCATGGTACATGGTAGGCCAGTAATAGCCTTGTCGGAGTAGTTTGTGGGATAAAGATCTAGCCCCTAGGTGACTTCCACAGACTCCCTCATGTACCTCCCTCAAGGCAAAGTTGGCTTCAGAAGGCCAGAGGCATTTCAGGAGGGGCAAAGAGTACGATCTCTTGTATAGCTTGCCTTCATAAAGGATATATCGGGAGGCCTGGTTTCTAAGCTTTCTAGCTTCTTTTGCATCAGGAGGAAGAACCCCGTCTTTGAGGTATGCAACCAGTGGGTCGATCCAACTGGGTCCATGGCTGATCTCCATCACAAGCTATGATTCTTCTGTACTTGGATGCTTTAGAACTTTGAAGAAGACTTCCTTAGGCAGTTCGACCGGGGCCAGTGTAGTCAACTTGGACAGAAGGTCGGCCCTGGTATTTTCTACTCTTGAGATCTGCCTGATATCAAAGCTGCCGAAGGTAGGGATGATCTCCCTTACCTTTTTTAGATACTTGGCCATACTGTCCTCCCAAACTTCATAATTTTTGCTGACCTGTCCCACTACTAATTGAGAGTCACTGTAGGCTTGAAGCCGATCTACTTCTAACTCTTTGGCGATCCTTAGTCCCGCGATCAGAGCTTCATATTCTGCTCTGTTATTTATCGCAGGAAATTCGAAGCGCAGTGCATACTCCACGATAATTCCATCTGGATTGACCAAGACCAGGCCCGCACCTATGCCTGACATGTTGGAAGAACCATCCATGTAGAGGGCCCAAAAACCATCAGGAAGATCTGTTCTTTCTTCAAGGGAGTTCGGCTAGAGCCCTGGGTTGTCAACTTCATCTCGTCCAAGTTCGACCTCTTTCGGGATAGTGCATTCCACCACGAAGTCTGTTAATATCTAGACTTTTATCATCGATCGAGGTCGATAGTCGATGTCAAACTCCGTAAGCTCGACTGCCCACTTCGCTATCCTCCTAGAGGCATCCGGTCGATGCAGAACCACCTTAATCGACTGGTCGGTGAGCAGTATTATGATGTATCCTTGAAAGTAAGGTCGAAGCCTCTGAGCTGCAACCAACAAGGCGTAAGTTAGTTTCTCTAACTTAGTATATCTGGTTTCAACATCTCTCAGTACTCGGCTTATGTAGTAGATTGGCCGTTGAATTTTTGCTTCTTCCTTAATCAGAACTACTACAAGGGCCACAGGGGAGACCACCAGGTACAGGAACAACTTCCCTCCAGGCTCGGGCTTTGTCAATAGTGGAGATGAGCCGAGGTAGTTCTTCAGCTCTTCGAATGCTTGCTGACATCCAGAGGTCCAACAGAAGTTCTTCGGCTACTTGAGAGTCTGAAAGAAAGGCAGGCACCGCTCGGTCGATCTTGAGACGAAGCGATTTAGGGCCGCTACTCTCCCAGTAAGGCACTGAACTTCCTTTATTGACTTCGGGGCGGTCATTTCCTGGATGGTGCAAATCTTTTTCGAATTTGCTTCAATCCCATGCCCCGATACCATAAAGCCCAAGAATTTTTCTTAGGTTACTCCAAAAGCACACTTGGCTGGGTTCAGCTTCATCTTATATTTTCAGAGGGCGCTGAAGGTCTCCTCAAGGTCGGCGATGTGGTTCATCGAGGATTTGCTTTTTACGAGCATATCGTCTACGTAGACCTCCATGTTACAGTCGATCTGCGCTTTGAAGATCTTATTTACCAGCCGTTGATAGGTCACCCCTGTATTTTTGAGACCAAAAGGCATGACCCTATAACAATAAAGGTCACGGTTAGTAATAAAAGCAGTTTTGTCTTCGTCCTCTGGCACCATCCGAATTTGATTGTAACCGGAGAATGCATCCATGAAAGTGAGAAGCTCGTGGCCCGAGGTTGCATCCACCAATTGGTCGATTCTGGACAGAGGATAACTATCCTTCGGACAGGCTTTATTCAGCTTTTTGAAGTCTATACACATCCTTCATTTACCGTTCGCCTTCTTAACCAGGACCACATTGGAAACCCAACTCGGATAGTTGATCTCTCTGATGAACCCGGCTTTCAAGAGTTTATCAACTTCCTCAGCTATTGCCATCTGCCTTTCTGACGCATGACTTCGACCTTTTTCTTTCATCGACTGGTGTTCGAGATCAACAGCCAGATAGTGTTCCATAACTTCAGCATCGATCCCTGGCATGTCCGTCGGAGCCCAAGCGAAAACATCCACATTCTTTTGTAAAAAATTGATAAGCTGTGTCCTCACCTCTTTCCTCAAGTTGGAGCCAATCTTCACCATGTGCTCTTCATTCCCATCATTCAAAAGAATTGAGACAAGATCTTCAATTGGCTCACCCCGTTCTTCAACAAGATCGTCGTGAGTGTCCAATCCATCAACCGGGCAGGGGTCGGACTGTTCCTTTCTCTGAAGGGCTATGTTGTAGCAATGTCTTGCCAGGGCTTAATCTCCTCTGACTTCTCTGACCCCCTGGCTAGTAGAAAATTTCAACTTCAAATGGTAGGTCGATACTATAGTTCAGAGGGCGTTGAGGCCAAGTCGACCGAGGATTGCATTGTAGGCAGACGGCACCCTCACTACTAGGAAATCCACCAGCGCTCTAGATTATTTCGGATACCGACCTGCAACTACAGTCAAAGTTATTACTCTCTCCACTGGCACTGCATCACCAGTAAACCCTACCAACGGAGAGCTAATCGACCCTAACCGACCATCAGGGATGGACATTTTTTAGAATCATCGTAAAACAAAATATCGATCGAGCTTCCACTATCAAGAAGAATGCGGCGTACATCATATTCACTGATATTTAAAGAAACTACAACTGCATCATTATGAGGGAATTGGATCTCCCGGGCATCTTCTTTAGTAAAGGTTATAGATCCTTCAGTTCTTTGTCGCTTGAGCAGTCCGGCCGATCCACTGGCCACTCCCTTTCGGGGCCCTCCAGAGATGGTGTTGATGATCATTTGAGAGAAAGGAGGGTCAGTACAGATGTCCTTATCATAAGCAGGGGGAGCATGGTGGAGCTCTTCGATCTGCCGGTTCATCTCCTGGAGCCTTCGATCCAGGAGGTCCTCTCGACTGCGAGTCTCGAGAGTCTTCTGGCAGAGTGGAGGTAGGAATCCTTCGAGAGTGGAATCATATCAGACTGAGGGCTCTCCACCCTCAGATTCTCCTTTTCGGGGAAAACAGGGTGACTGGCCCAAGTGACCCACCCTACTGCCAGATTTTGGAACTCCGACGATGCTCTTTCCAACTGCACTGACCCCTGCAGCTGTTGCTGCTACTGCTGCATGGCCTGCACTGCTTTGGTGAGGTCTCTGACCTGCTCAACCAGCAGGTCGATCTGCTCCATGCCGGCTGCCGTTGTCGGAGGAGGAGGAGGAGCTTGAAAAACTAGAGGCGAGATCGGAGCCTGAGATCTGGCCGCAGAGGCTATGGCCTGAGATCTGGCCGCAGAGGCCATGGATCGCCTGGCGGATGCCTTTCGGGGAGGCATCAGGTGGAGATCTAGTAGGAGAAGGAGAAGAGGATGTCGAAGAAGATGATCGAAGACAGTCCCGTTGAGCACTCCTTTAAGAACAAGGTTACTGCAAAGACACAGCCCCTTCCTCTAGCGCCAATTCTATTGGTACAGAATTTCATCGAAACCGGAGTTGCTGGAGTTGAGATGACCGCGGCCGCCATCGGGACCTGCAAGGGAAGTCTAAACTGGAGTTGGGGGTACTCCGGCAAGACTCTCCGATGCTTAAGTCAGTACTCTGCTTCAACAGAAATGGAGTGCTCGAGTGGGAATTTTAGTAGAGTTTCGAGATAGAGTTTAGAGCTTAGAGAAGAACGTATATGGGGGTCCCTTTTTATAGATGAAGAGCATAACTGATTGACAGTGACGTCTGTAGGTAGTGGGCTGTTCAGAGCCGCACGGAGTTTGTTACGGAGAGTAGTGGCGTCAGGGGTCGTTCAGGGCCACGTGGAGTTTGTTATGGAGAGTGGAGTGGTGTCCATTGTCGCAACTTGCCAGAGAGTGGTAGAGCCCAGAGAGTGGAGTGGTGTCCGTTGTCGTGACTTGCCAGAGAGTGGTGGAGCCACGCAGAATCCATTGCAGAGAATGGAGTAGGGCAGTGGCCATTGTCGTGACTTGCTAGAGAGTTTGGATCTGTTGGCTAGAGCTCGGTTGGGATATCTGATGGAGCAGAATGGCTCTCTATCCCATCGATCTAGGAGAAGCTCAGATGTTTTTGAGACTGCTGACGAGTCTACTATTGTCGGATGCCTCAAGTGCTGATGCTACAGGCGGGAGTCATCTGCTGTAGAAGCTCGGATGGAGACTTTCTGTTGGTGAAATCCGGTAGGAGTTCGATTGCTAGAGAAGTCCATCTGAGATTTGCTTGATGTGAAAGCTCGTCTGAAGATTATCCACCGGAGAAGTCCGGTTTTATGAAGAATCTGGTGGAGGGTCGGCCGCGGTGGACCTCGGATGGCGTTGGGGAGGTTCGGAAGACATCGGAGGCTATCGGCCATTGTAAAAATTTAGCTACCGGAGTTCGTCCGTCGTAGAAGCTCGTCCGATATCCATCCGCTATGGAAGTTCGGACGGAGTCTGATTCTTGTAGAAGACTGAAAGGAGATCGCTTATTATAGAAGCTCGATCGAAGATCGATTGTCGTGGGAGCTCGGAGTAGCGACCTGGCCAGTGGATCCTATCCCGTCGTAGAAGCTCGTCTGGGATCCATCCACTGTAGGAGCTCGATTGAAGTCTGCCTGTAATGAAAGTTCGAAAAAAATTTGTTTACAGTAGAGGCTCGAATGGAATTTACTTACAATAGATATCCAGAGTAGACCGTCTGCAGTAGGAGTTGGCTCTCGCAGGGGCTCGGTTGGAATTCGGAAGGAAATCGACCGTCGTAGAAACTTGGATGGAGTCTGGTTACTGTAGAAATCTCACCGTTGGAGAAGCTCAGATATTGACAAAGTTCGAAAGAAGTTCGGAGTAGGGTCGTCCGCGGCCGGAAGAAGTCTGGAAGGGATTCGGAGAATAGTTGATCACTGTAGAAGGTCGGCTGATAGTGTAGCCTAGAGAGCCTTTGGAGTGGCCTGGTAGATGAATGGAGAAGCTCATTGTTAGAGAAGTTCGAAAGCTCGGACGATCAAGGGGGTTCAGAGAGATGCCACACAAGGTCGGAAGCCGAAAAAATCCTGGAAGGGTCGGTCTTTTACAAACTTCGATCGGAGGGTATTTTATACCCAACAGATGATAAGTGGTATATTTTTATATTTATTGAAAGTATTTTTGATGATTTATGGTGCTAACATCTTCTTAAAAATCTAATTTTATGAATAAATTAAATTTTTTTAAAAAAATAAATAATTTTAAAAAAAAAAATTAGAGCATATTTATAGAAAATAGATATTAACTTAATTGAGTAATTTAAGCATCAAAATGATGAAAAATTTTTAAAAATTTAATACATATTTTTTTTAATTTTTCAGATAAAAATCAGAGCAAAAATGAGTCAAAATACCCTTAAAAAAGCTTTAAAAAGATCTCCGATGCACGGTGGACTGGTCGATCGGTCCACAAAATCTGGGTGCGATCCATCAAAAATTTCATGCGGTCCACAAGCGCAGCTCACAGTGGGTGGAAGGTACTTTTTGCGAATGAACGATCAGAATTTAAACCAATGGAGATCGAATGGCTGCTGTTCGCTGTCGATTTATAAAGGGAAGTTTTGCGCGATCTAATGGTCGAAAATACATCCATCATCAGATCTGATGGTCCAGACTCGTTGCCAACTTTGACTAGATCTCTTTTACATGATCCGACGGCCCAAAACCAATCCCAGGCACAATCGGATGGCTGTAGTTCGATCCAACTTTGATAAAGATTAAAACTATGGATTTTGATCAGATCTGGACAGTCCGAAGCTCATCCAACGGTCAGGAATATTCCTAGAGAGATTAATATGATTTTTAAGAATTTTAGGACTCTTTTTCCTATCAAAAAATTATAAAAAATTTATTTATAAATAGGAGATCCAGGAATAAGCTTTGGAGTAGAAAAATTGAGTAAAAAATATAGAAAAAATAAAAAAAAATTAGATAGGTTTATAGACCTAAGAAAAAGAAGGAGAGAAGCCAGTTCGCTCTATGGAGTATGACAAAAAATGGAGAGGTCATCAACTATCTTTTCGACGAGGCTGGACTGATCAACTTCAGATCCTTGTTACAATTTTATTTTTATTTCATTTCATTATTCTTTTTAAATTTTTTGTACTTGAATTTTAATTTCAATTAATACAAAATTTAGTTTCTTGCACTTTAAATTCTTGTCTTTTATTTTTTGCAAGTAGATGCTAGGATCTAGTTAGTAGATCTTAATAGCCAATTTATTTTATACTTTTTAAATTTTTATTATTTATTTTTATTACAAGTAGATACTAGGATCTAGTTAGTAGATCTTAGTACCTAATTTATTTTTTGCACTTTTAATTTTTGCTTTCTGACTTAAATTACTTTCTCTAAAATTTTATTTTTTTTTGCAAAATCAAAGATTTCAAATCAAAATCCTGCCTTCTCTGTGGATTCGATCCGACTCACTACTTTCTATGTATTTTTAATTTTTATTGAAATCAAATTTTGATTGATAATCATGGTGTCCTAACGACAACATCACGATCGTATCAATTTTTGGCACCATTGTTGGAGAAGGTAACAATTTTAATATTTGATTTCCTTGATTTTTTGGTAAATATACCTTACTAAATTTTTTATTTTTTTTTATCTTTGTGCAGAAAAAAAAGAAAAGAGAGAAAAATTCAAAAAATAGATAGAAAGCTTCCAATTTTGCTTGGTGAGATCAATTTGTTGGGAAATATGTCCCAAAAGCCAATCATCAACTTGTTAACGGTTGAGCAACCTTGTATTGTAATTGATTTGTTAATAAATAAAATATATTTTTGATATTTTCATCTTCTAATGAACTCTGTTGTTATGATGAAGTCTTTAGGACTATTTAGGTTCGATAAAGAGAGGATTTATCGATTAGTCCTTAAAACTATTCATGACCAAATGATGGGCTGTTAATCAGGATGACAACTTCTATCGAGCATAGGTCATGTAGGCCATATGGGTTGGTTGTCCTCTTAACCAAGGAGTGTGGAGACACTGGTATGGCATACAGGTGAGATATAAGGGTACATTCTCATTGAACATGACCAACTTCAGAGCATTTTACTGTCGAGAATGTCTCTGATGGGATATAGGTATAAGTGTCCCTTAGACCTGAGATTGCCTCAGTGACTTGCAAGCAACTCACTGTGCTTTGGTACTGGACTAAATAAATTTTTAATTCAGTGATGGAAGGCTTCTGGGCACAGTCAAGTACTTGCAAAGTCAGAGTGTGATCGAGATGGGATTGACCACTCCAAGAGTTGGAGAAGAATGAGTCACTGTATTTCAATTTAGCAAAATCTTGGCTAAGGTAATCCATCAGATGGATTTGATATTTTGAAATACAATGTGGACAACCTGATCAGAGTTGACAGTTAAACTCTGAGGTATCCTATGAGTATTTTGATCAAGAAGATGAATTATATGAAAACTATATCCGCATGTGTTCTAAGGATGTTGTTCTACACATTCGACCTATCCGACCGTCGGGTACCATTGCTAGATGGTCACTTCGATTGGTATAAAAATTTATTTCTATACTATCGAATTAAGTTTAGACCTATGAGGTCACACACATTAGAGTTTATGATCCAATCAGATGGTTGATCAACGATTAAGAATCGTTCTAGGGTTAAACGATTAATACGATTGACATTTAACCTAGTGCAAGTGTTGCAAGAGGATTGTTTAGTAATTCGATTGCTAATTGGTTTAATTTGATTAAGCTAATGGGCTGAGATTAAGTCTAATTAAATATAATTTAATTAAATTTATTTTGAGCTTGATTGAATCAAGTTCAATTGGTTTATTGGATAAGCCAAATGCAAGAAAAAACTAGTCTTAGTTCATTTAGGACTTGGATCAACCTAAACTCAAATTCGATTAAAAAATTAAATCAGATTTAAATTTAATTTAATCTAATTAAATTAGATTCTTAATTAGGTTAAGATCTATTTTAATTGGATTGATTTGGTTTTGGTTTGATTTGGTTTGAGAAACTAAATTTGAATAAGTCATAGATTGAATCCTAGTAAGACTAGGATTCCACCTTGCACCACCTGAGGCCCCCATGCCCACTCTATCTTATTTTGTGCAGCAAAACCTTCTCTCCCAGGCCTTCACACACATCTAAAGCTTTCCTCTCTTTCTCTCTTACATGGAATGTGGTTGTAGACCAAGTCAAAGTAGGAATTTGTTTGAATTTCAAATTCTATGAGATAGAATTTTAGGAAACCAAAACTCTTTCCTTATGGTACTGATTTTATCCAAATTTTATCTAGGATTTTTGTGGATTTTATGAAACATATCATGCACCCTTTTTTGGTGGTCCATGGCAGAAAAAGAAGGAGGAGGCACCCAAGAGTTGGGCACCAGTTGTCTTGCCCTGTTTGGATTTTCCTTGATTGGGTATTTGATCTAGACAAAGATTATTCATATCTCTTTATTTAAGATGAATTTCTTTTTGAGATTTTTGTTGATTATAGAGCATTGAGAGACCTTTGAGGCATGTGAAAATTAGAGAGAAAGAGTATTGGGGTGTGTCGATATAATAGATACAAAACTATGTATCTGGGTTAGAGCAAAGAGAAGAAGAAGAGGGTCTTCTTCTAGGGTTACTGTGTTCACCTCTTCCCTTCCTCTATCTGTGAGTTTTCTAAGAGTGTCTCATATCTAAAACTCTTTCTTCTACTTTTCATCTTTGAAAGAGTCTAAATCAAGAAGAAGGAGGCATCTGATTGACCATCGAAGAAGGATCAGCACAGTACTAGCATACTGTGCTAATTTCCTAGATCAGGACTTTTGATCGTGATTCATGAGCTCGTATGGATGACTCCTAGAGGTCGGATGCATGTGCAGCTCACAACATCATCCTCAAGCTCGGATCAACAAAGTTAGAATGTCTAATTTGCAAGATAATAGATTTGATCTATTATATTTTACATACATTAGATGTAGTATAGAAACATGTTGATATGATCAACATGTAGTTCTTGCACTTTATATTTTAATTTTTGATGTAATGCCATATAATAATCATGTAATAAGATCTTAGATCTAGAGATTCTCTGATTTCATAAGATAAATTTTGATTTATTGTAGTCTTCTGCTGCCTGATCTTGAAAAAATTTCAAGATTTAACCCTAAAACCCTAGATCTAGTTTCTTCAATTGGTATCAGAGCCAGGTTGTTTATTACATGATTATTTATATGGATGCAATGCAGAGACCTGATTTTGAGAATGATGAGGATCCGATCACCTATATGGATGCAATGCAGAGACTTGATTCTGAGAAATGGCTTAAAGCCATGAAATCCGAAATGGAGTCCATGAAGGCCAACGATGTATGGACAATGGTTGACCCACCTGAAGGGGTTAAACCCATTGGGTGTAAATAGAACTTCAAAAGAAAGAGGGGCACAGACAGAAAGGTGGAGACCTATAAAGTCTGTCAGGTTGCCAAAGGGTATCGTCAACATTATAGTATTGACTATAACGAGACGTTCTCTTCTGTAGCAATGCTCAAATCTATTCGGATAATACTTGCAATAGCTGTCCATCTAGATTATGAGATCTGACAGATGGATGTAAAGATAGCTTTCCTGAATGGAGAGCTGACTGTAGAGGTTTATATGATACAACCTGAGGGATTTACATCAACAGATGAGTCTAAGGTGTGTAAGCTTCAAAGATCCATTTATGGATTGAAGCAAGCTTCTCGGAGTTGGAACATGCATTTTGATAAGGTGATCCAAACGTATGGCTTCGTTAAGAATAGAGAAGAGCTCTGCATCTATAAATGGGCAAATGGTCCAGTTGTGGTATTCCTTATCTTGTACGTAGATGACATTCTCTTAATTGGGAATGACATCCTCACATTACAGAGAATAAAAGTTTGGTTGTCACGCAGTTCTCCATGAAGGACTTGGGTGAAGCATCCTACATCCTAGGGATGAAGATCTATAGGAATAGATCTAAAAGGATACTTGGATTATCCCAGTCCACGTACATAGACACTATGCTGAAGAGGTTCAGTATGGAGAATTCCAAGAAGGGCTATCTACCGATAGGTCATGAAATTTTTCTCTCTAAGAAGGATTGTCCGACAACTCCTGAAGAGAGAGAGCATATGAGTAGAGTCCCATATGCTTCGGTCGTGAGATCTATCATATACGCCATGACATGTACAAGGCCAGATGTGGCATACTCACTAGGAGTAGTGAGTAGATATCAATTTGATCCTGAAGAAAATCACTGGAAAGTGGTTAAAGCCATCCTTAAGTATTTGAGAAATAATAAGGACCAATGGTTGGTTTATGGCGAGTTAGATCTGAAACTTGTGAGGTTCACAGACTCCAGCTTTCAATCTGACCATGATGACAGCAGAAGTGTGTTGGGTTATATCTTTACTCTGAATGGTGGAGCCATCTGCTAGAAGAGTTCCAAGCAGCATATTATGGCAGACTCTGTTTGTGAGGTGGAGTACATCGCAGCATCGGATGCCACGAAGAAAGCTGTGTGGCTGAAAAAATTTATTATCGAGCTTGGAGTAGCACCCTCCCTCGATGGTCTGATCCTGCTCTACTGTAACAGCACTGGTGCCATATCTCAGATGAAGGAATCCAAAGCACACCAGCGGACAAAGCACATTTTGTGCCGCTTCCACCTGATCCTAAAGATCGTGGATCGAGGTAACGTTGACCTTTAGAAGATTGATGGAAATGAGAACCTTGCTGATCCCTTCACTAAAGCCCTGGCGATAAAGAAGTTTGACAACCACAAGTCGAAGATGGATATTAGAAACTGTGCCGAGTGGCTTTAGGATAAGTGAGAGTTGTTGGAAAATATGTCTCAAAAGTCAATCGTCAACCTGTTGACGGCTGAGCAATCTTGTATTGTAATTGATTTGTTAATAAATAAAATATATTTTTGGTATTTTTATCATAAATTTTCATCTTCTAATAAAATCCGTTGTTATGATGAAGTCCTTAGGACTATTTAGGTTCAATAAAGAGAGGATTTATCAATTAGTCCTTAAAATTGTTCATGACCAAATGATGGGCTGTTAATTAGGACGACAGCTTCTATTAAGCATAAATCGGTGTGGCCATATGGGTTGGTTATTCTCTTAATCAAAGAGTATGGAGATACTGGTATGGCATACAGGTGAGATGTAAGGGTACACCATCATTGAACGTGACCAACTCCAGAACATTCTGCCGTCGAGAATGTCTTTGATGGGATATAGGTATAAGTATCCCTCAGACCTGAGATCGCCTCAGTGACTTACAAGCAACTCACTGTGCTTTGATATTGGACTAACTGAATTTCTAATTCAATGACAGAAGGCTTTTGGGCACAGTCAAGTACTTGCGAAGTTAGAGTGTGATCGAGATAGGATTGACCACTCCAAGAGTTGGAGAAGAATGAGTCGCTATATTTTAATTTAGCAAAATCTTGGCCAAGGTAATCCATCAGATGGATTTGATATTTTGAAATACAATGTGGACAACCTGATCAAAGTTGACAATAGAACTCTGAGATATCCTACGAGCATTTTGGTCGAGGGAATGAATTATATGGAAACTATATCCGTATGGGTCCTAAGGATGTTGTTCTACACATTCGATCTATCCGACCGTCGGGTACCATTGCTAAATGATCACTTTGATTGGTATAAAAATTTATTCCTATGCTATCGACTTAGGATCGGACCTATGAGGTCACACACATTAGAGTTCATGATCTGATCCGATGGTTGATCAACGATTAAGAATCATTCTACGGTTAAACGATCAGTACGATTGACATTTAACCTCGTGCAAGTATTATAGGAGGATCAATTAGCAATTTAATTGCTAATTAGCTTAATTTGATTAAACAAAAAGGTTGAGATTAAGTCTAATTGAATATGATTTAATTAGATTTTGTTTGGGCTTTATTGGATCAAGTCCAATTGGTTTATTGGATAAGCCAAGTGCAAGAAAAAACTAGTCCTAGTTCAATTAAGACTTGGGTCAACCTAATTTCTAATTTGATTAAAAAATTAAATTAGATTTAAATTTAATTTAATCTAATTAAATTAGATTTTTAATTGGGTTAAGACCTATTTTAATTGGGGTTTGATTTGGTTTGAGAAACCAAATTTGAACAAGTCATAGATTGAATCCTAGTAAGACTAGGATTCCACCTTGCGCCTCCTTAGCCCCCCATGCCTACTCTCTCTTATTTTGTGCGACAAAACCTTTTCTCCCAGGCCTTCATGCATGCCCAAAGCTTTCCTCTCTTTCTCTCTTACATGGAATGTAGTTGTGGATCAAGTCAAAGTAGGAATTAGTTTGGATTTCAAATTCTATGAGATAGAATTTTAGGAAACCAAAATTCTTTCCTTATGGCACTGATTTTACTCAAATTTTTTTAAGATTGTCATGAATTTTATGGCACATATCGTGTGCCCTTTACTGGTGGTCTATGGTAGAAAAAGAAGAAGGAGGCACCCAAGAGTTGGGCACCACTTGTCTTGCTCTGTTTGGATTTTCCTTGACTAGGTATTTGACCTAGACAAGGATTCTTCATATATTTTTATTTAAGGTGAATTTCTTCTTGAGATTTTTGTGAATTATATAGAATTGAGAGACCTTTGGGGCATATAAAAATCAAAGAGAAAGAGTGTTGGGACATGGAGATATAATAGACACAAAACTATGTATCTGGGTTAGAGCAAAGAGAAGAAGAAGAGGGTCTTCTTCTAGGGTTGCTGTGTTCACCTCTTCCCTTCCTCCATCTATGAGTTTTCTGAGAGTATCTCACATCAAAAACTCTTTCTCTTACTTCTCATATTTGAAAGTATCCAAATCAAGAAGAAAGAGGCATCTGATCGACCATCGAAGTAGGATCAGCACAGTACTAGCATACTGTGCTGATTTTCTGGAGCAGGACTTCTAATCGTGATTCGTGGGCTCGTGTGGATGACTCCTAGAGGTCGGACACGTGTATGGCTTGCAACATCATCTTCATGCCCAGATCAACAAAGTTAGAATGTCTAACTTGCAAGGTAATAGATCTGATCTATTATATTTTACATACATTAGATGTAGTATAGAAACATGTTGATATGATCAACATATAGTTCTTGCTCTTTATATTTTAATTTTTGATTTAATACCATGTAATAATCATGTAATAAGATCTTAGATCTAGGGATTCTTTGATTTTATAAGATAAATTTTGATTTATTTTAGTCTTTCACTGCCTGATCTTGAAAAAGTTTCAAGATCTAATCCTGAAATCCTAGATCTGGTTCCTTCACAATCCTAACCCTAACCCTAACTATTTTTTTTAGTATTAATTGCTATTTTTTTTCAAATTAACCTAAAATTTACCCACATAAACTTAATAAAAATTACATGAAAAGAGTAAAAACTTAATTGTCAGAAGCATTCATCATCTTAGAATTTTTTTTGGTGACTGCTGGAGACAATGTAAGCTTTCAAGTTTGATTAATTTCATGCATCCAATTTAGTTGCATAGAACCCCTTATTTGAAATTGGTTGTGCATATTCATCTCAAATCAATTTAAGGGCAACACTCATAACAAGTTAAGGTGAAGATTTCATCACCCTTTCTTAGCCCAAAAATAACCAACCAGCATCCCGTATTAATCCAAATCTAACTAAAATCAAGTAGACATGAGCCCCTAGGATCAATTGAGTTCAGTTTGAGTATTATGGTCAAGTCAAGTACAAAGTAAGTTGGGACTCACCCCTGAAACTAGTATCTAAGACTAGAGGTTACAAAGGCTTTGCCTAAGTGGACTTGTGGTTATTTAATTAGTTTTGTTAGCTTACCTAGCCAATTCAATTGATGTCTAAGGCAAGCAACGGGGGGACCACCATGACCTCATCTCTTGCCTGGCTAGTTAAAGGAAGTGAGAACAAACCCAATTTGTATTCAGACTAAGCCACTATATATCAAACTATTAGATCTAAAAAATTCATAGGCATATAGGTTTAATTGCTCGCTAACTTGATTGCAATTAATACTTAACCGCAATTAATTCTTCTTATCTTTCATCTTTAGGTCTAGAGCTTTCTTTACGATCTCACCTTTAGAACTTCTCTCTTTCTTTCTCTTCTCTTTTCTTTCTCCTTTAAAAAAAAAACTCATTCATACATTAGGGTTTGCACTGATACATGCATGGTATAATATTTTTTACCCTGATCTAGTTGAACTTAATTCTGAAATTGAACGACTGATCTATGTTACTCCTAAAAATTAAATGGCTAAAAATTTTGAGAACCACCTAGGCAGATGAAGGAATATTTTATTTCTTTCACCTATAATCCATCGATGTTTTCATCATTCTATGGGATCAAATATTCTGATTCTAGTCCTGAGGTCGATTTGAACTTGCTAGCCCAAAAATTAGATAAAATCGACCTTCTTATAGATAAATGCCTAGCTCTAGGTCAACAATCTCTTGTACAATGCACACCACCTCCCAATTATCAGGAGATTTATTCTATCTGTGCTAGCCCAGCCTATCATGTTAGTGAATTTTCTATGGCTGTATAGTTTTCACCTTTCATCCAAGAACAAGTTCAAACTACTCAAGGTTACTCTAATCCTATCAATGACCCATTCTTAAATGCATATAACCAAGATTGGAGGAACCATCCTAATTTTTCTTGGAGACCCCAACAAACTCAGGCTCAGATCCAAATTTTTTCTGTGCAGAACTTTCAAAATAGGCTCCAATACCAAAATTATGTCTATAATAGTGGTCAGCTTAGTCAGCCTATCCAGCCATCCTATTACAATCAGCCATTATACCCACCTCCTCAACAGACCAATCTAACCGATGATAGATTTAGCCAACTTCAACAAATGATCATGATCCAACAGCAATCTCTCACTAGGCTAGAAGCACAAATAGATCAATTAACTAAATCTATTATGAGGTGAGAACTAGGTCAATTGCCAAACGAACCAATACTGAATTTTGAAAATGACCCACCCATCCACCAACCACCTGGACCTAGTCATCAATCTAATATCCCACCTAAGAATCCTCAATTTGAAAATGACAATATAATTTTTGAGCTTAGAAGTAATAAAATTCTTAAGGACCCATATTCAGATCAGGTGCTGATGCTAGTCAAAATGAAAATTTAGAAAAAGAGGTTAGTACTGAGGCTATCCCAACAGAAGAATCTGAGCTCGAAACTGATACTGAGAAGAGAGCGGATGAGCTACCTGAGATATATCCACCAAAAATTTCATTTTCTTCATCCCTAGAAGTCGGTTCATCTTCTTTAGAATCACCATCCCCTCCAGAATTGAAATCGTTCTCAATCGCACTTGAGAATACATGTTTAGAATTAAATAGCATCCTTCTAGTATCCATTGCATCGAATATAACTCCTAAACTGAAAACTCAATTTATGAGTATTATAGAAGAACAAATAGGAGAAATTCTCAACAAACAAGGATCTAAGAATTATCTTACTACAATTAAAAATGGGGATGTGAAATACTTTTTGAAGAATGGTAATAAAATATTGAAATTTATCAAAGGCCATCTTCTTGAGATTGATAATCCAAAATCATTGGAATTTGTCAATCCAATATTTGACACAGGATAAGTAAGAATTGGCATGGTCTGGCTGAAGACGGTAAACTTAGCGCTTCCTGGGAGGCAACCCAGTTTTTAATTTTTAATTTTATACTTTTTGCTATCTTTTGTATTTTGTTTAGGTCAATCAAGTCTTACATAGTATCTTTTGTAGGGATTTGAAGATAATTTTGGCTAAGTTGGGGGGAGAATCAATTTTGAAAAGACTTCTGGATCAGGTGACATCTCTCTTTTTCTTTCTCTTTATATACACCCTTCATTTTTTCTACTCCATTGAGGACAACGTCGATTAAGTTGGGGGGGAGGATAATAAAAATTTTTAAATTTTTAAAGTTCTCAAGTAAGTTAGCATTTAGTACTTAAGCACCTGATTATACTTAAGAATCAAGTTAAACCAAGCATTTTTTTAAAAAAAATTGATGCACAGATCAGAAAGTTTGTGAGATATTGAGAGATCAAGTATTAAGAAAACTCAATAAAGAGTTAAGCTTAGAACTTAAACAATTTTCTTTGAATATTTTTAAATTTTTCTTCCAACATCAAAGAAGAGTTAACTTCTTATGGGCTTGTGTAAAGTAACTATATATTTTTTTTAAAAAAAAATTTTCAAGTACCTCATGCTGAGTAACCGGGCCTCTTTGCCTAAGCAAGCATTGAGTTTCATCTCAAAAAGTATGAAGGACAAAGAAGCTTTGTTGTAAAGCTAGTTTTAACTCATAGCCTGTTTGATTCGAACAAGTAGGTCTGAGGGGTATTCTATATCTAGTGCCCTAAAGCCGTCTGATTTGAGAGTCATTGGCTGAAAACTTGCTACATGGGTCAAATAAAAAGCTTAAGGGGTTAAGACACTCAATAGAAGTACAATATTAGAAAAAAAAATCAATCAATAAATGAAGGATGAAAGTAATAATATATTTGTCCATATGAAGGTTAATAATTTGGAGATAAAAGTAGAGATAATTTGAAAAAATTCAGAAAAGATTTTAGTATTCTTAGTTTAACTCTCATATTGACTAGTATTAAAACCCCAATGACATACCTCATTTACACTCTACTGAATATCAATGGTCTTTTGAAAATTATTTGGTGAAATTTAAAATTTTAAGTTAAATGATACTTAATTTTAAATTTTTTTTTTACTCGAGGATGAGCAAAGTTCAAGTTGGAGGGTGTGATAAGTGATATATTTTTGTATTTATTGAAAGTATTTTTGATGATTTATGGTGCTAACATTTTCTTAAAATCCTAATTTTATGAATAAATTGAATTTCTTGCAAAAATAAATAATTTTAAAAAATATAAAATTAGAGCATATTTATAGAAAATAGATATTAATTTAATTGAGTAATTTAAGCACCAAATTGATAAAATATATGTCAAAATTTAATGCATATTTTTTAAAATTTTTCAGGCAAAAATCAGAGCAAAAATGAGTCAAAATACCCTTAGAAAAGCTTAAAAAAGACCTCCGGTGCATGGTGGACTGGTCGGTCGGTCCACGGAATCAGGGTGCGGTCCATCAGAAATTTTACGTGGTCCACAAGTGTGGCTCACAGTGGGTGGAAGGTACTTTTCACGAACAGATGGTCAGGATTTAAACCAATGGAGATCGAACGGTTGCTGTTCGCTGCCAGTTTGTAAGGGAAAGTTTTGCATGATCCAACTATCAAAAATGCATCCATCATCAGATCCGACGGTCCAGACTCATTGTCGACTTTGAATAGAACTCTTTTGCATGATCTGATGGCCCAGAACCAATTCCAGGCATGATCGGATGGCTGTGGTTCGATCCAACTTTGATAAGGATTAAAACTATGGATTTTGATCAAATCTGGGTGGTCCGAAGCTCATCCGATGGCTAGGAATATTCTTAGAGAGATTAATATGATTTCTAATGATTTTAAGACTCCTTTTCCTACCAAAAAATTATGAAAAATTTATTTATAAATAGGAGGTCTGGGAATAAGCTTTTGGAGCAAAAAAATTGAGAAGAAAGTATAGAAAAAAATAAAGAAAAGATTAGATAGGTTTAGGGACCCAAGAAAAATAAAGAGAGAAGCCAGTTCACTCTACGGAGTATGACGAAAGATGGAGAGGTCATCAACCATCTCTCTGACGAGGCTGGACTGATCAACTTCAGATCTTTGTTACAATTTTATTTTTATTTTATTTTATTATTTTTTTTTAATTTTTTATATTTGAATTTTAATTTTAATTAATACAAAATTTATTTTTTTATACTTTAAATTTTTGTCTTTTATTTTTCGTAAGTAGATGCTAGGATCTAGCTAGTAGATCTTAGTATCCGATTTATTTTATGCTTTTTAAATTCTTGTTATTTATTTTTATTACAAGTAGATGCTAGGATCTAATTAGTAGATCTTAGTACTCGATTTATTTTTTGCACTTTTAATTTTTACTTTTCGACTTAAATTATTTTCTCTAAAATTTTATTTTTTTTTTTACAAAATCAATGATTTCAAATTAAAATCCTGCCTTCTCTGTGGATTCGACCCAACTCACTACTTTCTATATATTTTTAATTTTTATTGAAATCAGAATTTGATTGATAATCACGGTGTCCTAACGACAACATCTTGACCGTATCAACTTACCAATGGATCATCCACATCGCATATGAAGTTTTCTCTCTGCACCTTTATATATTTTTACTTGAGGTAGTCACGTGTTCTGCTGCTCTATGGGCTTGGATATTTGGTGAGACCTAAGCTCTTTAGCAAGAGCTATAGTGCCATTGTTTTTGCGGTATAGTGTCACGGTATTTGATAGTATGACTGAAAGAAGAGTGCCCTACAAGCCAATCGCAAGTGTGTTGCAATGAAACTTTTCTTTATAATTTTTCAACTCATGAAATGATATTTATTATTTGAGGTATTGATTCATCATATTAACTGCATCTTATTATGTCTAAGATTATAATGAACCTCAAAGATTAGGGTAATAGTTTTAGGAGACATGAATGGGTCATGCTAGTGAAACCTAAAATCCTAAAACCCTAATCTTAAACATTCCTGATCGTAGGAGCATTGAGTCGGGGATCAGTGTTTCAGATAGACTGGCACATTCTATGTATGCTCGATGGAGAGCATGGCAGATCACACTAGCCACTTGTGTGGGACACTAATACAAAGATATGGGTGCTCATTTGAGAAATGAGTCCACTGAATTGACTCGATGAAAGAGAACATCTTATGAAGACCTTACTTGCATGTCAAAGATGGTTCTCTAAGTGAGAGTTGTGCAAGTGATCCTTAGACCTAAGACCACCATGAAATCTTGTGCACATGAATCCATATTTTGGTTCATACTCAAGCATGACTTTAAGACAGTACGGGATATTCTGGATATGGTAGGAGTGTGTACGATGATTGTGAGTAGGTCAACATGGAATCGATCGCTCCTAGTAAGAGGAGATCGCATCCTGTGTATTCTCATTCGTAGATGACTCAGAAAAAATCTTTTGGTCAAAAATAAGAAGGAGATTAGAAAAAGTTTCTAATACTTCTTTATTGGAGTCATCATTAGTTAATTGAGAATCGATATGAATGTGTGTTTGAGTTTGACATGATTCCATACTCATGAACATATTTAGAGTGCTGGGATGATTGAAGGATTGTATTGCATAGTAACTTACCACTGAAGAAAATATTTGATATTTTTATCAAATTTTTATATTATTTGAGTCATCATGATATATTGCTAGATGTCAATCTTGACTTATAAATTTTTGATTGAATTAAAAAGTTTAATTCGAACGCCAATTAGAAAGAGTTCTAATTACTGAAATCGGGTTAGCTCGATTGGACCTAAATTAGTTAGATTAAATTATAATCAAATTAGGTCAACTTATACTCAAACCTACTACTAGCTATATGTGGAACCCAATGGGTCACACACATATAAAAATTGGCTAAGGAACTTTTTTAAAAAGGTTGATTGGAATTTTGGATTCAGTCGGGGTTTCAGTAAGCATGCTAGCACGTGTGGAATCCCTAGCTCTTTCAGAGATCAATTTGGTCTCATGCCTTGCTCATTTGCTAGCCCAATTTAGTGGGCATTTGGGTTAGGACAACCCACCTAGAAGTAGTTAAAAAGAGGTACCATATCTAGTGTACACGCCAAATAACTAAGAGTCCAACTTAAGAAGGACTCTTGGTGCTAATATGCAGAATGCATGCGCACTTTATTTGTGGCATGGAGAAGAACTAAGAATCCTTCTATTTTGGGTCTCTATTTTTTATGACAAGTAGATAAGATGATGAGCCACCTAGCACACCTTTTGAAGTATGAAAAATCTATCAAATTGTGCATGAAAAAAATTGCTCAAAACATTGCTGTGCGTGCGATAGGTTTTTTTAGATGCATGAAGGGATGCAAAGACTCCTTCTGTTTAGGGAGTCTTAAGTGACTTTTTATCTGATTATTTTTGTGATAAGGATCATTTTAAGGGCTGATCACGTGGTAAAAATCTAAAAAATTATCAGACTAAGAAAGGTTGCTTTTCAGACCCTTTTTTGGGCATGCACGTGTGTGATAGGGAGAAGGTGCTCGCATGTCTCTTCGGTGAAGAGTTCTTCTCACACATGAACTCTTATCCAAATAATGTGTCATTTGGTGATGGCCTTTTAATTTGAATAGAGGTTTATGTGGCAAAATTTCATACTAATCTAATATGCAAAAAGTATCTCGTTCTGGGCGTGCATGCATGAGAAGGCAGGAATCGACATATCACCCCCTGAAGAGTCCTTCTGTTTAAGGACTCTCAAATAAGTGATACGAGGATTTGATATATTTTTCTAAATGAGGCGTGCCTTCTCTATTAGCACCCCATCTGGTGCTATAAATAGGAAATGGCAAATGAGGTGATCATTCAATTCTTACATCCCGTATCCACTCCCTCTCTCCCTCTCTTACAACTCTAAGTTTTAGGACAAGGCTTGTTCTTTTAAGACAAGCCTAATCCTAATTGCTCTAAGGGTTTAAGAGGTCTAGAAAAAAATGGTCAAGTCCAGTGGATGGCTCAAAAAGATTCAGACTCAGGTCTGGAGGTAGATCTGATTGATTGGTGGCTGGTTGAGTTCTAGGGGCTAGAACTCTTAAAGCAAGGTGAAAAAGGAGCACTGTCTTTGGCTCAATTTTTATATGGATCACCATTAGAGGGTGGATACTTGGATGCCTCATAAAAATTGGATTAGCATTATAGGTATTTTTCTGATATAAATTTATTTTATTGTACTTTGATTGATATAGTCAAGAGTTTCTTGGTATTAGGTTTTTCGATGCATCGGATATTTTTAATAAAAATTTTAAACACCTAATTCTTTCACTATGCCATCAAAACTCAATAGTGGTATCAGAGTCTACTTTGATCTATATAATCAAAGATTAAATTATTATCTTGATTGTGATCAAGCATGGGTTTTTAGTTTGGTTCAAGTCGGCTCAAGGGTTGAACCCAATTAAACATCCAAACCCTAGTATGTCTTAGAGATATGTTTTAAATATAAAATACATGATGTATGTATAAAATTTTCTTAGTAGCTTAGTACTCTAATTGAGGTTCATCACCAGGCCATCTGGTTATAAAAGAAAGTAGGGTTCAGAGACCCTCTCTTCCTATTCAATAAGGTACTCTTATGGCGTGTAGGGGTGCCACTGTGATGTCCCAAGAAGAAGAACTGTGAAAAGAGTATTTTGTATTCATGCATGTTATTAAAACTTCATGCATATGTGATATGCTTAAAATACTAGTTATAGTCATATTGTATGATTATGTTTTTCATATCTTAGAGATATGACTAGATGCTATGTTTAGTTGTTATGATCAACTATATTTGTGCATCATTGCGATTGATTGAATTAGGATGTGCTTGAGACCACTAAAGCTCTCATAAAAATTATATTTAGTGATAGTGTTATGAATCAGTAGCTGAATTATTTTTTGAATCGATTAATCAATTGGTGTCTAAAGAGTGTTTCAAGTGCGGTGGTTATTTAATTGGTTTCGTTGCTGGCCTAGCCAATTTTATTGGTGTCTAAAAAAAGTAATGGGGGGACCCCCATCAATCTTTACACTTTTCTGGTCAATTAGATTAGTTTGAATCTTGAATGATGGTAGCTTAGTATTTTGAATACTACATATGCCTTCCTTCATGCCTAGTCAATATCCTATCAAAAATCATAGTAGGTTTGTTGTGATATCCACAAGGCTTGCTATGAGGATTGATGTGGGTTTGTCTTGGTGCATATTAGATGCTTTACGGTATATTTTGGATATATTACTTTATTGTGATATCCACAAAGATAGTATTTTTTAAATATGACTGTATGAAAATGAAGGGTCTGACTTAACTATAAAATACTATAGTTTGTTGTGATATCCACAAGGCTATAAGTATTTTTAGAGGCAAGGTCTATGTTGAGAGTTGCATGAGATACAATTGGATAGATTTTTCTACTTTTGAACTTATTGAGGTTTGTTGTGATATCTACAAGGCTTCAATAAGAGATTAGGGTCTCAATCTCATTAAGAAATCAGATTAAGATTTCTCATTTGCCATAGGAGAGGGCTATGGTATCCGATAAAATAGTGAAAGACATAACTAGTTTTTAAAAGTTCTCAACTAGTTATACATATTAAACATAAGTGGTTTGCTTATACTATTGTTCTTTATTTATGTAGATTTAAGTCTGCATTATAGCTTTTTTTTTTTCACTGCATAACACTATAGATAAAAATATGTTGATCGATCTTAACTATGTGGATGGGTTGAGGAACTTAAGAGTTAAGTTCATATCAGAGAAGAACTCCAATGTTCTGGATATTTTTGATCTTGGGATGGTCAGTAATAATGAAAAGGCAAAAGATGTCCATATGAATATTAGCTATTTATTTTGTGGCAAGTTTGGATATTGAGAGTATAGTTGCAAGAATAATCTTGCAAGTTTGAAGCAGGATGCAAGTATAGCACCAAAAGGTGTGTATATGATACAAACCTATTTTTCATTGAGTGGCTTAGACTCTAATACTTGGATATTAGATATCGTCTATGGATTGCATATTTGTAATTCATTATAGCAACTACAGAATATCAAAGGTCTGAAAAGAGATGACCTCAAGCTTTATGGCGTAAGTGAAGAGTCCATTAGCACAGAGGCTGTGGGAACCTGTATGCTTGATTTATCTTCAGGCAAAACTTTAGTATTGAAAGACTATTAGTACAAACCAAAGATCATTAGAAATATTATTTCTATACCTTTGTTATTAAAATAAGGTTATGAAATAAGTCTAATGAAAAATGGATCCTCCATTTTCTTTTCTATTGACTTTTATAGCAGTGTTATATTGATAACAATCTTTTAATTCTTGTACTCAATGATAATATTTTTTATATTGAAAAAAATATAAAAAGAAAGAGAGAACATGTGAATATCACATATCTCTGGCATTGCCGTCTTAGTCATATTTGTGAGTCAAGGATAAACAAGTTATACAAAGAGAAATTTTTTGACCCGTATGATTATGAATCATTCAGAACTTGTGAATCTTGTCTCATGGATAAGATGACCAAGACTCCATTTTTTGGATATGAAGAGAGGATAAGTAAGTTGTTAGCCCTAGTACATACAGATGTATGTGGACTAATGACAACTCAGGCTAGAGGTGGATACTCCTATTTTATTACCTTTACAAATGATTTATCAAGGTTCGGGTATGTGTATCTTATGAAACATAAATCCATAGCCTTTGATAAGTTCAAGGAGTATCAATGTATGGTTAAGAAATAAATTAAAAAAAGTATCAAGGTTCTTCGATCCAATCAAGGAGGAGAATACTTATCCAGTGAATTTTTTGATCATCTTAAAAGTAAAGGTATTCTCTCTAAATGGACTCCTCCTTATACACCTCAGTTAAATGGTGCAGCAGAAAGAAGGAATCACACTTTAATAGATATGGTGTGGTCCATGATGTGCTTCACTGATCTTTTAATATCTTTTTGGAGATATACCCTAAAGACTGTCGCATACATATTAAACAAAATACCTTCAAAGTCTGTTGCAAGCACCCCATATGAGATATGGAAGGAAAGGAAGCCTAATCTTAAACATCTTAAGATTTGGGGCTGTCTAGCTTATGTCAAAAATATTTTTGGATATAAGCTTAGTGCTAGATCAGACAAGTGTAGGTTTGTAGGGTATTCTAAGAAAACTAATAGATATTATTTCTACCACCCTACTGATCAAAAAGTATTTGTTAATAGGCACGCTATTTTTTTGGAGAATGAATTCATCCAAGAAAGAAGCAGTGGGAGGAATATTGAACTTATTTAAGTTCATGATCTACAAATTGATCCAGAAATACTAGTGGTTGGACCACAAGAAGATCTTCAATCAGAAGTACCTTTAAATGAGGTACATCCATAATACACACCTCCTCTCCAAAGATGAGATAGAGTGCGTCAAGCACTTCTGAGATATGGTTTTGTCATTGAGAATGACAATTCGATTAATATCATTTAAGATGATGATCCACTAACCTATTCGAAAGCTGTCGTAAGTAGAGACTCAGACAGATGGCTGGAAGCCATGAAATCTAAGATGAACTCAATGTACACCAACCAAGTGTGGACCATGATTGATGCACCTTAGGGTGTGACCCCAATAGGGTGCAAGTGGATCTTCAAAAAAAAGATCGAAGTAGATGGCCAAGTAGAAACCTAAAAATCTAGGTTGGTGGCGAAGGATTTCAGATAAAAGCAAGGAATTGACTATGATGAAACCTTCTCACCAGTGGCTATGCTCAAGTCTATCAGGATTTTGCTTGCTATAGTAGCATACTATGATTATAAGATCTGGCAGAAGGATGTCAAGACTACATTCCTCAATGGTAATCTAAAGGAAGAAGTCTATATGACTCAACCAGAGGGCTTTGTCTCAAGTGGGAGGGCAAATCAAGTATGCAAGCTAAAGAGATCTATCTATGGATTAAAGCAAGCTTCGAGGAGCTGGAACATCCAATTTGATATGACAGTCAAAGAGTTTGGCTTTATCAAAAATAAGGATGAACCATGTGTGTATAAGAAGATAAGTGGGAGTACTGTTATCTTCTTAGTTTTGTATGTCGATGATATACTGCTCATTGAGAATGATATCTCAATAATGCAATCGATCAAGACTTGGCTATCGAATAAATTTTTCATGAAAGACTTGGGTGAAGCATCCTATATACTGGGTATAAAGATTTATAGAGATAGATCTAAAAAGATGTTAGGCTTATCCCAATCACGATACATAGATCTCATATTAAAGATGTTTAATATGGAGGCTAGTTGAAGGAAAAACCGCCTTTTTTCTTGTAGGATCTTTCAGATCTAATGAGATCTGGGGTAAAATATTTTTAAAAAAATTATCCTATGATATTTCAAATCTAAAATCTATTAAATTTAATTCTTGTTATCTAATATTTAATCTAAAATTAAATCTAAAACTTGAGGATTAGAGAAATACCTCTAGGGTAACTAGATTACCCAGTAAATGATCGCAGCAATGCCCGAGGTTCAAAAATAGCCACACAGTCGCCTGGCCTCTACCAGTATCCACTCAAGCAGGATCTGGATCATCTTCTCCTTGAAAATCTCTGTTCCAAAAATAGATATGGATCTAATCTGGAAGATCTTCAAAAGATCTTCTGAAGCTGGACCAGCAGCTTCTCGACAAATCCCTGCAGTCTTCTGATCAGGGAGCCACCACACCTTGGACAAGCACTAGATGGATGCCCAACTTCTTGGATGTGAAGAGGGGAGAGAGAGGACCAGAGGGAGCATGGAGAAGTGGAGGGATATCAGGCTTTTGCTGGGGATTGAGCAGATTCTCTAAACCCTAGGCGCAGATAGGGTTTAAATAAACCCTGCTACGCCATGCAGTGCCACATCATTCGACCAATCAAAAAATTTTAATTAATTCTGGAAAAATGTTGATTGATGGAGTGATATCATCTGATCATATCAAATAAAAACTCCATCAAACCCTCCTACTGTTGGTGCCAACACTGGATAAACACTGTGAGATTGGCGCCCAACAGTTTGAGTCGATCAAGGCATAGAGTCCTCATCACATGGGACTCTATCCTTATCCACTTGGGGCGCACACCCAATCTGATCTTGGCACCCACTTTGAGGCCTAATGTAGCAGGTGGACACTCCACAAAAACTTTTCAATGACCTCTTGCCAAGTGGCCTTCAGTTCAAAATCCATAAGTCAACGTTTGATCGATGTCGTAAAACAGAAATGGCAGGTGACAGGAATTGGCAGGTGTTATCTTAAATTCATCTCATGAATTAAGACAAGACTTTTCTTAGCTGAATTGGTTCCAGTCAGACTGTGAAAAATCTTCTCAAGGTTCTCTGGGTGAGTCAAATCATATTTGGCTCAGTCGAGATAGAAAAGATTACGCGAGGAGAAAGTTAGGCTCAATCGTGTACTAGCATGATTTTCTTGAACCTAATTGGATCTAATCCAAATCAATCGAACTGAGCTAGCTCGATTGATGACATCCAGACCCTAACTCTTATTTGTATGACCCAGTTAGATTTATTTTCATATGGTAATGAGACATATCATGATCTCATCATCGACATCATAGAAACTTCTTTCGATGGATCAAAACTCTTCTGATTCAGACAATTAGAATGATCGATCATCAAGATCATTCTAATTGCTCCTAAAATCCATCAGTGACACCTAACAGTATATGGTGGCAACCCATCAGAAATGAAGATGAACCTCTCAGTGTAGCTACCTGTGTGATTGAGTTCTTCTATCATGAGTCCCGACTGAATTAGGGTTAAGATGAACTCATCAAACCCAACATCAATCATATGAATCAATCGATCGATCCAAGTCTGATGTGAAACTTTAATGGAAAACTCTTTTCCATTATTTCACTTTTCCATGGCCATGGGCTTAAGAATTTGATCTTTCGATCATCATAGAACTACTTCTCTTATCTACCGAGGTTGATAGATCCCTTCTTGGTGCAATCTGGTTCCTACAATGAATATGCTACAGCAAACATACACCTCAGGATTTCGAATGGCTAAGAGATCGAGTTATGGTGTAGTCAAACTATAACACACTCAAGGTAAACAGTCGATGCACCTCAGGTCAAAGAACTAGACACACAGCTACAGCATCGAGCTAATCATCGATGAGAAGGTAGACTTCCTTATGACTGCTCGAGGTGGTCACGCTCAGTACTCTCGTTCTTAATGAATACCTATACTCTCGCTCTGATATCTCCACATCATAGACTCAAGACTCATCTATCCTAAGAAAGCGATCGTACACCAACCTTCCGAATCGATCACCATCCTCGTGATGATCCTATGGTCAGGAGCTGTTTATGAGTTAGTTATGTAAATTCATGCCTTAAATTTTCAACTCTTGAAAATATGAATTAACATTCCTACTAACTCAAAGGATGTATCACAGATATAATGTACATAATGTGATAGTAGAATAACTCTTTTATTTATTTATAGTCAAAATTATAAATTTGTCCTTACATTTGTACAGGAATGTGTCAGCCAATCTGGTATCTAGGGCACACATCTAACATCCCACTTGACCTAATGTCAATTGGCTATATATCTAAGTCCCATCTTCTCAAGGTGGGCTTCAATCTTTTGCTGGCCTAATGGCTTTGTCAGTGGGTTTGCCACATTATCTGTGGATTCGACTCTCTTAACCTCGATATAACCTTTTTCGAGGTAATCACGGATCAGATAGAATCGCCGCTCGATATGCTTGGACTTCTGGTGAGACCTTGGCTCCTTAACTAGGGCTATGGCGCCATTATTGTCGCAGTAAAGAGGGATGGCATCCGATAACATCACTCTAAGCTCTGTGGCAAACTTTTTGTACCAGAATGCCTCCTTCACAGCTTCTGATGCAGCAATATACTCTGCCTCCATGGTGGAATCAGCAATTACCGTTTGCTTGAAACTCTTCCAGCTAACTGCACCATCATTGTAAATGAACAGACTCTCAGATGTCGACTTTCAATCATCCATATCAGACATAAAGTCTGAGTTTGTAAATCCTTGAACCTGGAGTTCTTCATGCTAAATCTTTTTAGTACCTCCTCTATGTACATCTTCTATGAAAGTCCCAGTATCCTATTTGGTCTATCTCTATTGACTTTAATATCCAGTATAAAGGATGCCTCTCCTAGATCTTTTATAGAGAACTCCTTAGACTACCATATTTTGACTGAGGTCAACATGAAAATATCATTCCCAATCAGGAGGATATCATCTATGTACAGTACGAGGAAGACAACTGTGCTCCCACTGACCTTCTTGAACACACATGATTCCTCCTCATTCTTGATGAAACCAAATATTTTGATCACATCATTGAAATGAGTATTCCAGCTCTGAGATGCTTGCTTAAAGTCTATAAATGGATCTTTGCAGCTTGCAGATCCTGTGATCATCATCACTGGATGTGAAATCAAGCGACTGTTCCATATAGATATCTTCCTCAAGATATCAATTTAAGAACGCCGTTTTCACATCCATTTGCCATATTTCATAATCGAAATAGGCTGCAACAGCAAGTAATATACGGATGGATTTTAGCATGGCTATGGGTGAAAAGGTATCCTGATAGTCAATGCCTTCGCGCTGACTATAACCTTTCGCTACGAGCCTAGCCTTGAATGTCTCCACATTTTCATCTGCACCTATCTTTCTCTTGAAGATCCATTTATACCTAATAGGTACAATACCTTCAGGTGGATCTACCAAGGTCCAGACTTGGTTTGAGTGCATCGAGTCAATTTTTGATCTCATTGCCTCTAACCATTTCTCAGAGTCGATATCTGATATCGCCTCGTCATAGGTCTTGGGGTCATCACCATGAGCCCCATTTCTCGTGAAAAATATTTCCTCTACTTCCTCTTGTATAGTACCTATGTACCTTTTAGGAGGATGGAAAACCTTAGTCGATCTACGAGGTGGAAGAGATTGTGTTAGGACTGGTTCTAATTGATTTGGTTCCTCAGGTTCTTTAGCTCATTGCTTTTGGGAGACATTCTCCTTGAGCTTAATTATTCTTTCGATGCCACCATCTTGAATAAACTATTTTTCAAAAAAAATAGCATGTCGATTCACAATCACATTATGATCTTTCGGAATATAGAAATAGTATCCTAATGACTCTTTAGGATATCCTATGAATCGAGCTCTAAAAGATCTGAACTCTAACTTGTCCACCTGCTGTCTCTTGACATGAGCCGGACAACCCCAAATTCTGAGATGACTCAGACTTGATTTCTTACCATGCCATATCTCATACGGTGTGGTAGGAATGATTTTAAAGGGAACCCTATTCAATACATATATTGCTGTCATGAGACAATGTCCCCAAAAAAACTCAGGGAGGTCCGTCAAGCTCATCATGGAACGGACCATATCTAATAGGATCCGATTTCTCCCTTCTGAAATCCCGTTGAGTTGTGGTGTTTCAAGTGGAGTCCATTAAGAGACTATGCTATTGTCCTTAAGATAGTCTAGGAACTTCCGACTAAGGTATTCACCTCCTCGATTTGATCGAAGAACCTTAATGGGCTTTCCTATTTATTTTTCTACCTCATGTCTGAATTCTTTGAACTTTTCAAAGGCTTCAGACTTGTGTTTCATTAAAAACACATACCCGTACCTAAACATATCATCGGTGAAGTTAATGAAGTAGACATAGTTGCCTCTAGTCGGCACATCAAATGGGCCGCACACATCCATATGTACTAGAGCAAGTAGGTCTGTGGCCGTTTTCCCATGTCCCACAAAAGGGAGCTTGGTTATTTTGCCTTGAAGGCATGATTCACAAACTGGATATGACTCGAAAGTCAACGGACTCAATAGCACGAATTTCTCTAATTTGTTAACCATGTCTTCCACTATATGACCTAGCCTTAGGTGCCACAGATACCTATCATTTAGACTATCTCTAGGCCTTTTAATTCCTATGGCATTCACATTTTGCTTGATATGAAATACAGATACATCAATATGTAGCTGATAGAGATCATTTATAAGAAAATCATTTATAACTTTATTATTTTTATGAAATATGTTACAATGGTCTTTATGAAAGCTAATCACATAGCCTTCTTGTGCTAAACATGAAATAGAAATCAAATTTCTACATGCTGCAGGCACATAATAACAGTCTCTAAGAACTAAATCTAATCCTAACGGTAATCACAGATAGTAGGTTCTCATGGCCGCAGCAGCAACTCTTGCTTTGTTCCCGATGCGTAGGATCATATCCCCATCCCTTAACCTCCTGCTCTCCTCAAGATCCTGCATAGAAGTGCACAAATGAGCACTAGAACCAGAGTCAAGTACCCAATTGGATGCAGAGGAAACCGTAAGATAAGATTCTATAACGAGCATACCTCCAGAAGGACCATCCTTCTTGTTCTTCAGGGTGGCCAAGTACTGAGGATAGTTTCATTTTCAATGGCCGTCTGAATTGCAGTGAAAATATTTTTTCTTTTCAGCAGCCTTCTTCTTCGGCTCTGTCTTCTTCCTTTTCCCATCCACCTTCTGCTTCTTCGCAGAATTTTTCTTCTTTCCAAAAGACTTTCTCTTGGAAGAAGTCCGCTCCACAGTAAGGACTGAGCCTTTTGAACTCTTCAAAGAAAGCTCAGCTGTAACCAACATGTTGATTAACTCAGCTAAGGTACACTGCATCTTATGCATATGGAAGTTCATGATGAACTGACCATATGCATCGGATAAGGATTGAAGGATCACATCAATCTGAAAATCCCTGTCTAAGATGACATCGAGCTTCTCAAGCTCCTCAATGTCCTTGATCATTGACAAACCATGATCTTGGATTGACTGCCCATCACGCATTTTATCCTTAAAAAGTCTTTGGCAGACTTGATACTTGGCTGCGCGACTTTGTTTACCAAACAACTCTTGTAGGTGAGTCAACATTTGGTGGGTAGTCATAATATTCTCATGCTGGCGCTGCAAGTCATCAGATATTGTACCCAATATATAGTACCTGGCTTTATTATCATCATCCATCTACTTTTTCAGAGATGCTCTTTGTTCAGTAGTCGGACGTGCTGGCATGGCAGGTGGGTCTTGGTCCAAGACATGAGTCAGTTTCTCAGAACCCAGAATAATTTTATAGTTCCTCAACTATTTCTTGAAATTGGATCCAGTCAATCTGTGAGTGTCTAGTATTTTGGTCATGGGGTTGGACGCAGACATGTTTCCTGTAGAGAGTCAAAAGTTTTTAGTTAGATTTTGTAATCAGACTTAACCAATTTGTTTAGGAATTTTATTTTTAAACAAATTATGCTCCCACTATTTTTTCAGATCCTGACACTCCCTAGGTAAAGATGTGAAAATCTTCATGATTAGTGATTTCTAGTGGGTGGTGCGGTCTCATGACTGGCTCATCACCTCACCTAACAGTTATTGGTGATGGGTCAACCGATGAGTGGACAACTCTTGTCCAATGATTCTCTAATCATGGTGCACCCATAACTTGGTCTCTAATTCATGAAGCTCACCGTGTCCGAAATATTGATCCAATCTTTAGTTAAGTCAGACCCACCATTTGTATGAACTAGATTTCTGATTGAGTCTCTCCCCATATCCAGAATATTGAGCATAACCCATCCTCTAATCCATAGCATCCAATGCCTAATGGATATGGTTGCATCTTCCCGGTGCAACTGAGCCACTATAACCAACCGAGAACAATCAACCCCGGAAAGGGCCCACACATCCACAATGGTGGAAGACCTTAGACTTAATATTTTAGAGAGATTTGATTTAGGTCTCATTAAACTTGACTTGACATAGTCATAACAATTGTGACTAACCTAGTGGCATGGGCTAGCTCGAATTGTTAGCCACCTCAAATCAGAACTGGGTCGACACATATGGCCAGATAAGTGAGACCGGTGGAAGGGATATGCCATTAACTTGACAAGAACGCATTCGAGTTGAGTAGCTCCCAATTAAAAATCAGTCGATCGCATCTGCCCACCTTACCTTAGACACCAAATTGTCGAACTAGAACCAATTGGGTTAGCCTATAATCCAGGCTCTAACCACTAAGCCAAATTAGGTCTTATCTTGATCGAGTCATATATGAATGTGATTCAACCTTGACCTAGACTTAATCCTATTAGGCTGGTCAAATATTAGCTTTCATGATCCCATCTAACCAACTTTTGATTCGGTTTGATCAACCGCTAGACCTAATTGAGCAACCCAAACCCAAACCCAATTTTATGAAAATGACTTAGATCTGAAATTCTTAATTTTAGACCTAATTTAAGTTCATAAGCTTAATTTATTAATTAAGTCTTGGGTTAATAAATAAAATATGTAAAATAAATTCTAGGATTTCAGGATCTAGGATTTTGCAGAAAAGTAAGTTTGATTTCTTATTAAGGATGAACGCGCAGCACCCCTACATGCCATAAGAACACCCCATTGAATGGGAGAAGAGGGTCTTAAACCCTACTTTGTTCTTATGACCAGACGGCCATGAGGAACACCTTAATCAAAAATATTAATTTAACTACAAAATTAGTTAGATCTAAGTTATATATCACATATATAATTTCAGATCTAACTTATACATGCTTTGCATACATCTCATGTATTAAAATCTGATCAAATTAGCATGCTTTCAGATCTGATACATCACATATAATATCTAAAAAATAAGATTTAAATTAAACTATTTAATATAAAATCTATTCTAAATAGTTACTAGATAATTCTACAACTAGTCTAGGCATGCAACAGATCAATCTTATATATTAATTAAAATTTTATTTTTTATTTTTTAATCTGAATATAATATTTATAATATTAGAAAATTAGAGAATAAATTAGATCTAATTATATTTTAATCATATTAAAACATAAAACTTCAAGACTATTCATAGTTTAAACTATTCCTAGTCTAGTCATGCATCTCGTACATGTTAGACTACCTAGATTTAATTTTAAATTTTTTGATTTCAGATCTAATCATATCTGATGTGACATATAAAATCTATTAATATCAGATAAATAAAAATAAAAATTAGATCTAAATTAGATCTGAAATAGAGCCATCAACCTGGCTCTAATACCAGTTGAAGGAAAAATCATCTTTTTCCTTGTAGGATCTTCTAGATCTAATGAGATTTGGGGCAGAATATTTAAAAAAAAATTATCTTACAATATTTTAAATCTAAAATTTATTAGATTTGATTCTTATTATCTAATATTTAATCTAAAATTAAATCTAAAACTTGAGGATTAGAGAAATACCTCTAGGGTAACTAGATTACCCTGTAGATGATCGCAGCAATGCCCGAGGTTCAAAAATAGCCACACAGTCGCTTGGCCTCTATCGGTATTCACTCAAGTAGGATCTAGATCATCTTCTCCTTGCAAATCTTTACTCCAAAAATTAGATCTAGATCTGATTTGAAAGATCTTCAAAAGATCTTCTGAAGCTGGAGCAGCAGCTTCTCGATAAATCCCTGCAGCCTTCTGATCAGGGAGCCACCACACCTTGGACAAGCACTAGATGGATGCCCAACTTCTTGGATGTGAAGAGGGGAGAGAGAGGACCAGAGGGGGCATAGAGAAGTGGAGGGATATCAGACTTTTGCTGGGGATTTAGCAGATTTTCTAAACCCTAGGCACAGACAGGGTATAAATAAACCATGCTGCGCCATGCAGTGCCACATCATTCGACCAATCAAAAAATTTTAATTAATTCTAGAAAAATTTTGATTGATGGAGTGATATCATCTGATCATATCAGATAAGAACCCCACCAAACCCTCCTACTGTTGGTGCCAACACTGGATAAACACTGTGAGATTGGCACCCAACAGTTTGAGTCGATCAAGGCATAGAGTCCTCATCACATGGGACTCTATCCTTATCCACTTGGGGCGCACGCTCAATCTGATCTTGGCACCCACTTTGAGGCCTAATTTAGTAGGTGGACACTCCATAAAAACTCTCCAATGACCTCTTGCAAAGTGGCCTTCAATTCAAGATCCATAAGTCAACGTTTGATCGATGTCGTAAAACGAAAATGGCAGGTGACAGAAATTAGCAAGTGTTGTCTTAAATTCATCTCATGAATTAAGACAAGATTTTTTTGAGCTGAACTAGCTCCAGTCAGACTGTAAAAAACCTTCTCAAGGTTTCTGGGTGAGTCAAATCATATTTGGCTCAGTGGAGATAGAAAAGATTACATGAGGAGAAAGTTAGGCTCAATTGTGTGCTGGCACGATTTTCTTGAACCTAATTGGATCTAATCCAAATCAATCAAACTGGGCTAGCTTGATTGATGATATCTAGATCCTAACTCTTATTTGTATGACCCAGTTAGGTTCATTTTCATATGATAATGAGACATGTCATGATCTCATCATCGACATCATCGAAACTCCTTTCGATGGATCAGAACTCTTCTGATTTAGATAATTAGAATGATCGATCATCAAGATCATTCTAATTGCTCTCAAAATCCATCAGTGACACCTAACAGTATATGGTGGCAACCCATCAAAAATGAAGATGAACCTCTCGGTGCAGCTACCTGTGTGATTGAGTTCTTCTATCATGAGTCCCGATTGAATTAGGGTTAAGGTGAACTCGTCAAACCCAACATCAGTCATATGAATCAATCGATCGATCCAAGTCTGATGTGAAACCTTAATGGAAAACTCTTTTCCATTATTTTACTCTACCATGGCCATGGGCTTAAAGACTCGATCTTTCGATCATCATAGGACTACTCTTATCTATCGAGGTTGATAGATCCCTTCTTGGTGCAATTTGATTCTTACAATGAATATGCTACAGCCAACATACACCTCAGGGTTCTGAATAGCTAGAAGATCGAGTTATGGTATAGTCAAACTATAACACACTCAAGGTGAACTGTCGATGCACCTCAGGTCAAAGAACTAGACACACAGCTGCAGCATCGAGCTAGTCATCGACGAGAAGGTAGACTTCTTTATGACTGCTCGAGGTGGTCATGCTCAATACTCTCATTCTCAATGAATACCTGTACTCTCACTTCGATGTCTCCACACCATAGACTCAAGACTCATCTACCCTAAGAAAGTGATCGTACACCAACCTTTCGGATCGATCACCATCCTCGTGATGATCCTATGGTCAGGAGCTGTTTATGAGTTAGTTATGTAATTCATGCTTAAATTTATAACTCTTAAAAATATGAATTAACATTCCTACTAACTCAAAGGATGTATCACAGATATAATGTACACAATGTGATAGTAGAATAACCCTTTTATTCATTTATAGTCAAAATTATAAATTTATCCTTTTATTTGTATAGAAATGTGTCAACCAATCTGGCATCTAGGGCACACATCTAACACTAGTAAGAGAGGTTACCCACCTGCAGGTCATGGTATACATCTCTCAAGAAAATGTGTCCTAAGACATTAGAGGAGAGAAAGAGTATGAATGAAATCCCTTATGCTTTGGCTATCGGATCAATTATGTATGCCATGCTATGTACCAGGTTTGATGTAGCTTATGCTTAGGGCATAGCTATCAGATTTCAAGCTGATCCAAGGGAGGATCATTGGAAAGTGGATGATAGCAAGTCGATATCAGGGTATGTGTTTACCCTAAATGATGGGGCAGTGAGTTGGAAGAGCTCCAAGCAGCAGATAGTATCTGGCTCAATTACTGAGGCAGAGTACATCGCTATTAGTGAAGCCATAAGGAAGCTGTTTGGATAAAAAAATTCATCATGGATTTAGGAGTCATTCCTAAGAATGAAAGACCAATGTCACTCTATCGTGATAACACTGGGGCCATTATTCAATCAAAAGAACCTAGGTCTCATTATAGATCCATACACATCCTCAGATACTTTCATCTCGTTAGAGACAAGATGTTGTCCTTGATTGAGTAGATTGAAAGAACAATATAATAGATCCATTCACTAAGGTCATACCAAAGCAGTTATATAATCGCCATCTTTTGAGAAATAAAGGCAATAGGCTTTAGTGCAAGTGGGAGATTGAAAGAAGAGTACCCTATAAGTCAATCGCAAGTGTATTGCGATGGAACTTTTCTTTATAATTTTTTAACTCATGAAATGATATTTATTATTTGAGATATTGATTCATCATATTAACTACATCTTATTATGTCTAAGATTATGATAAATCCCAAAGATTAGGATAATAGTTTTAAGAGACATGAATGGGTCATGCTAGTGAGATCTAAAATTCTAAAATTCTAATCTTAAACATTCCTGGTTGTAGGAGCATAAAGTCGGAGATCAATGTTCCAGATAGACTGGCACATCCTATGTATGCTCGATGGAGAGGGTGGCAGATCTCACTAGCTACTTGTGTGAGACACTAATATAAGGATGTAGATGCTCATTTGAGAAATGAGTCTATTGAATTGACTCGATGAAAGAGAACATCTTATGGAAGCCTTACTTGCATGTCAAAGATGGCTCTCTAAATGGGAGTTGTGCAAGTGATCCTTAGACCTGAGACCACCATGAAATCTTGTGCACATAAATTCATATTTTGGTTCATACTTAAGCATGGCTTTAAGACATGTACGAGATATTCTGGATATGGTAGGGGTGTGTACGAAGATTGTAAGTAGGTCAACATAGAATCGATCGCTCCTAGTAAGAGGAGATCGCATCTTGTGTATTTTCATTCATAGATGACTCAGAAAAAATCTTTTGGCCAAAAGTAAGAAGGAGATTAGAAAGAGTTTCTAATGCTTCTTTATTGGAGTCATCATTGATTAATTGAGAATCGATATGAATGTGTGTTTGAGTTTGACATGATTCCATACTCATAAACATATTTAGGGTGCTGGGATGATCGAAGGATTGTATTGCACGGTAACTTGACATTGAAGAATATATTTAATATTTTTATTAAATTTTTATATCTTCTGAATAATCATGATATATTTCTAGATATCAATCTTGATTTGTAGATTTTTGATCGAATTAAAAAAATTAATTCGAATGTCAATTAGAAAGAGTTCTAATTACAGAAATTGGGTTAGCTCGATTGGACCTAAATTGGTTAGATTAAATTCTAATCAAATTAGGTTAACTTATACCCAGACCTACTACTAGCTAGATGTGGAACCTAATGGGTCACACATATATAAAAATTGGCCAAGGACCCTTTTTAAAAAGATTGATTGGAATTTTGGATTCAATCGCAGTTCCGGTAAGCATGCTAGCACGTATGGAATCCCTAGCTCTTTTAGAGATCAATTTGATCTCATGCCTTGCTCATTTGCTAGCTTAATTTGGTGGACATTTGGGTCAAGTCAAGTCACTTGGAAGTAGCTAAAAAGAGGCACCATATCTAGTATACATGCCAAATAACTAAGAGTCCAACTTAAGAAGAACTCTTGGCGCTCATATGTAGAATGCATATGCACTTTATTTATGGCACAGAGAAGGACTAAGAATCCTTTTGTTTTGGTCCTCTATTTTTTATGACAAGTAGATCAGATGATGAGCCACCTAGCACATCTTTTGAAATATAAAAAATATACAAGATTATGCATGAAAAAATTGCTCGAATCATTACTACATGTGTGATAGGTTTTTCTAGATGCGTGAAGGGATGCGAAGACTCCTTCTGTTTAGGGAGTCTTAAGTGACCTTTTATCTGATAATTTTTGTGATAAAAATCAATTTTAAGTACTGATCATATGATAAAAATCTAAAAAATTATTAGATTAAGAAAGGTTGCTTTTCACACCCTTTTCTGGGCATGCGCGTGCGTGACAGGGAGAAGGTGCTCGCGTGTCTCTTTGGTGAAGAGTCTGTCTCACATATGAACTCTTATCCAAATAATGTGTCATTCAGTGATGGCCTTTTTATTTGAATAAAAGTTTATGTGACAAAATTTCATGTTAATCTGATATGTGAAGAGATGCAAAAAGTATCTCATTCTGGACATGCACACGTGAGAAGGCAGGAATCGACATATCACCCCTTGAAGAGTCCTTCTGTTTAAGGACTCTCAGATAAGTGATATGAGGACTTGATATATCTTTCCAAATGAGACATGCCTTCTCTGTTAGCACCCCATCTAGTGCTATAAATAGGGGATGGCAGATGAGGTGATCATTCAATTCTTACATCCCCTATCCACTCCCTCTCTCCCTCTCTTACAACTCTAGGTTTTTGGACAAGGCTTGTTCTTTTAAGACAAGCCTAATCCTAATAGCTCTAAGGGTTTAAGAGGTCTAGAAAAAGGTGGTCAAGTCTAGTGGATATCTCAAAAAGGTTCAGACTCTGGCTGGTTGACTTCTAGGGGCTAGAACTCTTGAAGCAAGGTGAAGAAGGAGCGCTGTCCTTGGCTCAATTTTTGTATGGATCACCGTTAGAGGGTGGACACTTGGATACTTTGTGAAAATTAGATTAGCATTATAGGTATTCTTCTGATCCAAATTTATTTTATTATACTTTGATTGATATAGTCAAGAGTTTCTGGGCATTAGGATTTTCGGTGCATCGGGTATTTTTAATAAAAATTTTAAACACCTAATCCTTTCACTATGCCACTAGAACTCAATAATGATAACTAATTCTGCAGCTAACATTATAACTAGAATACATCCTACACATTTACAGTGTACTCAGCTTGTTGAGAATTATGTCCTAAGATCAATCATGTGACGACTGAGTTCATCCTTGTATATAAATTATTGATTATTGAATAATAGTTATTCTGATATTTTTCATCACAAAGTAATATTTTTTTTGAACTCTTGTACTGTGATGAAGTCTCTAAAACTATGCTAGTGTATGATAAAAAAAGGATTTATCGTATAGTTCTTAAACAAGTTTGCGACCAAATGATACGTCATTATGGGATGATGACGTTTATTGAGTGAAGGTCATTGTGTGCCATATGGGTTGGTTATCCTCTTAATCAAGGAGTTTGGTGACACTGTTATGGTATACAGGTGAGATGTAAGGGTACATCATCACTGAACAAGTGACTCACATACTGAGCATTCTGCTATCAAGAGCTGCTCGCGAAACACATGGGTATAAATATCCTTCAGGCCTGAGATCACCATAGTGACTTGCAAGTAACTCACTGTGCTTTGATGCTGAACTATCTGAATTTTTAATACAGTGACGGAAGGCTACTGGGTACAGTTAAGTACTTGCAAAGTCTGTATGTGGATCAAGATGGGATTGACCCCTCTAAATTATTAGAGTTGATGTATCGCTGTATTTCAATTTAGTAAAATCTTGGCTAGGATAATCCATGAGATGGATTTGAAAGGTTGAAATATAATGTGGATAAAGCAATCTCGATTGATAGTTAACCTGAGACCATCCTAAAACATCCAGGGTCAAAAAGATGAATTATGCGGTAACCATGAGTATGGGTTCTGAAATATTTTTTTATGATAATTTGATCTATCTAGACGTCAGAAACCATTGCAAGATCGTATCTCGATTAGTGTAAGAATTGGTTTATATACTACCGACTTAGTATTTGAACCTATGGAGTCACGCACACAAGTCAGACAAAGTAGAAACGAATTGACCTATGTTTATATATCCAATCTGAAAGTACTTGACTTGATTGAACATATAAGCTAACTTGATTGAGAATTGAGTTATAGGTCAAACGGAATGAAAGAGTTAACTATGTCTAGATAGCATTACACATAAGGTTCAGGTTCAATCCCGGGGATGAATAATTTCTATCTATGATCCATGGAACATATAAAAGATTAGATTTAAGTACTAATTAATTTTAGATTAGATCTAAATTAATTAGACTTAAATAGGTTCAAAGTTAGACTTGGTATAAAAATCCTAAAGAGTGTAGGATTGACAGTCTTTCAAAATTATTTCAAACCGACTTCGAATAAGATTCAAATTAGACCTATTTTGGATGAGATATGAGTATTCCTACTTACACTGGAAATACCCACTCATGAAGTATGATTAAAAATTGGTTTGGTGCTTATTTGGGGCATCCCAAGTGTTGGAAATAGTGTCCCAAAATCAATCGTCAGCCTGTTGACGGTTGTGCTCTTTCTTGTATTAGTATATGAATTATAAATAAATAAAAATTATTTTGATATTTTTCATCACAAATTGTTTTATCTTCTAATGAACTCCTGTGTTGTGGTGAATTCCTTAGACTATTTAGACTCGACAAAGGAGGATTTGTCATTTAGTCCTTGAACCAGTTCGCGACCAAATGATACATTGTTACCAAGGACAACAACATTTATCAAGCATAGGTCATTGTGTGCCATATGGGTTGGTTGTCCTCTTAATCAAGGAGTGTAGAGACACTGGTATGGCATACAGGTGAGATGTAAGGGTACATCTGCACTGAACGTGACCGACTCCGAAGCTTATTCTGCTGTCAAGATTTGCTCCGATGGGATACGGGTATAACTGTCCCTCCAACGTGAGACCACCACGGTGACTTGCAAGCAACTCACTGAACTTAGGCACTGGACTACCTGAATTTTTAATTTAGTGACGGAAGGCTGCTGGGTGTAGTCAAGTACTTGACTTGTCGGTGCGTGTGTCAAGATGGGATTGACCACTCCAGTTCAGGAGCTGTATACAGTCGTGTTTTAATTTAGCAAAATCTTGGCCAAGGTAGTCCTAGTGAGGAGTCACAAGACTGTTTGAGTTAAGCACAATTCGGATGATCTGATCAGGGTTGATAGTTTAACCCTGAGTCGTCCTATACACAGGGGTCAAAAGGGATGAATTATACAGTAACCATATTCGCGTAGGTTCTGAATATTGCGATTGTGACTATTCAACCCATCCGGATGTCGTGTACCATTGCTAGATGCTCACTTCGATTAGTACAAAAATTGGTTCCTGTGCTACCGGCTTAGGTTCGAACCTGCAGAGTCACACACATTAGAGGTTCCTATCTGATCTGATGGCTGGTGGACTGGACTCTTCGACCATGAGTCCCACTGGACTGGGACTCTTCGACCAAGAGTCCTAATACTTGGGGACTCTAAGTCCTACATATCTAAGACTCTGTGATCGAGAATCAAGATTTTCTGATCATGAGTTCCACACATTTTGGGTATCGGGATCAAGAATCCCACTGATTTGGGACTCTTCAATCAAGGTTTCATATCGATGGACTTTAATGCCCGATTGCCCATCAGATTTGGACTTAATATTTATCAGAGATTTAATTAATGATTTGATCATTAATTAACTCAATTTGATTGAGTAATTATTTTTGGATCAAGTCCAATTGAATTGGATTCAGTTGGGTTTGACCCGATTAGGTTAAGAGTTGATCTAATCACCGAGGTGGTTTGGTCCCTGATCTGATCAGGGGTTGGGCTTAGTCAATTCTTGATTTGATTAGAATTTTATTGAGCCTAATTAAGCCTAATTGTGTTAGGTTTAACTTAGTCTAATTGTGCCTAACCTATTTTGATAAAGTTGGTTCAATTAGATTGGTTTAAAATTTCAAACCACTTTGACTTATCTCCCTGCACTATCTCACCCACCTGCGCCTATTTGAATTCATGAGAAATGAGTTCTCGTGAATTTTCTCCCATGTAGAAATCTTCCCACATCTCACCTATGTGCAACATTTTGAGTGGATAAAGATGGTTGGTTGGCCATTCAAACTCAAATGATGTTTGAATTTGAATGGGCAACTAATCTCATGCGCCACCTTATCCACTTGTGCGCCACTTACTCTACACGAGAAAAAGTTTCTCGTATAAATTCTCCATGCACAAAGAACCCACGCCCCCTTCTTCTCATGCCAAGAGTGGATAAAGATTGGTTGGTTGGTATTTGAATTTAAATTCGATTTGAATTCAAGTGAGCAACCACCTAGCTTTATCCTCTCACACGGTGAAGACACAGTAAAGATGCGGTCTTGCACTATTTTAAAAAGGAAAGAGAAGGTGGGGTGTGCGCACGACTTTCTTAGAGAGAAAGGGTGGCGTGAGAAAGGCCTTTTGCGTGAGGAAAAAAAAAAAAGAAGAAAAAAGAAAAGAAGAGAGAAAGGGTGCAGGGTCTTTTGTGAGCACCCTAGGATTTCTGCCTAGGGTTCGAAAAGTGAGAAGGTGAGCTACGAGTGTTGTGAGTCCACCAAACTTCAGAGAGAGCTTCATCAACCTCTCAAGCATCTTTGCTGATGATCTGGAGCATCCGAGGAGTCGGCAGACACCGATCGAAGGAGTTCGATCAGCATCGACCGTCGAAAGGGTTCTGCAACGAACATTCGGGAGGAGCCGATCAGATTGGGAGCTTCATGTGGATGATCTGCAAAGGCCAGACATACTGTGTGGCTGCATTGTGATGATCAGACCATCCCGATGGTGATCAGACTGCGACGATCGACTACCTGCACGAAGGTAATGTATTCTAAACACATAACAGTAAAATATTTACTGTAGAATTCAAAATTTTAAATTTAAATGCATGCTATATATATCATATTTAGATCTTTGTGTAGGATAAATACATCTTAATTAATTAGATAAATTAATAATTTTTACTGTAAAATTATAATTTTGAAAAAAATTTAAAATTATCATTTTACCCTTGCACTAAAATTCCCACAATTGGTATCATAGCAGGTTCTAAAATATGATATACATTTGCATGCATAGATTAAGTAGTAATCTAAAAGTTTAAATTTGAAATTTAAATTTAAAATTTAAAATTTAAAATTTGAATTTTAAAATTTAAAATTTAAAATTTAAAATTCAAAAATTTCAAATTTCAAATTTCAAATTTCAAATTTGAAATTTAAAATTTAAAATTCAAAATTTGAAATTCAAAAATTTGAAATTTAAAATTTATTTGAAATTTGAAATTCAAAATTTAAAATTTAAAATTTAAAATTTAAAATTTAAATTTTAAATTTTAAAATTGGTATATTTAGATATACTTGATCCAAGTAGCAAGTAGTCTAATTAGGTTGGTTGCCATGGTCATCCGGTCATAGGAGAAAAGTAGGGTTTAAAGGCCCTCTCCTCCCATTCGATGGGGTTCTCCTATGGCGGTAGGGGTGCTGAGCGATTATATCCCATGCAGATGAAGCAGCGAAAGGACTTAATTGTAAAGGTTCAATTATGAAATTTATCATGAATGTGTTAGATTAGATCTAAAGAAATATTCATAATTTATTTTGATTGAGTTATTTTTTATTATGTAATTAGTAATAGGATTGCTGTTTATGAAATGTACTGATCCGTTTGTGAAATGAGTCTACATATTTAGTGAACAGAAAATAAAACCTTTCAAATTTGAAAATTATTTTCGAAATGTCAAACCCTGACCCATCAGCCCAAATATTTAAAAGAATTAAGTGTTGTCTAGTTGGTCTAGAATTGTGAATTAAGACCTAAGACAATTGCATAAACTTATGGGTCAATGGGTTAGATGGATTAGGTCCATAATTGGGTTAGACCTAAGGTTAGCTTAAAGAAATGGATTAAATTAGAGTAATTGGTTAAATCTAATCAAAAGTTGAATTAGATTAGGTCAAGGACACTCTAGACTTAACTCCAATAGTTGTAGTTGAATGGGTCCATGTCTTTAACTAGACCAAGATAGACTTAATTCATGGCTACACGGTGGAACCCTATTTACTAAGTTGATCAAATTAAACTAATGAACTGGTTGGTGTCTAAAGTAAGTTCGGCAGTTTGACCAGTGGTTTTTAACTAGGAGCTACTCGCATTGATTCGATCTCTGACGAGTTAATGGCATATCCCTTCCATTGATCTCACTTACTTTGCCAACCTGGTGGTTAGGTTTTGATTAGATCACTTGGTGATTAGGGCTCACCCATGTCATTAGGTAAATCAGTGTGACTGATTTAGGTGCTCCTAATGTCGGCTTTAATTAAATCTTTTTTAATCTGACTTGGTGAAGTCAGTGGGAGGATTGAAATTGGCTGGTCAATTTCTTCTCTTCTATCTATTAATAAAATCCTCAAAAATTATTAGGTCCCTAAAAATGATTAAGTTATAGTGATAACTAAGTCATAGCCTCCCATTAAGTGAGTGATAATGAGTCCAATAGTTTAATAATCACTGGAGGCCCAAAGGCCTGGTGCTTATTGACTAATGGAATTATCATTCATAATATGATAATTTGGTTGAGTCTTTCTAATGGTGGTCAAGTTGGCCGGCCAAAGTCGGGTCTGATCATTTATTGGTCTGATTCATCAAATCAAATTATGTTAATGGTTGGACCTAACCAGATCTTTTCAATGGAGGCCAAAGCCTACTGATTAGGTTCTGGGGCAAAATTAATTACTAGAAGTTGTTTAGAAAAACAACTGGTTAGAAACCTACCCATAGATGCACATGGGTTGACCAACCAAAGTTGGGCTTGTGTGTGGTCTGTGTGGATTCTAGTACCCACTAAGGAATTAAAGTAATTCCTCGAATTGGAAGTTGAGGCTACCAGTTCGTGAAAATACTGAGAAAAACTTTAGACTAAAGTCCAAGTCTTTAGTATTAATAATTTATATACTAATAAAGGTCTGGTTTTTCTTTATGCAGCTATGGCCATTATCCTGTCGCTTCGATCATTATTAGATAATGACAAGCTCATGGGACCTAATTTCGATAGCTGGTATCGAAAATTGAAAATCATCCTTGAGCATGAGCAGATCCTTTATGTAGTAACGGATCCGACACTTGAGTAGCCAGCCCCAAACGCTAGAGAGACGGTCCGAGATACTTACCAGAAGTGGCTCAACGACCGCACCACCGTTCAGTGCATAATGCTGGCAGCAATGAATGATGAGTTCAGTCGTAGGTTCGAGAACGCCCAGCCGCAAGAGATGCTTCAAATGCTGAACGACTCCTTTGGCATGCCTGACGACGTTGAAAGGCACAAAACTAGTTATGTCATTTTCAATCTTGGATGAGAGATGGGGCCTCAGTCACTGATCATGTACTGTACATGATCAAAATGATTGAGCACCTAAGTAAACTGGGCTTTCCCTTGCACGAGTAGCTCGGTAAGGATGCGATCCTTAATTCTTTGTCCAAGTCCTTCCTCCCCTTCCTTACTCATTTTCGGATGACAAAGCCTGCAGTGAACTACCACAGCTTGTTGGGGTTGCTGCAGAACTTTGAGAAGGACCACCAGCTCCATAAGGAGTCGGTGAATGTTGTGGGAGGGTCTTCTTCTAGTCATCGACCTTTTGAGAAAGGGAAGAAGAACAAGAAGAAGAAGAATAAGAAGGTGCGGCCGCATGCTGGGACGTCTGCACAGGGTCAGACCAAGAAGTGCAAGCCTAACTTGAGCTAGACGGAGTGCTTCTTTTGCAAGAAGTAGGGGCACTGAAAGAGGAACTGTCCTCTATACAATGCCTCCCTGGACCTGAACAGGCCGAAGAAGAAGCAAGGTAATTATATGGTAACACCTTGTAACTTTTTCATTTGTGATACTACTGCCTGGGTATTGGATACCGGAAGCCCTTATCATATCTGTAATTCGATACAGGATCTGCAGGTCAGTAGAAGATTTGATGAAGGTGAGAGATTCCTGAACATTGGAGATAGAAGCAAAGTTCCAGTTCTAGCTTTAGGAATCATGAACCTTGTAATCAACTCTCGTAATATAATTCTGAGTGAATGTCACTATTGTCCAAGTTTTTTATTAAATATTATTTCTATAGGCCTTTTGATCATGTACAGTTATAAATTTTTAATAAAAAAAATATTTGTAATATCATTTTGAATGATGTTACAATTTTGTTGGACAACTAAATAATAGAATTTACTTACTATCATAGCCTGTTAATATGGTTCAAACCTTCGATAAATGTCCTAGAATGGATAATATGTCAGAAGTCTACCTTTGGCACTGTAGGCTAGGTCATATCAATAAGAACGGGATAAACAGGTTGGCTCAAGAAGGAATTCTTGAAGTTGGTGATTGTGAATCACTTCCAACCTGTGAGTCCTGTCTTCTTGAGAAGATGATCAAATCACTTTTTACTGGAAAAGGTGAGCGAGCCAGTGAACTCTTGGATCTGATACATTCTGATGTATGTGGACCCATGAGCTCAAGTGCAAGAGGTAGATATTTCTACTTCATAACCTTCACAGACGACCTATCGAGGTATAAGTATGTCTACTTAATAAAGCATAAGTCGGAGTCGTTTGAAATGTTCAAACTATTCCGAAAGGAGGTAGAAAAATAAACTGAGAAGTGTATTAAAACTCTTTGATCTGATCGAGGAGGTGAATACCTTTTCAATGAGTTTTTAACGTATCTTGGAGAGAATGGGATTCTCTCTCAGCGGACTCCTCCTAGAATGCCACAGCATAATGGTGTGTCTGAAAGGAGGAATCGGACCTTATTAAACATGGTTCGATCCATGATGGGGTTTGCTGGTCTGCCAATCTCCCTCTGGGGATATACGCTCGAATCGGCTTGTTACCTTCTAAATAGGGTTCCAAATAAGTCTGTAACCAAAATATCATATGAGATATGGATAGGACGTAAGCCAGTACTCTCACACCTTAGGGTTTGGGGGTGTCCGATTTATGTTAAACATTTAATTACGGACAAGCTTGGACCTAGGTCTGACAAGTGTTATTTCATAGGGTACCCAAAAGAGATCAAAGGGTATTATTTCTACCTAGCTGATGAGCATAAGGTGTTTGTCAGTCTTAAGGCAATCTTTTTGGAAAAGGAGTTCCGTGGTGAAGGGATAGTTGCCTCTAAGGTCGAACTTGAGGAAGTTCGGTAGGTGGAAAAATCGACACAAATTGCTGAACCTAAATCAGATTTGGTTAGATCAGATCCAGAGCCCATTGTTCCTGCACCCTTAAGACGGTCTGGTAGAGTACCACGTCAACCAGACAGATACTATGGTTTCTTGATCCGAGATGGTGATCTTGTCAAACTTGATGAAAACGATGAGGATCCGATCACCTACATGGATGCAATGCAGAGATCTGACTCTGAGAAATGGCTAGAGACCATGAAATCCGAAATGGAGTCTATGAAGGTCAACGATGTGTGGACATTGGTTGACCCACCCGAAGGAGTAAAACTCATAGGGTGTAAGTGGGTCTTCAAGGGGAAGAGGGGTGCAGACGGAAAGATGGAGACCTATAAAACCCGTCTAGTTATCGAGGGATATCGTCAATGTTATGGTATAGACTATGACGAGACATTTTCTCCTGTGACAATGCTCAAATCCATTCAGATTTTGCTTGCGATAGCTGCCCATCTGGACTATGAAATTTGGCAGATGGATGTGAAGACAGCTTTCCTAAATGGAGAGCTGGACGAAGAGGTGTATATGATACAACCTGAAGGGTTCACATCCACAGATGAGTCTAAGGTGTGCAGGCTACAGAGGTCCATTTATGGACTTAAGCAGGCATCCTGAAGTTGGAACATACGTTTTGATAGGACGTCAAAATGTATGGCTTCATTAAGAACGGAGAAGAGCCGTGCATTTATAAGTGGACTAATAGTCTAGTAGTGGTATTTCTTGTATTGTATGTGGATGACATTCTCTTAATCGGGAATGATGTCCCTACATTACAAGAATAAAGATTTGGCTGTCGTCACAGTTCTCCATGAAGGATCTGGGAGAAGCTTCCTACATCCTAGGGATGAGGATCTATAGGGATAGATCTAAAAGGTTGCTTGGCTTATCCCAGTCCACGTACATTAATACTATGCTAAAGAGGTTCAGCATGGAGAATTCCAAGAAAGGCTATCTACCGATAGACCATGAAATTTCTCTATCGAAGAGGGATTGTCCGACAACACCTCAAGAGAGAGAGCGTATGGGTAAAATTTCATATGCTTCGACAGTGGATCTATCATGTACGCCATGACATGTACACAACCAGATATGGCATACTCACTAGGGATAGTGAGTAGATACCAATCTGATCCAGGGGAGAATCACTGGAAGGTTGTTAAAACCATCCTGAAGTATTTGAGAAATACTAAGGACCAGTGGCTTGTTTATGGTGAATCAGACTTGAGACTTATGGGGTTTATAGACTCTAGTTTCCAGTCTGATCACGATGACAGCAAGAGTGTGTCGGGATTTATTTTTACCCTTAATGGTGGGGCTGTCTGCTGGAAGAGTTTCAAGCAGCACACTATGGCAGATTCAATTTGTGAGGCAGAGTATGTCGCTGCATCAGATGCTGCCAAAGAAGCGGTGTGGCTGAAGAAATTCATCACCGAGCTCGAAGTAGCACCCTCTCTTGTTGGTCCAGTTCTGCTTTACTGTGATAGTTCTGGAGCCATTACTCAGGCGAAGGAACCGAAGGCACACCAGCGGACGAAACATATTCTGCGCTGCTACCATCTTATTCGAAAAATCATGGATAGAGGTGACGTCGACCTTCAAAAGATCGACGGAAAAGAGAACCTGACCGATCCATTCACTAAAGCCATTGCGGTGAAGGAGTTCGATGACTTCAAGCTGAAGATGGGTATTAGATACTGCACCGATTGGCTTTAGGCCAAGTGGGAGATTTTTGGGAATAGTGTCCCAAAGTCAATCGTTAGTCTGTTGATGGTTGTGCTCTTTCTTGTATTAATATATGAATTATAAATAAATAAAAATTATTTTGGTATTTTTCATCACAAATTGTTTCATCTTCTAATGAACTCCTGTGTTGTGGTGAAGTCCTTAGGACTATTTAGACTCGACAAAGGAGGATTTGTCGTTTAGTCTTTAAACCAGTTCGTGACCAAATGATACGTTGTTACCAAGGACAACAATATTTATCAAGCATAGGTCATTGTGTGCCATATAGGTTGGTTGTCCTCTTAACCAAGGAGTGTAGTGACACTGGTATGGCATACAAGTGAGATGTAAGGGTACATCTACACTGAACGTGACCGATTCTGGAGCTTATTCTACTGTCAAGATTTTCTCTGATGGGATATGGGTATAACTGTCCCTCCGACCTGAGACTACCACGGTGACTTGTAAGCAACTCACTACACTTAGGCACTGGACTATCTGAATTTCTAATTCAATGACAGAAGGCTGCTGGGTGTAGTCAAGTACTTGACTTGTCGGTGCGTGTGTCAAGATGGGATTGACCACTCCAGTTCAGGAGCTGTGTACAGTCGTATTTCAATTTAGCAAAATCTTGGCCAGGATAGGCTTAGTGAGGAGTCACAGGATTGTTTGAGTTGAGCATGATTCGGATGATCTGATCAAGATTGATAGTTTAACCCTGAGTCATCCTATACACAGGGGTCAAAAGGGATGAATTATACAGTAACCATATTTGCGTAGGTTCTGAATGTTGCGATTATGACTATTCGACCTATCCAAACATTGGGTACCATTGCTAGATGGTCACTTCGATTAGTACAAAATTAGTTCCTGTGATACCAGCTTAGGTTCGAACCTACGGAGTCACACACATTAGAGGTTCCTATCTGATCTGATGGCTGGTGAAGAGTCCCACTGGACTGGGACTCTTCAACCAAGAGTCCTAATGCTTGGAGACTCTGAGTCCTACGTATCTGAGACTCTATGATCGAGAATCAAGATTCTCTGATCACGAGTTCCACACATTTTGGGTATCGGGGTCAAGAGTCCCACTGGTTTGGGACTCTTCGATTAAGATTTCATATCGATGGACTTTGATGCTCGATTGCCCATCGAATTTAGACTCAGTATTTATGAGAGATTTAATTAGTGATTTGATTGCTAATTAACTTAATTTGATTGAGTAATTATTTTTAGATCAAGTCCAATTGAATTGGTTCAATTGGGTTTGACCCGATTAGGTTAAGAGTTGACCTAATCGCCGAGGTGGTTTGGTCCCTGATCTGATCAGAGATTGGGCTTAGTCAATTTTTGATTTGATTAAGATTTTATTGAGCCTAATTGAGCCTAATTAAGCCTAATTGTGTTGGGTTTAACTTAGTCTAATTGTGCCTAACCTATTTTGATAAAGTTGGTTCAATTAGATTGGTTTAAAATTTCAAACCACTTTGACTTATCTCCCTACGCCACCTCACCCACCTGCGCCTATTTGAATTCATGAGAAATGAGTTCTCATGAATTTTCTTCCACGTAGAAGCCTTCCCACGCCTCACCTATGTGCACCATTTTGAGTGGATAAAGATGGTTGGTTAGCCATTCAAATTCAAATGATGTTTGAATTTGAATGGGCAACAAATCTCATGCGCCACCTTATCCACTTGTGTGCCACTTACTCTACATGAAAAAAAATTTCTCATGTAAATTCTCCATGCACAAAGAACCCATGCCCCTTTCTTCTCACGCCAAGAGTGCATAAAGATTGGTTGGTTAGCATTTGAATTCAAATTCGATTTGAATTCAATTGAGCAACCACCTAGCTTTATCCTCTCACGCAGTGAAGATGCGGTCTTGCACTATTTTAAAAAGAAAAGAGAAGGTGGGGCATGCGCATGACTTTCTTACAGAGAAAGGGTGGCATGAGAAAGGCCTTCTGCGTGAGAAATGAAAAGAAAAGAAGAGAAAAGAAAAGAAGAGAGAGGGCGCAGGGTCTTTTGTGAGCACCCTAGGGTTTCTGCCTAGGGTTCGAGAAGTGAGAAGGTGAGCTACGAGTGTCGTGAGTCCACCAAACTTCAGAGAAAGCTTCATCAATCTCTCAAGCACCTTTGCTGATGATTCGGAGTATTTGAGGAGTCGATAGACACCGATCGAAGGAGTTTGATCAGCATCGACCGTCGAAAGGGTTCTGTAACGAACTAGCATTCGGGAGGAGCCGATCAGATCGGAAGCTTCATGTGGATGATCTGCAGAGGCCAGACATACTGTGTGGCTGTATTGCAATGATCAAACTATCTCAACGGTGATCAAACTACGACGATCGACTACCTGCACGAAGGTAATGTGTTCTGAACACACAACAGTAAAATATTTACTGTAGAATTCAAAATTTTAAATTTAAATGTATGCTATATATATCATATTTAGATCCTTGTGTAGGGTTAATACATGTTAATTAATTAGATTAATTAATAATTTTTGCTGTAAAATTATAATTTTGAAAAATCAAGTGGGTGTGAAAGTGGGTGCAAAGTGGATGTCATAAGTGATGGCAATTATATCTCATATAGAAGTCCTTCTTTCTTGAGTATTAAACCAATTCAAATCAGATTTGAATAAAGAGTCATCCTCTCATAAGATCATAAGAATCATCTATAAATAGAGAGGGTCTCTATCTATAGATGATAGAAGAGAATAGAATAGCAAACAAATCCAATTGAGAGAAGAGAAAAAGAGAGAGAGACATATGTGTGAAGAGAGAGGTCCTTCATTCTCCCTTTGTTGCCGCCTCCTCTCCTTAGGCATAAATCTTTCTTGGGCATCTCACCTACTGGTGTGAGGTTTCACACTATCACATCTCATCCCTCGATTGATTGAGTTATAAAATCAATTGGATTAGAGTTCATCCTACTTTTCTGCAGCATCTGATGTGTATGTGAAGTAGAGGGTCTGCATATCCAGGCCTCCGCGAAGATTTATATCAGATAATTTAAGATTTGATCCCTAGTTCACTATGATTCAGATAAAAATATGATCCTTAAATAAGTAGAATATTAAAAAAAAATCTTTGATGCAACCTGGCATTTTAGAGGAAAACTGTTTCCTCCCCTTCAACTGGTAAAATTTTTTATGATTATTTACATAAGATATAATTAAGATTTTTTATGTGACATTACATCGCATTTAGATATATTCATATAAAATTTTTGATCTAATTTTGATTGGATTAGAGGTGCCTAATCAATAGTTGATTGAGGTTGTTATAAATCTATTATAATAGAATTCTGCTGCTGCTGAATTTTTAATGAAAAATAATATGAATTAAAAATCTATTTTAAATATATTTTAATAAAATTTTATTCTATTTTTATAAAGTGAGGATTATTTTAGATTTAAATTGAATCCATTTCAATAGATATTTAGATCTGAATCTTATTATAATTCAGTACTGTGCGAAAATAGATTTTATCAAAAATTAATTCCTTATGCTTTCATATTTCCATCTAATTATTTTTTTATTTGATATCAAATCTAAAATTGATATTTTATAATTAGTATAAGATAAGTTTTAGATTTGATATGATGTATATGATACATCATATCTAATTGGATTAGATGAAGAATATAATTGATGAGATCAAAGATATGTTCATGACATAAAATAGTTTTATCAATAATTACATGTTGATGTAATTGTATATGAAATTAAATTTTAGATCTTAGTAGCCTAGTACTCGGATTGATGAGATCATCAAACCATTCGATTATAAGAGATTAAAGAGATTAATCTCTCTTTTGTCTATTCGATGATTCTCTTATAACATGTAGGGGTGTCGTTATGATCCAGTTTCATGAAGAAGAAAAGTGATCAGACTTTTATATATTATTTTGATCATAAATATATTTAAATTAGATCTAAAGTGATTTATGATTCATTATAATAGGATAAAATTTAGATATAAAATTATTTTAGAACTAAATTACATATTAAATATGATGTAATTGATATTGATCTAAAAATTATCATGATACATGAGATGTATGAATAAAGTTTAGATCATACTTATGTATATTTGATTGTTAAACATATTATGAAAATTTATTTTCATGTGTTGAAACATATGGTATGCTTCACTTGAAATCCTTATAGAATAGTTCTATAAACTAAAATATATGTTTCACATACTTAATTTTGAATTAAGTTTGAATGATCTAGAATTGAGAATTGAAGATCATTAAGACACCACATAATATGATGAGCAAAGGGTTAGCATGAATCAGATCCTTTTAATGGGTTAGACCTAGGGTTAGGAACACATATGGACCAAGTAGAGAAATTGATTAAGTCTAATCAAGTGTTGAATTAGATTAGGTCAGTATTTCTCTAAATCAATCTCAATAGTTGAAGTTTGATCAAGTCCATGTGTTTGACCATAATAAATAGACCATGATCATGGCTCCGTGGTTGAGCCTGAATCTTCTGGTGTGTCAAATCGAAACTAATTAATCAGTTGGTGTCTTAGGTAAGTTTGGTAGATTCGATCAAGTGGCTTTTAGTTGGGAGCTATTCACCTAGATGTGTCTACGATAAGTTAAGGGCAGATCCCTCTCGCTGATCTCACTTATCTAGCCAACATGGTAGATTATGTTTTTATTAGGTCACTAGTCGATTCATGTAGACCCATACCATTAAGGTGAATCAGTGTGACTGATTTAGGTGTCTTTAAACCAGCTTGTGTTTAATCCTTTACATAACTTGATGAAGTCAGTGAAAGGATTTGTAGCTTGCAGATCGACTTCTTCTCTTATTCTCAGGTCAATGAAATCAAATCTTCTAAATTATTAGATCCATAAAGTGATAAAATTGTGAGATAACTTGGTCATTGCCTCCCATTAAGGTGTGTGATAATGAGTCCAATATTCTAAATAGGCATTGGAGGTGCCACACGCTTGGTGTCTATTATGTATTGAAATTATCATTTATCATATGACCATCATGATGTACCTTCAGATCAATGCTTAGGTTGGCCGAGCCACACTCAAGCCTGGACATCCGTTTGTTGGATGCACTTGATGTGTCATGTTAATGGTTAGACCTAACTAGGATTTTCAGTGGAGGTGCCACATGCTTGCTGAAGGGATGTCTGGGACAAAACCCAATACTAGAAGTTATTTGGAGAAATAATTGGTTATGAACCTACCCATGGATGCACTAGGATTGGCCGACCTATACTCAAGCCTGAATGCAGTCCATGTGGATTCTAGTACTCGCTAAAGAATTAATGTAATTCCTCGAGTTGGAAGTAGAGGCTACCAATATGCAAAAATAGTGGGACGACCTTTAGACTAAAGTCCATACCTTCAGGATTAAAAAATAATTCATATACTAATAGACTAATATTTTTTCCTTTCAGTTATGGCCAACACACTATCCCTCTATTCGCTATTGGACAGTGACAAGCTCACCAGATCCAACTTCGATAGCTGGTATCGAAAGTTGAAGATCGTGTTAGAGCATGATAGAATTTTATATGTCCTTATAGAATAGGTACCAGAAGAACCTACAGTCAATGCTCCTCGCACTGCGAGAGATACTTACATGAAGTAGCTCAATGATCGCATGACTGTGCGTTGCATGATGAGGGCAGCTATGAATGATGAACTTAGTCATAAGTTCGAGGATGCGCAGCCTGAGGAGATAATTCAAATGTTGAATGAGTCCTTCGGTACCCCTGAGGATGCAGAGAGACATAAAACCTCCTACGCAGTGTTCAATACCCATATGCGAGAGGGAGCTTCAGTCATCGATCATGTATTGTATATGATTGAGCAGATTGAACATCTTAACAAATTTGGCTTTCCATTGCATGAACAGTTAGGCAAGGATGCTATCCTCAATTCGCTACCAAAATCCTACCTATCTTTTCTTAGTCATTATAGAATAACGAAGCCTGCAGTAAACTATCATGGTTTGCTATGGTTACTGCAGACTTTTGAGAAGGATCACTAGCTCCAAAAGGAGCCAGTGAATTTAGTGGGAGGTTCATCTGCAGGGTGTCAATCCTCTACGAGAGAAAAGAAGAAAAAGGTGCAAAAATCCTATGCCATCGATCCCAAGTAGAGCAAACCATCAAAAGTTGACAAGAGCCAGGCAGAGTGCTTATTCTGTAAGAAGTTGGGCTATTGAAAAAAGAATTATCCTACTTATATAGCCACCCTTGACCCAAACAGGCCTAAGAACAAAAAAAAGAGGCAAGTGATTGCTTCACAAGATATTTATATGATAACACCTTGTAATTTTTCTGTTTGTGATACTGCTACCTGGGTATTGGATACCGAAAGTCCTATTAATATATGCAATTCATTGAAGGGACTACAGGTAAGTAAAAAATTTTGAGAGGACGAGCAGTTCCTTAACGTTGGAGATGGAAGCCTTGTTCCAGTTCTGGCCTTGAAAACTTTGCAGCTCATCTTCGAGTCCAGTAGTGTCATGTTAGATGATTGTCATTATTATCTTTCTTTTTGATGAATGTCATCTCTATAGGCCTTTTGGACAAACTTGGTTATATGTTTATAATAAAGGATGATTTTTGTGATATCATTATGGATGATACTATAATTATACGTGGATAATTAAAACATGGCATATACATAATATCACGATCTGTTAGTGTAATGTACACTCCTAGTAAACGCCCCAAAATAGATAATGTCAGTGAATCCTATCTTTGGCATTGTAGGCTTGGTCATGTGAACAAGAATAAGATTGACAGGTTGATCAAGGAATATGTCGTTGAGAAAGATGATTGTGAATCATTACCTACCTGTGAATCTTATCTACTTGGTAAGATGACTAAGTCACCTTTTAAAAGAAAAGATGAAAGAGCTAGTGCTATCCTATGTCTAATACATACTGATGTATGTGGGCCTATGAACATAAGTGCCAGAGGAGGATACTACTACTTTATTATGTTTACAGACGACCTATCGAGGTATGGGTGTGTCTATTTTATGAAGCATAAGTCAGAATCATTTGAAATGTTCAAATAATTCTACGCTGAAGTAGAGAAACAAATTAGAAAGTGTATTAAGATCCTTCGATCAGACCAAGGAGGTGAATACCTCACTAGTGAGTTTCTGATATATCTGGAAGAGAATGGGATTCTCTCACAATG